>NW_024041484.1:7274059-7699823 GCF_014851395.1 Micropterus salmoides
ATAGATAACTCATTCGATTAGCACAAAACAAGCGCATCTAGTGAAAGCTAGCTTTAGTGTTCCATTTGAGTTTTTGCTAAAAGAGCCAGGTGGTTAAATTAGTTACCTCTTCAAAACCTCCCTTTGTTTAGGGGTCAACTTATGAAGAGTTAACTGTGACCTGCTTTAGTTTGGTTGGCAGATATTTATCTATGTCGGATGTGGCTGCTGGCAGAACTATGAAGCAACTGCAAAGCCTCTACAGCGTGTTTACCTTTGAAAGACTAAGAGCGAAACCATTTTCAGATATTGGCGGATGGGTCGTCTTTAAGCGGGACATGACAGTCCAGAAATAAACCAAATACAGACAAGAACAGGACAGTCAGCATGAATGAGTGTAGTAAGACAAGCAGAGTGTGGTGACGACAGCGTGCATCATAGGAATGTAAACTTGGAAGGAAGAGTTCCCCATGAACAAATACAATATATTTTCCTTCCACCCCCCCTCATTTACAGGAAACAATGCTGCTAATTCTCAGCACAAAGTCTTTCCTGTGAGTCAAGTCTGAAATATTACTATTGTGACTATTAAAGTACATTTTGTAATTTGGAGCAAAATGTGGATTGGTATTTCTTCACACAATTACTTAAAGGAGATTTAAGTGTGCTGTTCTCAGTGAAGCATTACGGGAAAAGAAATGTCAGCAGTGAAAGCAATGTGAACAAAGAGAGCGACAGGAAGCAATGGATGGATGAGAAAAAAAAAAAAAAAAAAAAAAAAAAGCGCTAGAGATCGTGAACTGTGCGAATACTTACAGGCAAACTTTGCCCAGCCAGTGCTGTAAGGTGCAGGAGGAGGAGGAAGAAGAAGAGGTGGAAGGAAGAGGAAGGAAACAAGTGAGCAAACATAGAAGCAGTCTATACAGAGGCAGTCAGAAAGGAAACAAATGAAGAAAATGTTTGAATGTTTTTAAGGGTGTGGTGATGTCCTAAAAAAAAATTATTATACATCTATCCATTTATCTGTTCATAGGGGCTCCAACCTCCTTTAACACATACCTGCTGAATCCCACCAACCCTAAATATGCGATGCTTGAAGTTTTAAAGTGCGCTTGTGTCTATGAGAAACATACCTGTCCAGCCAGGGCGAGAGGGAGGTGTGAGGGGCTGCATAGTGCCAGTGATGCAACAGATGGCGGCAGCTCCTGGATTGGAGCCTCGTCTAGGTCATCGATGCGAGGTTTCTTAATGTTTGACTCGGGGCTGGTCAGAGGAGTCACGCTATTCCTCCTGATCAAGGTGCCAGGGCCCCTCTTCACCTCCTGCAAGGTAAGAAATACCACACATACGACACTTAGTCTCAGAAATCAAGCAGTGTATGGAAGTATTGTGCCGCTGTATTATCTTAAAAAAATAAATAAAAAAGAGCAGTTCTGAGTGGGTTCATGTAAAAAGACAAAATAATCTACTAATCTGTCACGAGATCGTGTGACACAGTCACCCACAATAGTTATACAGGATATTGCCTGTATTTCTCAGTAATCAGTTTATCAAGCAGTACCTCCGGCCTTTCTCTGTGAGTGTTCACTGCCTCCACATTCAGAGAGATGGACTCCACTTTGCACCCATAGGCGACCGGGGTGAGCTTCAGCACTGTGTGGAGGGGACACTTCAGGTAGGGCATCTCATCTGGAACAACCAATCCCAAGGAGAAACAAAAATATGAACACAGCTGCATCAGACCTCATTATTTAGATTATGACGCCACACCACAGGGCTCCTGGGAGTTTAAGTACCCCACCTGCACTCTTATCCAGGAAGTAGGCCAGCAGGCAGCGCATGACGGCCTGGTGGCAGATAACCAGGACGTTCTCTTGCCTCTCCAGCTCCATGATGACCGGCTCCACCCGCTGCACCAGGTCCTGGTAGGACTGCAATCAGGAGAGTGGGGATTATTATTATTATTATTTCTTGTTTATGTGACTGTAGTTTTATCAGATACCTCTGAAGAAGGGTTGCATTCACATGTCTGAAAGCATAATCTGGATTATTTGGCTAGATAATGGGATCATAGTTGTTAATCTGCTTTTGATTAAACCACAGCAGATGCCCTAAATCAGAGTATATAATTTGTACTTTGGGTTTGTTAAGTGTGAAGGTGTTGTGTACCTCTCCAGCAGGGTAGCGATAGTAGAATTTATCTTCATCTCTCAAAGCAAACTCCTCTGGGAATTTCTCCTTCACCTCATCATACGTCATCTCCTCACACACTCCCTAAGAGGAACACATATATATTATAATTATTTTTAAATATATATTTCAGTTTGGAAACACCTAATACAGCTGTGTGATGCGGTGTAAAGGTGTGTGTTGGAGGGACACGCACAGTGTCTATCTCGTTGAGAGCCTTCCACTGTTCGTACGGGACTCCCAGGTGCTCGGAGGTCTGGATGCTGCGACACAGCTGGCTGGTCCAAACCTTTAGATCCTTCAGCTGCTGCTCCTCCACAAACCGAGCCAGGGCAGCCGAAAACTACAGCACGGAGGGAAACAGTATGAAGCTGATCCGTCGTGGGGTTTAAAATAGTTGTCATTTTGTTTGCCATGTACTGGGTTCTGTCTGCGCCTGTTTTGTACCTGTCTGCCACGCGGCGAGAGGCCTGCGTCACCGCCCAGCCGCCCCTCCAGGTTGTCGGTGCTCTCTCCGTGCCGACACAGGTAGATGGTCCGGGGCTGGACGTGGATGTTCATCAGGTAGTACACGATCTTACTCTGGATGTGATCCTGAATCCGGTTGACGAGGAAACGCCGACCCACGTCTATCACCTTGATGAAGGAGAGATCCCTGCAGGCACACAGGAAGGGAAGAGCGATTAATGCAAGAGTTTGTATTGGGGAATGCAAACACCCTGAGAAAATGAATGCTGATCAATTCACCTGTCGTGTTGATCAGGGTCCAGAGGCTGGTAGCTGGTTTTGTAGCATTCAATTCTCCTCTGGAAATCCAGCATGGCGTCAGTCTTGTTGCAGTCCCTGTAGTCTGGACACGACACCTTCACTTCCTGCAGGGGGAGGAAGACGGTCAGACAGCAAATAACACGCCTGATGCAGAGAGATCTAAACATTTTATAGTGTTACACACAGCAGCAGGACGCATTGTGGCGTCATGTTTGTGACTCACCATGATGTTCGACGCGATGACGCTGGGATCGTCGCACACAGACTCGATGAAAAAGATCTGTGCACAAAAATGTAAAAAGTAGTAACAGTGGTTAAGAGTCGCTGCATTGTTGATGATGTCACACCTTGGCTCCTCAGGTCGCCGTAGTATCGCTTACCTTAAAGTCGTTTTCAGTGCCAAACTTGAGGATCATCTCTCTCCTTTCTCTTGTGGTGTTTGTGGCATCGAAGACCTGACAGAAGCATGAAACAGCTGTGTAAGACGACGAAGTCCATCGTGTCACGCATTAGGACAAAGATTTGGGGAAAGCATGTGATGCATGATGGGAAACTCACCGCTACTTGGCCTCCCTCATCCTTCAAGTAGGACTTGACATCCCTCAAAGCTGCTAAAGCACACTGCCTAAAGAACGACAGTGGAGATGTTGGGGTTATCATCAACAAATCTAGCGGATTACTTTGAAATGTGTATGTGTGTTTGTACGGAACGTACTGCCTGATTTTCACGGCACACTCATTATCAGGCTTGAAGAAGTCATAGGAGCTGTAGTTCTTGACCGCCTCCCTGCGATACTCGCCCACATTGAAGACTGCAACACAAACACAGAAAGAAGCAACAAGCATAAACACTCAGGGTAGAAACATGAGTTGATGTTGCCAGGCAAAACACTTACACACTACTGTAACTGTTGAGGTACTGTACAAACTGTGCTAGCGTTTGAGTGTGTGTGTTTGTGTACATACCTTTGGTGGGCATGCCGATCCAGTTGAGGTATCGGGTGAGCTTCCTGGAAATGTACGTCTTGCCCCGAGCCGGAAGACCCACCATCACGATGACCGTGGGGGGGTTGGCGAAGTGTGGGGCGCCAACCACTGCAGAGAGGGAAAATGTAATGACACAGTGCCTGTTTACAAGACTGCAAAAGAAGTCAACATCATTCTTAACATATGACGTGTCATTTTCGGAACTTAGTCAGCAAAGAAGCAGAAGAAAACAGGTATACAGTAACACCGTGTATTAACATCTTGTGCTCTGCAGCTTGAGAGGGCCAGCAGCCAGAGAGCTGGCACAAATAACGACTGGTCCCTGAGAGCTGCAACCTGCCTGAATGTGTGTATTAAAAGCACCACTGCAGCTGTAATCTATGTTGCTCTCCACGCTGACACACTCCCAGCGAGCGCGGGGCAGTCCCCCAGCCTTTACTTTCGCCTCACTGCACATCTGACCCACTTTTGTGCGCTCTGAACCAGCTCACATGAGTTCACCAAATATACTGTAACCCCACCCCTGAGGCCCAAGGGAGATTTGATATCATATGATGATGTCGCTGCCAGCTGCTGTGGGTGGGTGGGCAGGGGAGTGCAGGGCGTTGATTCTACATGAAAAATATGTTCTGTAGGTCATTGAAATTGTGAATAAACTACTGCGGATTGTTTGACCAAAGCAGTAAAAACCTTTCATGTCAAAATGTCCTCGCTTTTTTCCATCCAGGTGTGCAGGATTTTTCTCTCCCTCTCTCCATCACTGCAGTTGCAAGCACTGATAGGCAGTGATAGCTCTTCGCCTGTAACACCCTGAGAGCTCATTTATAATTCATAATATAGTTGCTATAATATTTCTATTCTATTCTATTAGATTTAAGCCCTGTGATGTTGTAGTAGCCCCTATTAGAAATTAAGTACTAAACAAAAACAAGCAGGGTAAAATCTTCTTCTGCTATTCCAATTCTGAGCTGAAATGTCCCCAAGCGCATTCAACAGAGTTTAAGGGGAAATGAGCCAAGGCTGCAGGCCAGTCATTTATCTTTTCTTGGTTTAAAAGTTCAGATATTTTACCTCTGTCCTCCTCAACAGCAGCTTTAACACATCACTTCAAAAGCGACATATTTAAAGTGAAAATAAGCGCACACCCCCCTCTGCCCTGTGGTAACAAAAAGCCAGAAACGCACTATCGCGCCACGCACACGCGCTGCCGGCCGACCAATTAGAAAACCACTTCAAAAGGCTCCGACGCCGGGCTGCGGGGCGCTGCGGTAACCATGGTGACCGGAGCTGTGACGTGCAGCACGTGCGGACGGAGACCACCAATCGATGAATTGATGAGTTAAACGATCGGCACGCGACAAGTGCGCCGGCGCAAAACAGCAGAAAAAGCTTCTACGGGTAATTACGTCTACAGCGGAAATATGAGAAGAAAACTGGAGTGAAAATGTAGATTCTGATTCTGTTCTGCTACAAGCTTTAACATGACCACCACAGACACACAGAGACAAACGGAGCTGTCCACTCCAGTGTAAAATTAATGAAGACTAACGTCCATGTGATATTGTAAGTCAGAGTTAGACAACGACACACTCACTAATAATTCTTACTCATGTTCATCATTCATTCATCATTCTAGCGCTGCAAGAAAACTCGAAGAATATCATGGAAATATTACAGGTTTTTTACCTCTGCGGGGAGCCGGCTTGTCATCCTTGGTGGGAATCCAAATCTTTTGGATCCTGTTCTGGGTCAGCTCTCTGGGCATTCCTCTAGGACTGAAGAGCCGCACAGTAACACGGAAACCGAGCCGCTTAGATCCCGGGGACAGAGGACCAAAAATAGGTGGCTGTTGGATCAGGAGCCTCCTCCGTTCAGACGGAATGAACCGGGCTGTTCAGAAAGTCTACAGAGCACGTTGAGCCGGGCTAATCTGCCGGTCTGCGCCAAGCATCCGCTATTTAACCCCGCCCGGCCGGGAAGCAACGTGACTGCTGTGACGAAATAGACATACGCACACATCTCCTCACACACACAGTCAGCCACAGCGCCTCTCTGTGGTAAACTCTATTAGGATGATCATTTACATGTAGTGTAGGAGCCTACTATTGGTAGGCGTTTAGTTTTCACTAATAGTTCTTAAACAAAGGCTGTGTGTTTATTACATTTCTCCTGCATGCGCACCTGGTTCATATTCGATATATAAATTATTGCTCTCTCTTTATGTATTTTAACTGGCTGATTTTTCAAACATTTCTTAGAATCTTTGTTGCTTGTTCATATCATTTAATAAGGGGTTGCAGGAGTAGCATTAATGTACTTATTTAATGATTTTCATGTGGCCTAAGCAGCTTATTGTATAGCTTTTGAATCTAATGTAATTTCTCATTGTTTTATATAGTTTTTTATCTGTTTCATACCACGTTGGACAGTTTTACACTCGTATAGCCTATTGCTGTAACATGTGAATTTAATTATAAGTAATAATATTTAGTCTTCTTAATATTATTATTATTACACTCTTGTATTGCTGTAAAGTGAATTTCCCCTCTGGCGAAAAATAAAGCTTATGTTATCGTATTTAATGTATTTTCTAAATGGACCTTTCTTTATTAAATCATTAGCAGTTGAATAAAAGTGACGGTTGTTTGTAATATAGCCTTATTAATGTACCTTCGTCATTAGATTGTTTATTGCAACGAGACACTATTCCTCTGATACGAACTGGCTATTAAAAAAAAAAGACAATTGAATGGTGGAAACCGGACCTTAAACATTTTCTCCACTTTCTTCACGGCCGCCTGCTTCTGCAACATGAGCTCCGCTGTAGGTCCCTCAGTCTGAGATGAAAGCTGGAGGAAACGTGCAGAGTCGCACATCACCTCAATCTGCTTCCTCACACTGGGCTGTCCCATTGAGTCATAAAGGGTGTGATTATATGTATATAGTGATTTGGTGTATACTTCAAAAAGCCCAAATTGACCACATTTAAGTGAAAAAAAGAAGGGACAGGCTGTGAAACCAGACTACCTTGATTAATTAGATTAAAATAAGCACAGTAAAATAAATATAGTAGATTATTATGTTTGATTGATAGCTGAGGGACTTGGAGCTTTTATGATCTGTAAAATTATATATAGCTACTCCACTTTCTCCAAAAATGCTTATAAAGAGTGTATCTCATCAAACTTATTATATTTATGTCATTATTTTTTATCATAATTTTTAACCAACTTAATATAATTATTTCTAATTTAAAGTGTATGTATGCTGCTTTATGCAGCATCTGGGCAGAGAAATAAATACTTCTCAACTCACTGTGTATCTGACCACTATAAGGAGATTCTCATACACACACACACACACACCATCTCATCACACTATTATTATTATTATTATTGCCAGTGGCTCAGTGGGGTCACCAGCTTGTCATGGTGGTGAGGCTTATGTGAATTTCAATGACCCTAGAGCTATGTCGGCCAGAGATTTTAGGCTCCTGGTTGGGACACATGCGAATAGGTTGAAGGGTGGGAACCAGACAAAGAATGACCCCCCAACCCCCCATCCAGGTTGGGGGTTGGGGTGTCATTCTTTGTCTGGTTCCCATCATAAAAAAATATTTATTACAGAAACCAGAAGCAGTGGCTTGCAGTGCATCTATATGATTTCTGACCTTCTCATGACTTTGTTCTGTTTGCACGTGCAGCTTTTGCTTTTTAATGTTCTGTGTTACCCGCGACTGTATAGGGGAAAATTTCCTCATATATATTATATTAGTTTTCTATCTACAAGAGTATGATATTGCTACAGTGTGTGAGGATTTACAGGAAATTATGTCTGCACTGTAAAAAAATTTATTTATAAATATTTTAGCAGCTACTGCAGTTCTTCAACCTTTTACAGTGTACTGAAATTCCTCTGTTGCCTCAATTTGGACTTGTCTTTTGACAAGTCACTGACCTCTCTCCAGCCTCTCCCTCAAAAACATCTTTATGGCACACCAAGTGATATCCTGTTTATTTAATGGAGTTTATTAATCAGAGTGACACTCTTTCCTGTTGACCACCTGAAGAAAGGGCAGCTGCGAGACAAAAGAGAACAGCGGTATAGTTGTGATATTTATGTGTTGAACATCCTCCCCAAACAGTAGGTGTGACTGTAGATAGTTATTTTCTTAGACACAAGAAAAATAAAAAAAACTTTCTTTATGACTCAAAAGATTCGATGTGTCACTGCCTGGACTGAACATGTTCGGGTAGAGCAACTGTGGTTGTGAAACCAATATGGGTTGTTTGTCATGATAGTGAAACACTTTTAAATCTTTGTCTGATTAAAAAAAAGTTCATAATAATGTCTTTTTGTTTTCTTCAGTATGCAAACAAGAGACGACGGCCTTGGTTTAATTTTTCACATATATTGCAAATGAGTTTGTTTTAGTATTTTCTCAGGAGGATAAACTACTTATGTCTGTCAATTAGCGTCAAGTCATACAGCCAATTGCATAACCTTGTGCACATTCACGCTTTCATCATCAGTGTGGTTCTTACAAATAAAACACATACACTGCTATTTCTACTCGAGCAGGATATTTAAGTCTCTCCATAGCCTGTCGAACGTCTGTTCAAATGGGTCTCGCTTGTCGTTTCTGTTTTCATCCAACCTGTTTCCCTGATCTGAATTAAACCTGCTCCGGTGGGATCCTTCCTGAAGCGTTTCACTGGAACCTCCAGGGCCCTGTTAGTGCACTTACATAAGTTCTGAATGAGGCTGGGGCTGTGTTCATCGTCCCAGTCCCTTTCCCATAATCCATCAGGGCTAAGTTAAGACTATGGGGCCCTGGGGATGTGTGAACACTACTGTGGAACAAGTTACCTCAGATGAAATTCAGAGGGAAAACTAGGCTTCTTGGATATTATGAGCTGTTCCACAACAGGATGTGGACAAGTTTTGAGTTTCATTTATGATTTTAATAGGAAGTGTTTATACCAGGGTTATATATTTAACATTCTGAAGCTGAAAAACAACTGCAGTCCAGTCAGCATGACTAGGCTGATTTCCAATACTACATTTCAGAGAAAAAGTAGCAATATTCAGAAGAAAAAAAACACAACAGCATGGATTAATGATACATGAATAAAAGAAAACAGTACACATATACCCTTTATTTTGTCTTGACATAAAGGTATTTTTCATCACAGGAAAAAAAATACATCAATACATACAGACACATCACTGCCATCCAGGAATCATTAAAAAAAGTTTATTTACAAATAGGAAGATGACTGATATTCATTCTGTCTGTCAGTGCCCGGAAAACATCAGACCTGCTCGCCAAGATCCAAAACACGAAACTTGTCTAGATTGTAGAAGCAGGCCTTGACGACTCGCCCGCCGAAATAACGTCCATTCAGGTCTACCACAGCTGCAGAGGAGAGAGACGGTTAAAAGATTCCTGTATGTTTTAAGACATACAACAATACTCAACTTGGAAGAATAATTGGTGTCTGACACTGGTTTTCCATAAAAAAGTTTAATTACTTCATTAAAAATTCTTAAAATTACATCTAGTCCATCTCCATCAGTGAAAAACTAGTATATCTACTATAAATTCTGACATAAATTCCTCTCATATGTTCACGTAACTGAGATTTCAGCAGGCGCATGTAAAAACAGTCCAGCTCACTGCGGCTGCTCCGTCCTGTTTCACTACTTCCTGCAATATATTTCAAACTGATCTACTGTCAACAAACATCAAAAATGATGTCTATTTTGTTGATGCATTTTTGATGAACTGTAGCATTCACATATTGCATTTCCTGTGACGACTTCCAAATAAAAGTCAGCTCGTGTTTCCCCAGCTAAAGTCTTTAAAGGTGACGCTGCAGCAGCATGAAAATGTTCGGTCTGCATTAGCTGAAGCTTCATACAGCATTTTTTCCAAGAATGTCGCCACAGACACAGTTTGTAACACCGCGAGTGGAAGAGCTTTAATCAACAGGACAATCACCATTGTGTGACCTCATTAAGCTATTCTGACTTACAGACATTATCATTGTTTTATTGCCCAGCCCTACTACCTCAGTGTCCCTGATTTATACGTTTTCTGTGACTCTTCTACGATTCACTTCTCACTGTGTGGTTGTTGAACAATGGTAAAAGTCTCTTGTTCTTTTGGTTTCATTCTTCAGTATTACCATAGCCCTAGTTTCTGGACATATTTGAATGTGATGTCTCATCAGTTATCCAAATGAAGAAGAGAAACACACCAAACTAAATGAAGCCAGATTTGTTTTAAACAATTCACCCGTTTCATGGTGGATAAATATGACATCACTGTGGCTTCCCATGACTGTCACCTGTCTGTGCCTACAGAGACAGCAGACAGTACGCTGTCCTATAGTTCACACACACTTTAAAAAGGACAGGAAGTGTTCATTCTGTCCTGTCTGACAGCGTTAACCTTATTAATGATCTGAACAACCTCATATCGTTGCATCATCTATAGAAATAGATCACTCAGTGTGAAACAATTCCTAATGGCTGAAGCCCTCCGTATCATTCTTCGAGTGTCTGTCCCGCTTTCTGAGAGCGATGATGTAAGCGCGGCCGCAGTGGGACTGCTGGGTTGCTGGGGCACATATGATGTAAAACCACAGGGAGCAGAGTCTTACCTTCTTTCTGATCTAGGCCAACCCATTTAGAATGGGACACACTTTCACCCACACTATTAGAGCAGTTATACAATGGTAGGAAGAAAGTGATGCAATTACATAAAGTTGATCGCCCACCCAAAAACAGCTGATAAATATTGAAATGCCATTCTAATTTCAAAATGAGGTGTCAGCAAAGGTCAGGATTTTGACATTTAACCCATTCTGAGGCAAGTGTTTAATGATCTGCATCGATAATTTTTCCAGGTGAGTTCAGGCTTTAAAAAATGTTAGGGACGTTGAACTATCTCTTTCAGGTTTGTGCACATAAGACAACTAAATACTGACCTTTGATGGCCGACTCCACCCTCTCAAACTCCAGAAATATCCTGACAGCTTCGTCATCTAGCACCTCTGCAATCTGAGAAGCAGAAAGTGCATCCATTTTGTTTGTGATTGTCCTGTTTGATGCAAGAATTCACTTCACACTCTGTAATTCTCATCTCTCACCTCGAAAATGACACATTTAACCACTTTGCCATATTTCTCGCACTCTTCTTTCGTCTCTCCCTCCAGGTCTTCGTCCACCTCCCCTCGGCCCACCATGTTCTACAAAACAGAAACACAGACATTAGGCTCACTTGGACAGGACAATGGAAGATAACGAAATCTGATGTAACCGTTTAACAAAGCCTGCTTTCAAACCGCAACTACAAGGTCTTCTATTGTCTCCATTTTCTAACCTCAAACTAATTTCGAGAATTGGACTGAGAATGAGTTGTATTTTTTTCTGTGCTTAAATGTGGAACGTAAGGTTTGTGAGATATTCGCTTAAGCAAAAGTCCAGATCTCATCACTAAGACACAATGATACTGATGCAAAACAGCATTTAAAAAACACACACACACACACACACACACACACACATACCCTCAGCAGGACCACTTTGGTTGGGTTTTTGAGGATCTCTGTGAGCGGGTTGGCCTCTGATTTCTTGGAAGAATCAGCTGGTTGGATGGAAACAGACAAAGTTCACTTTTTTTCACCTCAAAAAATATTTACAGGCTGCTTGTGAGCTGGATGGAGCAACTGAAGGCATGCAACAATACAGGTTATCGTATTGTATTGAGCTTGATTCAATATGCGTGATACATGAAGCAATTCAGGACAAAGACTGTTCAAAAGACTGTTCTGTGTTTGCTGAGCCGATGTGATATCCACCTTTTCTGTCACGCCTGGCTGTTTTAGTGATATTTTAAAGTTCTGCTTTTATTGTGTTATGCATGCTGCTGAGAAAACACTCAATTGCAACACCATTGTTAGTATTCCTATAAAATTGACTGACTGTTGGATAAATGTCTTACATCAGTGCTGCTGATAAAAAAAACACATTGTTTAATATCGGTAACACATAAAACTAGCGGAGGAAACCTTTTAAAAGTTTTAAATCTTTAAAGTAGGGCTGGACAATAAAACAATAACAATAATTATCGCAATATATGTTTTTTCAACAACAATATATTAAATGTTCAATAAATGTTTGATTTTATTCACTTGAATAATACACTAATTAGGACTAATTTTTTTATTAAGATTTTTATTTTGTTGAGGAAAAAGGACTGATAAAAGCTTTTACTTAATTTTACTCATGCATATCACAAAGATTTTATCATAATTGTTTTGAATGTTCTACCTCAGATTAGTGAAGTGATCCACTGTTTGGCCTCAAGTAATGACTATAAAAAAAGAGTTTCAAACCACAATAACCACCAGGTTTCTTTAACTTTCACTCAGGAGCAAAAATCAGCCCTTAAACTCAAAAGAATTAACGATTTGGTACTTATCGTGATAATTATCGATATCGAAAGAAATGAAACTTTTTATCGTGATAACATTTTTGCCCATATCGTCCAGCCCTACTTTAAAGCCAAAGTTCGACATTTTCGGGAAATTCGAATATTTGTGTTAAATGATAAGATTGGTACCAATTTCATGTCTATATGGTAATTATGAAGCTACAGCTTACAGCTGGTTAACTTATTTGGATAATACCAGGCGGAAGCAGCTAGCCTGTCTCAAAGTAACAAAATCCACTGACCAGCACTAAAGCTCACAAATTAACACACATCTTGCTTGCGTATTCTGTCCAAAAAAAGTATAAAATGAAATTTTTTTGTTTTACAAAGGGTGTGTGCTATACTGTTTTTTGGCTCTGAGCATTGGCCAGACAACCAGCGAGGAAGCTAGGGAGTTACTGTGCCTCGCCAAGAAGAGGTCTGGATCATAACACACTGTAAGCAAATTGATGTTTTTACATGTTAAAATAAGCTTTAGGTTAGTTGGTAGGAGAATCTAATTTTTCTGCCAGATATTGCGATTCCAAAGTTTTACTGAAGTTCAATATTCACTGCAGCAGCAGCACAGAGCAGATGAACCGGGCAGGAAGTAAGACAGAACTGCATAGCGGATCTGGTTGATTTGCAAAATAAAACACCCTTTGCAGACTCTTGATCGTACATAAACAATAAACACAGTTAAAATAGACAAAAAAAGAAACAATTTAACTATGTAGCCTACTTAACCATGGTAGAAGCACAAAAATCATGGAAAACTGAACAAATAATCAAAATCTGAATGAGTCATCAAACTCACATGGGCAAAACTCTCTTATTCTGAAATGCTCCATGTAGATATGAAATGTTAGGCTGCACAGAGCAGAACGGAACGCGCTCACAGAGAGCTGTTATCCGTAGTTGAAGCACACAAAATGAAAAATTAACAACACGTTAACGTGTAGACTAAATGCTCTGCTGCTGAAACACTTCAGAGTGAGTTGAAGCCGGACAAAACCGCGACAAAGCCACTGCCTGTGTAACTTCGGCTGACGCCATTATCCCACGTTTTCCTCCAGTTTTGTTTGTTATTGTAAAATGCACACGCCCTGTGCCCGTCTGATCGGTGAGTAGGACCGTAACAGGAGGCGCATGGCGTTTGTAATTGGCGAGCATAACTGTCACACAAGGATGACAACGTAATGAATTTGTAACTGCATGACTATTTAAAACGGGTCAGATGTTTAATTAACCTACATTTTAATCCCCATCTTCACGAGTAGCTAATCGCGTTCTTTCAAATCGCAATTTCGATTTGAAAACGATTAATCGTTCAGCCCTAGTGTATAAATTACAAGCACACATCCAGCAGAAAACCATGCAAAACTATTCTACTCATTGCCACGGCAATTCTTCATACAAACTTATTTGGTTTTCAAGATTTGGGAAGCACTTTTAACTTTCAACAGACACAAAGCATCACTGCTTTCAATTTGGTAACAGTGAGTGACAACAGATAAACACATGCGCGCACACACAATAAGAATAAAGACGAGCAGGACAGTACACTCTGCATAATGGGAGAGAGGAAATGGTAGTGAAGGCTAACCTGCAGAGCCTCCGCCTGAAGTTTCAGCAGCACCTGATTGGCTGGACCCTGCTGCTCATACACACGCACACACACACACACGCACACGCACACACACAATGAAAAAGTCATGCACACAAAGTCACAATAAAACATCTTACTGATCCTAGAAAAGATCAAATCAACAAAAATAAGTTCTGGAGATGACACAAGCAAAGGTCAGTTCATGCAAAGTGAAAAGTTAAAAAAGGAAAACAGTGTGCGGCATGTATGGCATTGATCACGAGAGGAGAATGTTTTCTGCGAAGAAAAAAAACAAAAACAAAAAAAACTCCAACAAAAGCACAAAGGTGGTACTTACGTTTTTCTGCAGCATCGCCTATGATGATCTTGCCACCTCTCTTGCTGGTCTTCTCCACAGACAGCGCCGTGCTGAGGCCCTGCTCGTGCTTCCCCAGGCCCTGGCCTTCTTTGAAGCCGTACTTCTGCATGATCTTATGGGCCACCGTACCTCTGTGGGAGTAGATCGGGAGGACAAACTTTTGGATTTAAAAAGAATCATTTGTTGTAGTTGACAGTTTATACGCTGTGATGGTAGAATCTTCGTGTCTCTGTGATATATTTGGGGCGGGCTATGTAGCAATTCAGGGCTGGACTCTTTGCGTGATCTCGCCAATCCAGCTGCCTCGCAAAGTAACATGATTTGAACCACGTTCTCATGTACAGTAATACACACCTAAGATGGTTTGCCAAATTTTCTGTTATTTTTATATTCCACTAGAACTAAATTACATTTATTAAACAAAAACATAAATTGCCCGCCTGCTGTGTGTGTGTATATGTGTGCATGTCCTACGCACCCCATGTTGGCCAGGAAGGAGCTGGTTGGTCCGGGCGGTGAACGTGGCCGGTCAGTGTCCTCATACATAGGTGGAGGGATGGCAGCCTTGGAGCCTCTGGCAGGACGACCTTCATCCTCGTAGGAAAATGCAGAGGAGCCTAAAAACACAGAAAAACACAACCATTACTGACATGTAGTGCTGCACAGAGGAGCACAAGCACATTAAATTTTTAGTCAGATTTACTGTTGTCAGCCAGAATAAAATACATATTTTACACTGGTATTCTGTGTGTGTGTGTGAGATCATGTAGACGTTGCTGCTGTGGTCATCACTATTTCACGCAGTGATCCAGATAGTAAAAAAAAAATCTACTTTGTCATGTGTTCCACAAGTTCCATGTATGTTTAACTCTTACATGTTATGTTGTGACATTTCAAGGACCAAAACAAAGCTCCACTGAAAACGTGGGTCCACAAGCTTCACTGTCCCCCAGCTAACCAAATCTAGGATAATTCATCTCCCTCTGGTTTCATACAGGATTACCATGAAGCTCACTGTTGTTCATGTTCCGTTTTTCCTCAAATTAGTCAGCAGTTTAAAACACAGGCCATGAGGCCCTGTTCTTTTCCTCCTGCCATTACTATGTCTTTATTCTCTTGATGTTTCAAATTAACAGACTTACTGTCCACAAGTGAAGAAGGAGGGGCAATAGCTACTCCACCCATACCTGAGAAAGAGAAAGAGAAAGAGGGGAGGATGCATCACATTACAGAAGTAAAGTTTATTGTTTTGATTGAAACATGACTGTGATCCACAGCTGCTACATTTGTCTCTAATCAGATATTGTGCTTCTGTTTTTCCATGTTGTCATCAAATGCAAATACATTTGATATATCTTTACTTCTCCTATAAATCAGATGATGACTGAAGTCATCTGGGAAAAGGTGGCCTTCAGGCTTTAGTTCTGACTCAAAGAGGGAATTACTGTTTCAATTATTTTTTGAATTTCCTTCCATTTTCGGAGATATGTTTTAATTGGCATTAAAGGATCTTTTTAGTCAGAGTCGAGATGTTGATGTTGCACTAGTGAAAAACAATAAAACATGAAAACCACAGAGGATGGTGAATATCTCTACAGGTCACTCTATATGTAAGCCAAATGGGGTTTAAAATACTCACTTCGTTTCCTCCGCTCTTTCTCGTAGTCATCCTCCTCATCTGAGTCGCCCTCTTCTGCAGGGAAACGAGAGAAACCACTTGGAGCCCCGCCATCGTTCCTGTCTTTCCTCTTCCTGCAACACCACAAGATTTAAACAGGAGTCCTGTGTTCCTATAAATCTTTAATACGCGACGCAAATTAATATTACATGACAAATATCTAGGTTTGGTCCCATGTTGTAAAGATCCCCCAGGACACTGAATAGTAAAACAAGAATGAGTGAACTGGTTTATTTTGTATTGTTTTTTTAAGTAGAAGAATAGATCATTTTCATTTTTGCCTCCTAGATTATAGTGTATTCCCTGCTGCTACGTTTATCACTTGGTGAGCTTAGTAAACAAGCATGGCAGTACTTTTCCCTCTCCTCGATCTCCTTCTGACGCTCCTGCTCTCTCTGCCGTTGCCGTTCTTCTCGGTGCCGCTTCACCACCTTCTCGTAGTCGTTGGGGAACATTGGATCGTACTCGTCTGCCAACGGGATCAGCACATCACCGGAGGAGAAACCACTGGGCACAGCGTCCTGAAACACACACGCGTGGACACACACAGGAAAAGTGAAATCATGTTTCTGCTACGATGAAGATGCTGTCATGAGTGGGATCAGGGGTGGGATTTAGGTCTTGTTGCAAAAGACGGTATGGAAGGATATTCCATATGTTCACTGCTATAGGCACTAGCTTCACTTAGCACTGCAAGCAGAGCCATGTGGAAAAATCCAAAGACTGTATATAAAAAGCAAAAACTCTTTTTCATCTATCAGGATCACTGATCTCCTTTTTCAATCGTCACTGTGTGTCACAAAACTATGATGTCCCCTTCCTTAAACACGTCACCATGATGTGACAAAGTGCCTTACGGACAATCCAGATGCTATTATCAGAGGTTTCGGGAGACAGTGCAGCTGCTGTGGGTATCAGCACAGAGGCATCAGGGCTGTTGATGATGTTGATGATATTTCTTTAAAATAGGAACATTGTTCCTAAAAGTGTTTTGAAGCCTGCAAATGCCCTTCTACAGGTTCGTTCTGTTGACCTGTGCTGTGCTGGGGAAGTAGTGAGTGCATCTCTGCATGCTCTGGGCGAGACTTTGACATAGTCAACCCTGCTCCAGCAGTTAAAAGAAAGAGGACAATGTTTTGGTCTGTCCACTGTAGGTTAAGTCCAAGACTACATGACTCCTAGCTAGGCTCTGAAGAGAGCTCTTCTCAATATTTTGGACAGAGCCATCCAGCTGCAATCCTGATCTCATGAAAGCAGTGAACAGCTTTCTTACTAAAGCTCCTTCTTTTCTGGATGTTGCCGTGTTAAGTCCCTGGCAATACTGCTCATCTAAGCCACCAGACTGAAAAACAGTCATTTTACCTCTTTAGTCTACCGTTGCCTCGATCAGTTAGTTTGTTTGTGTTATTGTGTCACTTTAGTGTTTTTGAACCTTAAAATAAAAACATGGTGGCTTGATGAGAGCAATATGGTGACTGTGTCTGGTTAAACTAAAAAAATGTCTCTCTCTGTAGGGATCCTTTCAATAATGTTGTCAGACACAATCTGAGCCTGTCAGTGGCAAAAACAAGCACTTTTGTGAACGCGCAATTGCCTGCAAGGATTACGTTTCAGCTCTGTTTCGCTGCGGCCAACTGCAGCGCGCTCACTCAACACCGGACCAATTTCAAAAATATGTGTGTGTTTTAACTTTACTGATTATTATTTTTAATATACCAGTCCCTGTAAGAATAGATAACAGATAGATCAAAACATAAAGTTGTCCTCCTATAAGAGGGGAAGGAGGTGGGTTGGCCTACAAAAAAAAAACATCCCTGGGGCACTCAACACAGCAGTAGTTGGTGACCAATGAACATCTTTGTGGCGCTGTATCACAACTCCACACACAGCTCTGCATCATGTTATAAACATTACGCATTAACCTTTTCACTCTGCTTATTAGACCAAGATCCAGCTTAATCAAATCAAGAGAAAAAAAACCCAAAAAAGCAGCTTGAAATATGGCTGTGCAATATGTCAATATTCAATAATTATCACAATGAATGTCAAATCATTATTTCTCTCAAGTTAAAAGGCTGATTTTTGCCCCAAATGAAAATTGAAGAACCAGATGTTTAATTGTGTGGTTAATCTTTTCTTTATGGTCAAGGTTCTTTACGTGTCAAACACTTGATGCCAAACAGTATATCACTTAACATATCTGAGGTATAACATTTAAAACAATTATGATTCAATATTTTTTCAAATAATATAAGTAACTTTCTTTTCTGTACCTTTTCCTCAACTAAATAAATATCTTAATAGAAAAATTAAGTGCTAATTCGTTCATGATTCTAATGAATTTAATCCAATATCTATTGACGATATACTGAACAATTGTTTACTGTTATTGAGGGAAATTATATTGCAATAATTATCATTATTATTTTCTTGCCCAGCCCTATTTGAAACATTCTAAGGATTTCATAAACACCGATGACAAAGTCCACTAAATAAGACTGACCTTGATTCCAGCGGCAGCATGTGGAGGAGTGTCTGTGATCTGTCTGTCATCACTGGAGCCACCTCTCTTCAGATCAATGACCGGAGCCAACACTGTGGTCTGCTTCATCCGCTGGGTCTACACACACACACAAAAACAAAATCACTGAATATGTACACATTGTGTTTACAGTGCTTCCTTGTTGTAATTGTTCATTCTGATGACGTTTTAACATTAATGTAAATCACATTTGCATTTAATTTCCAGCTTGTGTGTTTACGTTACTCTATGTTGTTTGTCATCTTTACTTTATATGCACTCTATTCTGTCACCAGTATCATCAAGTATATTCTCTGTTAAGATTTGTTTATCCTTCACAATATGCCACGTATATATGATCTGTGTAAGGTTGCTGTACTTGTATTGCCTGTGTCTGTTACCTTGGCCTGTGTCAGAGCCGCCTTCTTCACCTTCAGCTGGGACTGCAGCAGCTTGAAGTTCTTGGACCATCCTTCGGTCTTGGTGTCGTTGGCAGCCACACCGAGGTCATCGTACAACGACATTGCTGCCCGTCAGTACTTCTGTTTCCTACAGACACAGGGACAAGTTTCATTTATTATAAACCTGCTTGGCAAGCATCATATCGTTCTGCAATTACCTTAACAAGTTACTTTGATATAAATTGAGGTTGTAACATCGCAGCAGCCGCATTGAAAAGCTGGGTAATTTTTATGTAACTCTGTAACGTTTAATTATACATTAAACGCAATATTACGAAATCCTTTAAACTAGGTAACGTTACACATTTAGTCGCTTATGTTAGGAAACTTACGTTAGCTTAACGTTAAAGCCCAGCAGACCAGGAGAAACAGTCTGTTAATTTAGCTAACGTTAGCTAATGCTAACTTAGATAACTGTCTGCTCCTCAACAAATTATGATAAAAACAAACACATTACAATAGCTCTTTTCAACCTACCGGTTTTAGAAAAACTTACACTAACTAACGTTAAATGTAAGTTAAGTGCCTATTACATAAAAAGTGTTAGCGGCACGTTAGGTGCCATGGATATTCCTCGCTGAATGAGGCGGAAGTAGTAGCACAACAACAAAACTACGCGCGACATTTTCTGCTCTTGCTCCACGTAGCGGCTGGATGACTATTGTCGCCAGTGTACTAAAGAGTAGAAGAAACTGCTTTTTTAACAACCGGCGTTAGATGGCGCTGCGGTAGCGCTGTCCGCATTTTGGACCGATAACGTCATTTCAGATTAGAGGAACTATAACAAATATCATTCTGTACCAGCAAACACAACTGTGTGATTACCTTGGTACAGTGCTAGTAAACAGAGCTGAACTGTTGATAACAAATAATGACATTCTGCAGCAATTATTAAGTTACGATGGTGTTGTTCTCAATTGCTACCAAAACGAAATAATACTATTTGAAATAAAATGGGTCTATACTTCGTTTATTCCGCACTGCAGCATCTCATAATGGGCAGGCTGGAGTACACAAACTTGGCTTTGTCAAGTAATACAGTAAGAATGCCACACACATACAAAAACAAAGCCTGCATGCTATCTGTAGACCATGTGCTCCACCCCACGACACACCCCGCCCATATTACGTCGGTTATTTGAAAGCGAAAGTTCCGCCAGAGGGAAAACTGCTGCAGAATAGGACGTCGAAGATGGCCATACCGGTCGTTGTTTACTTGGCAAACATGTTATAGATATCCACAGAGCTGTCAGATGGATCGGAGTCCCCGCTTACTCTCTTTCTGCGTTATGGTGACCTGTCTGATCGGAGCTGCGCGCTGTTCCAACCCCGGTAGGTGCAAAATAAAATCACCACACTTTACATATAACATTCAGAACTCCCTTTTAAAAATCGCCAGTTTTACTCATAGACTGTATATAAAAAAGGTTTTACTCCAGGGGTATGATGTGGTGATTTAGTCCAAACTAGAAAATTAAAAATATGGTTTACTTTTTATTATTGTTATTTTCCTAACGTATGGAGGACTGAAACGGCCAAAATAAAATAAAAAATGACAAAAATGCAACAAAAATAATATAAAATAAATGTAGGTATAAATTAATTCATTTCTTATTTTTACATTTCTTTATGCAGCTCCACTTCATGGCGCAAATGTTACTGTAAAAATTTTACTTTTCCCAGTAAGTAGTACTGTAAGGGATTACTATTTCCAAAACAGTAACAATATTACAGTTACTAATCCAAGTAAGCTGCATTACTGTGTTACCAGAACACTATTAACCAATAAGCTAAAGAAAGAATGGAGAAGGAGGGAGAGAGGTGTTTTTTAGACAGCTGTAAGAATTGTCATTATTGTGTGACTGTCCAAAGAACATTGTCGTCTGTTGTAAACTTTGTGTAAACTTTTTTTTTTTTTTTTTTTAAACCTGTCCTGACCAGCAGCCTGGTATAGAGTATAATGACCTGGATACCATATTGTGCCAGACAGATTTTACTTTAACAAGAGAGTATTAAAATACTCCTTTGTCTGTTTTATTATTTATTTAATTATGTATTGATTTGTCACCGGGCGGACAGGGGGGCAGACACGGGGATGGGGGGGCACAAACAGACAGCACAGAGAAAGGACAACACCTGTAAGAGAAGGGAGAAAGGGGGATGGAAGGTGGGGACAACAGGGAAAAGCTGTGGGAAACACCAATTGCAGAAAGCAACGAAACCTGCAATAGAACAGAGAGGGGGGAGGAGGAGAAAACAACAACAAACAGACAAAAACAAAAACAAACAATAAAAATAATAATAATAGTAAAAGACAACCAGCCGAACAGCAGCAATGAACAGCTGACATAGTAAGACAACTAAGAGAAAAATGAAAACAAGAAACAGTCACACACACTAAATAAGCAACACAGCACAGCCACGAGAGCTGGAATAATAATTAATTTAAATAAGTAACTGAAAGAAAAGCATCAGGAATAATTCTACCAGGGACAACCTAAATTTGTTTGTGTCTATGTGTGAGACTGATTGTGTCTGTGTGCGTGTGGGTGAATGTGACTGTACATGTGTGTGCGCATAAGCATGTTAAAGAATGTAGTTGTTAGTGAGAGTGGGGCGCCACGACTGTGCCACACTTACCCCAGCAACAGGCAGGCAAGAACCCCAGTAGCCAATAGGGGTGGGAGAAAGAAAAAGAATAAATCAATCAAAAAAATAAAAAACAAAAGACTCCCATATGCACCGTGATGCAAACGCAGTAGACCCTGAGCCAAATGCCAGTTGACAACGTAATGCCGATGGAACGCAAAAAGCGTAACCACACAGAGAGTGGCGTTAGGCAAAGTTGGGTGTTTTGTAAAAGCACAGAATATCGCTCTTATAAATGCATGTGCAGAAAAACAGTACTTCAAAAGTCGGGAGATACTTGCTTTATTTTTTTTAAATCTCAGCCTGTGGTGTTAAGAAACGTTACTGCTTTTATGAATATGCTATTAGTTTAAAAGTCGGGGACACTTGCTTTGTTTTTTATTATTTTTAAATAATTACTTTTAACACCCAGTATAAAGTAAAGTAATATTACCTTTTTAAGGAGTAAAAAGTTACTTATTACAATTTCTGAGTAACTTGCCCAATGCTGGTCATGGGTATACTTTTTTCCTATTGGTTGATCAACTTTGTGCACTGATCAATTATACTAGCTCCCGCACATTGTTCTTTTCCGAATCTGATGATGGAAGTAGCTAACGAGATCTACATCTCTAGAGTTGCACATGAGCAGTACCGATTAGGCAGTCTTTCTACATGGCTAATGGGTCTTCAACTGAAGAAGAAAGAAGCCAGCTTGTTTTTCCCCCAACTTGTCAATTGTTTTTCCAACCTACTCCATGCTCACCTGGGTCCCACTAAATATGACAGCAGATATATTGGGCACTGAATTTGAGTGATGGCAGCGTCAGTTAGTGGCTACTTTAACAATATGTAAAACTAATGCTATCCATCAAAAAACTCCGTAAATCACGTTTGTTGTAAATCAGAAAGTTGAGGCACAGCAGCTAGAGGACATCAAAGAGAAAACCTGGAAAGAAATCACAATCCTGGTTGAAGCTTGTGTAATTACCTTGACACCAGGAGCATTGCTTCAGCAAAAGCCAAGGTATAGCAATGTGACAAGATGATAAGATAAAGTTATTTATTGAAATAACAGAATGAATGAAGCAGAGTGGGTGGTAGGCAGGGCTGTACATAACAATTATTTTTCAAGTTGATTAATCTAACGATAATTTTTTTTAATTAGTCAATTAATCTAACGACTAATTTTGTGTATTCTAAAGGAAAAAATGTTGCCTATTACTCGATTCACTTATCAATTTAACCTAAATAAATATCAAAAACATGTCTAATCAATAAATCAATATTTTATTCAATCATCCTGATGAAGTTATGGCAATGAAGAAATACTTGTTTATAAAGTAAACACGATTTGCGGTGCTGCTATCAGTGCTCCGGGATACTTTCGCTTCACGTATTTGTGGACAGCAGTTGTGCTGCAGTGAAGCTATTTCCAGTTCACAGAGCTCACGGAGCAGCACGTTGTTGAGTGTCTGTCTAAAATGCTCCCAAACTTTAGACGGTTGAAGGCGAGGTAATGTGAGTCGACATATTTACGTAATAGATTACGTCGACGAATCGCCCCAGCCCTAGTGGCAGGTGAATGGGGCTGGGGTTTGGTTTGAGTCCGGGGTCCAATGTGTGCTGACATGTTTTATTTATTTTTTTAAAGATATTTTTAGGGGCTTTTTTTCCTTTTATTTGATAGGACAAGGAATAGCAAGAGGGAGACAGAAGGATAGAGGCGACACGCAGAAAGGGTCACAAGCTGGATTCAAACCCAGGCTGCTGCAGTAAGGACTCAGCCTTGTACATAGCACACACGCTCTACTAACTGAGCAAACTGTGCCTGTGAGCTGGCATGGTTTTGGCTGGCAGGGGGGTGAGGCTGGTGTTTCAAGATGTGGTCCCATGTGTTCAGTGGCGGGCAGAGTTGACTGGTTGAGACGTTTAGAGAGTGAGATCCAGTAGTGAGTTCCTGAAGAGAAGGAAATCCAGTTAGTTCAGCAGGTTAAGCAATGAGGTTAAAAGACAGATAATTAGAATAAATAATGTTTCTAATACTGAGCAGACAAGTTGGCGGGTGCATGCTCATACTGTGAATGACACTATGATCCAGTGGCGACTGGAGGGCTGGTTTGTCCTTATGAAGGTGAGGCTAATTGCCGTGATGATGAACAGGTGCGTGTGTGATTGCTGGCAGGTGAGTGAGAGCGCCAACCCATGACGATGGAGCTGGAGGAAACGCATTCATTCACAATGCCTAATGTTTGCATGTAACGCGCCACTTAGAAAGAGCAGTGAAAATGCCTTGCATTCGTTTCATTCAAATCTATTGTGCCATATATGTATCACCATCGACAGAGAGTGGAGGTCTAATTATTATTAGACATTAGTCATTTGGTTAAACTTCACAGAAAAAGAAATGCATTGAATTACATGTTAATTTCTAGTAGGTAACCAAAGGGTGTTCAAAAGCAGTGTGTCTGTCTCAGTGGCCACCGGTGTATACGAGCAAGGCATGTAAAGTCAATCCAGACTCCAATGTCGATCAACCAATAGGTGAAAAGTAGACCCCATTACACACCTTGAATGACAGCCCCCTTATTTACACAATGAAGCAGAAATGCATAAAGAAATGTAAAATGAATATATAGAAATAAGTAAGTTAAGGAAATAAATACGGGAGCGATGCAAAGGGAAAATAATATATACATAAATAAATTTAAATTTAAATGTGAAAGTAAACACAAATGGGGCGATTTATATTAATTTAAAATAGAAATATAATTTTATCTCACATTTAAATTCATAATCCCCTACATTTATTTTTTTTTAAATATTTGGTGCATTTAATGGTCTATTCATATATTTTTGATTTGGGCTGTTTCTGTTCTCCATACAACTGTACCTCTGAGAGGATCTGTGTGGCCTGCAACTGCAGTTAAACAAAACATACAGCCAACACCGTAGCAACAAAATAAACCTATGACCTTTTTGTACCCAGTTATGTTAATTATTACCTGGGGAAACAGTTGTGGGGTTAAGATTAAGGAGAACCAGGCCTCTTTCATTTACAGTGAATAAGCTGATACTTCACTTTCAGCTTCAGTTCTGCACTATGAATGTTTAGTATGAAATAATTCATATGAAAAACTATGTACCCCCATTTCTTTCCTTTTTTGAACAAGCACCATGTAGCACTAGGAAACTGTTGGATGCTTTTGAATCTTGGAACAGATTTTTAAGTGAGAAGTGCTTTGCTAACCTGTGTTCATGTGTTTTCCGATTAATCTAGGCATACACTACAAAACAGATTATGAAGTCACATAGGTAAATAAACCCTATATCAAGTAGAGCCTTACAAAAAAAGTCCAACATGACATAACAGAATCACATTCCTGGGGGACTTTTTTGTAGTTCTACCAAGGTCTTCTAGGTCTGAAACTAACAAAAAGAAACCTATGCTCAACAATTTCAGTTCTCTCTTGATGCAATCTCTGTGTGAATCTCTGCCTTCATATTGTAATTTGCAACATGATGTTTTTTTTTTCTTCCAGACAAAAGCAATTGTTGCCCAGAAATTGATCCATTTCCTCTAACTCAACCTCCAAATGGCACCAGCTGCTTCCAACTTGACAATGTTTTTCGCTACATGTGTATAAAAGGTTACCTGAGGAAAGTGGGAACCTCAAGTCTCATCAAATGCAAGCAAGAAAACAGTGTGTTACGTTGGACAAAGCCCACCCTCCAGTGTATACGTAAGATTTATTAGTTTTATGTCTTTTCATATCTCTCAAAATCTAAATCAATTTTCCAACGAAGGTTAAAATCAAGGGCAACTGGACTTGGTTGAAGATACTGGAAGACGTTTCGTCCCTCATCCAAAGGACTTCTTCAGTAGAACTGAAGACGTTTCGTCCCTCATCCAAAGGACTTCTTCAGTAGAACTGAAGACGTTTCGTCCCTCATCCAAAGGACTTCTTCAGTAGAACTGAAGAAGTCCTTTGGATGAGGGACGAAACGTCTTCCAGTATCTTCAACCAAGTCCAGTTGCCCTTGACTTTAACCTTCGTTGGATAACTATGACCTGGATGACTGAGAATCTTCATAGACATCTAAATCAATTTTGCAGAGAACAGAGCTCTTCGAGTGAAGCAGTAATGTTATACCTCTCCACTAGCGGTGGGAGAAAAAATCAATTCTTAGATCCATCACGATGCGGACGTGGAAGATTCTGAATCTGTTAACAAATGTCAAAAACTGATTATTTAAATGTTAATTGATAACGTCATGTTGATGGAATGCAAAAGGCAGAACTTATGGAAGTGCAGCGCCACCGTCTGTGGCGTGCACACAACAGAGACCAGTGTTCCCATTGTGTCCGCTGCGGAATGAATAACCACCCTACATAAATATCACGCAATCATTAACATCAATGCCCATGTAATGATTTTAACTCGCACACTGTATGAGCATGTTGACACTCAACGCCTGGCAACTCTCTGTGTATCCTGTGTGTGAGGCCCATGGTGAGGCCGAGCGAATGACAGAGGGCGAGTGGCAGAACATGATGGTGAAAGTTAGCAAGAGGAGAAAAATAGTACTAGTACATTTCCGTCTGGTAGTAAACGTGCAGTGTAGGTCACAGTGTGTCCGTCAATAAAAGTCTGCAGTTTCCCCAACTGCTGGCAAAGTGAAGGCTGTCCCCTGTATAGCATGTTTTTGTCTGTTAGCTAAATTTTTTGTAATATTAATTAGCTCAGCTGTATGTCATCACTAATTTACCAACTTGTCCAGAGTTGAGAACATCAGGTCCTGATATACATACTGTAAGTTACATCCTGATCATTATATTTCAGTTTTTCAGAGGAGTCTGACAGCTTGTTGTTAAAGAAATGAAGGGGGTGACCATGGAGGAGCTGAGGTTATATAGTAAATTAATGATGCAGACTAGTCCTTTTAAGCTAATTGGGAGTCGTTCCTTTTAGATTTTAATGCACAAATTAAATGCTTAGTAATTATCCAGATATCCTGTTTAGGAAAAAAAAAAAGATGCATCAAGATGCATGATAAATCGTTTTATAATTGCATCGCAGCCCTCTGAACCGCACTGCAAAAAGACAGAGCAGTGCTGTCATCCAGAAGTGTAAACTGAGTGCACAAGTTGTTCTGCTCAAACTGGTGTGTGGCCCAAAGAAAACACAAGTGTGTATGCTTGTAGGGCAGGTGCACACGTGGTTTGCAGCACAGAAAACCTTTTAGAATTGTCTACGACTGTATATACACACTGTCAGGCCAGCACATGCTACGTAGATCATGTGATGGTTTGAAGATTTTTTGGACCCAGAAGCAGTCTCAGACTGGGAGAAAGTGAAACAATAAAAAGGATTATTGTAAACAGAGGGAAATGTTCAGGGGGAAATGGAAATGCGTTAATCTCGTTTGGGAGTGTAGAAGTGGAGTGTAATGCAAGTCCAAGCAGGCAGAGGGAATAAATGGAGCTGGCGAGGATGTCTTGTTGTAGTGAGTGGGCAGGCAGGCAGAGCAGAGTGATCCTCAAGCACAAGAGAAAACAATTACTGACAAATCCACAAAAACAAGGAAGGTAAACTTATAGAATTTACATGTTGGTCTAGACTACCACATGTGTAGACTATATGATCTGGCGCTGAGTGGTTGAAAGACCAGAGGCCTGTACTACGAAGGGAGTTTAACCTACTCAGATTTAACTCAGGGATGTCATTAACTCAGAGAAAAGGCAAGGTTGACAAACACTGACTGCCTACATTGGTGTTAAACGGTACTATGATGGTGTCAACTCACAGGAGTTTGTGCGTGTTTGCGTAAAAGGGTTGTGTTCGGCTACGCAGACTTTATAATGTCTTTATAATGTCATAATGGCGCAAGCTTGTTGGCTTGTTTGCAAGACATTGAGTAAATTAATAAGTAACTTTAGACCATGAGTTTTCTTGTTATAATTTTCTATTTTGTCTTATGGATGTACAGCTGCATATTAGGGCCATTGTGGGTTTTAAAAAAATGCAGAGCTGGGGAAGAGAAAAAATCCAAGAACAAAACATAAATGTACAAGGAAATAACTCACACACGCTTCTGCCTTGTATTATGCCTGCAGTGTAAAATCAAATTACAGCCTATGTGGTCAGATTTTTAGCAGGAAAATACTAGTGATTTCAGCCCACAGTCACCATATTTTATATATTTTGAGACATTACCCTGAATTGGGCCTATTCATAAGAAAACAACAAAGTGATGACTTAGGAGTTAACCACGAATATAACCTGCTGGGAGCAGTTTAAAGATGCAGCGTAAATTGCCATGACAGCATACCTGAGAGTAAACCTATCCACCTTTCATGGTATGGGTTAATCGGGAGGTTACACGATAGTGGACATTCCAGCTGCTCTGACTTGAGCTTGAAAATATGTTCGGGATTTGATATCAGTTTACTGCATCGTAATCCAGTACTAAGTCCAAAACGGAACCAGCATTTGTAATCCAACTCCAGGGGCTTTAACAGGTTGTTGATAATAAAGAGAACTGCCATAATATTTACATGTCTGTACACTACAGTTTGTATCTTGGCAACTCAACAGACTTTCAACTACGATGTTGATACAAAATGTTTACTTATGTATTCCTAAAAAAATAGGAGAATGAGCCATCACATGATTATATTTTATTTATTTATATAAAATAAATAAATATAACATCTTGACTTTGCTCCATGTGGCAAACACATGTGGTGAGTTCAAATATGAGTCACTAATTCGTCCAGCACTTCCACCACTCAAAATGAAACAGATTAACACACACAAGAAATGTTTTCAATTAGTGCTAGAAATGATGGGAAACCCTTTTTTGCTGAAGTCAGTCAACTCAGCTAAAATATAAAACCAGCTGAGTGTGAGTGATTAAATGGAAAAAACATTTTTTATTTACATTTAAACACACATGCAAGATATCCAAGTTATAAAAGAATAATAGAGACTTTGTGAAATATGGCAGTTATTTACATATGATTGGACCTACATTTACTGTATGTGCTAGAAAAGGGGGGAATGGGTGAGGTTTAGGGGGGCATTAGAGTCATTGTCAGTGGAGGTCCTGGGCCTTGTTGATGAGGCCAGCTGCAGATGAGAAGAAACTGTTCATGTGCCGTGAAGTTTGGTCCTGATGGACTGAAGCCTCCTGCCAGAGGGAAGTGGCTGATACAGTTAATGACTTTGTCCCTGGCAGTGGCAGTAGCTAAGTACACAGATTACAATTTGGTGACAGTGTAGCTTTCATTTTATGCAATGTGTGAGGACTGAAGTATGTTCTATATGTATGAAATTATATAAACAACTTGATGGTTGGGTTCCTGGAAGAGAGTTGCATGTCCTTTCAAATGAGTAAATTATATATTCTTAGATCTGACTAAAATTATTGAACATATTTATGAGGTTGGGAAGTAACAAAGGGACATTCTAGACAAAGAGCAGTATATCATGGGGATACAGTGAGATTTAATGCTTGGTGTTTTGAATAGTAAAAGGGTCAAGACTGACCAATTGTTGAACGGCCTGGCCCACAGGTCTGGAGAGAGCCTTTGTCAAGTCTGACATACTCACAACATCAGTTTGGAAACTACCAATTAATAATAGCCTGTGTTACAGAGTAGGGCTAATGGCTTTCACCAGGCAAAAGACGCTGTCAAGTTGCATCGTGGGAAGACTAGGACCCAAAGTTTTTGGAGCTTGACCTATAGTTCTTGCTAGTTCCCAACAATTTTTTTTCTAATTTATAAGTTTATTTGTAACTTATTCATACTGCCATGTTTCAGATCATGAACTTGTTTTGTTTCAGCTGACCCAAAGATAACCACAACAACGCCACCAAAGACCAAAACAACAGGTAAGTGTATCTGCATTGATGAATTAGGGGGGAAATAGTGTTAGCATTAAAATTTATATACATGTTAGTGAAGGGTATTGCTTATCTTATCTTACTCTTATCTTAAATTATTAAACTTCCAAGTGTGTGTGAGTGCCAACTGCAGAAACATGCACTTCTTTTAGTTTCTTCTTGCATGAAGCTTTAATACAATATATATAATTTATTTTTATTTTTTCACATTTATGATTAATGATGGTCTGATCTTGCAGAGAGTACCACTGACATTCCCACCACCACAGCCAGTGAGTTCTGCATTTGCATGAATTTGGATGAAAAAAAAAAACTAAAATAATACTAACACCAAACTAATAATAGATGTGTACTAATGATGAAACAGTCTGTCTAGGTCATTTTGTTAGTATGGTTGTAGTAGTGGCAGCAGCAGTCATGTTCGTACTAATGATTAGAAGCAGCAGTGGTAATAGTAAAGGTAGTAGTACTAATATCAAGAGCAGCCGTAGCAATAGTAGTAGTAGTAGGAGGAGGAGCTTTAATGTAATGTAAAGTAGCACCAGCATTCATGATTTTAGTACTAGTAGGCTACTAGTAGGAGTTATGGGTTAAAAGAGTACCAAAATATTTCATTCAAGTAAAAATCATAGTACGTTTTTTTGTGTAAGTGTAAAACTTTGTAAAAATTTACTTTGTTACATGTTAAAAATGGAGTGAGGATAACAAAAAAAGTTGGATCCATCCCAATAAAGGTCATGCAATCACGTTTGACTTGTCCTAGAAGGAACAAGGTGTAACTAATAACAGTGACGATGACTCTGTTCTATTGTCACAGAAACCCAGCACACCTAAATGAGTCTCAGTCGTTATTAATGTTATTAGTTACACCTGTGTTTACATGCCTGCTGGCTCTGCCTGCACTTGGGGAGGGGGGCGTCTGGCTGGCCTGGGGGACTGTCAGCCCTGTTCTCCTGCATTCTTGCTCCATGGCTGCTGTTCTCCCTTAGGGTGGGGCTGTTCTGCATGTGGTCTCGAGTCCTTTGCGCTCTGCAGGGTGCCCTGTCTGCTGGGGTTCTTTCCTGCCTGCCGCCGGGGCCGGTGCGGCGCTGTTGCGGGGTCCCACTCTTACTTACAACCGCATACTGTGACAGACGTGTGTGTGTGTCAACAAGTTATTTATTTAAAGTAATTTTTATTATTCACCTCTTATGACTGTGTTGTTTATTTATTTTGCTTAACTGTTTCTCCTTTTCATTTTCCCTCAGTTGTTTCAGTTATTTGTCTGCTGTTTATTGCTGTTGTTCAGCTAGTTGTCTCATGTTGTAACCCTTTGTTTTCTCCCTAAGCCCACCGCCCCCGTTCTCTTGCAGGTGTTGTCCTCTCTCTGTGGTGTCTGTTTGTGCCCCCCTGTCCGGCGTGGTGACAAATTAACACATAATTAAATAAATAAAAAAGAATACAATGGAGTAAATCTGCCTGGTACAATATGCTATCCAGCTCCTCATACTCTATACCAGGCTGCTCTGGGAGGGACAGGTTAAAAAAAAACAAAGGGTCAAATGATTATGCACAATGTGAAAGGAGTAGCTTGTAATGACGAACCCACTGAGAATTATCACCTGACTCTGTGTTTCCCCTTCCTTCTGTGGAGCTATGAGTGCATTATTTTGTTTTCAGAGCCTACAAATGTCCCATTTGGGTTCACTCTCGCTGCTCTCACCAACCTCTTTTCAGTTTTTCAGTGAGAAAGCTTTGAAAATACTGTATGCCTTGCGATGCAAGGCACGGGCTGCCAGCTAACGTTAGCACGGATCGACCACTGTTCGCTTCGTAGCATTCAATTTAGGTTTACTGACGTTTCACCGATACTCAGGTTCACAGCTTCCCCACCTGTGACATTGACTTTAGCAGTCAATAAAACGTTATCATGCAACCAGCATGGATTAGTTCAACATCAAGCTAATGAAAATATTACTGTGACTTTGCAGTGGGAGTTTCCAGTATATTGTGTGAAGCGGCCTACCGGTGTGTTGGATTTTGCCGACTCACGAGTTTGATCAGGCATAGGACCACACGTCAGGTTGCAATCTAAAAACCGCACCGCCAGTGGCCGCTGAAAACTACATATAGCCTCTTTAATATATGCTGCTTTCCAGTCGCTGGCATGACTAACTGGTACGCCTAATGAAAATTGTAATACATAGAATTGTCTGTTTGCTACTTCCTCCCCTTTGCAGTAGCAGTATAATAGTTGTTCTAGTAGCTTTAATAGTTAGAGCAGCAGAATTTGTGCCTGTAGTTGGGGTTTTAGGAGAAGCACAGTTGTACTATTACAAGAAGTAGAAGTTGTAATAGTTGCCATGATATAAATTTACTAACACTAAATCCTACATGTTTTTTCATATGTTGTTATTAGTTATGTGGCATGTGTAGTGCACTTGTGGAATTGTGCTTACTTACTTACAGTAATTCTGTACCACACAGTGACTCGTAAACTGTGACAGTGGAGTAACAGAGGCGGTATTGATAGTAGAAGTAGTATTAACTGTAGTAGTTGCAATCATGCTCTTAGCAGTATTAGTAGAAGTACAATTCTTTTCTTATCAGCAGCAGCTTCCACCAGCCTACAGATGACCCCGAGTGTAAGCACCTCAGCTTCAGTGACTGCAGAAACACACAGCACAGAGCCAACCTCATCTGGTCTGCAGGACACATCAAATCACTCACAGGGTAAATAGCTTGAAGTCACACACAATACGCTGATTTTCCCAGTTAGCCTCCACAGTATTGATCTCTCGCAGGTATAGTTAGTATATATAAAACTTATAAGAAATGGTCATAAGATTCATGCATACCTTGTCATGATTAAGATTACCCACCAAGGTGAGACAAATGTATTTGAATCACACCTTTCAAAGAAAGTGCTTTACATACAACATGAAGACACATATAAAGATTAAAATAGAGATTAAAATAAGCTAATTTAAAAGAACTGAGAGTTGGAGCAGCAAGTTTTCTGGGACTTAATTCCCAGATTAGCGGTGAATAAAAACTGAATGTATTCGGTTTTCATTCTGGGGAAGCAGATGTGTGCCAGAGGTCATTCAGTGCTTTATGAACCAAATGTAGAATTTTAATTATCGGACACACAGGAAGCCAGTTTAAAGATCTTGTGTTAGAGAGGACTCTGGGAACAGCACTCTAAATCAGCTGCAGACCTATTAGAGAGCATTATAGTAGTCAACCCGATTGAAGATAAACAAGTTTTTCTAAATCCTGCTGAGACATGAGACTTTCAGTTGTTGATACATCCTTAAACTGATATTTGTGTGATTTTGTAATTGTCTTAATGTGGATGTTATTATAGGTCTGAGTCTATGACCAAGATTTCTTGTCTGGTCTGGGGCCTTTAACCTTAGCGATAGAAGTTGAGCACTTTTAATTGTTCTTGTTTGTGTCCAAGGACAATCATTTAAGTTTTCTTTGTTCAACTGGAGGACATTTTCAACTGGCCTCCAATGATTGATTTTGTCCAATGAAAGCACAAATATCCTGTCCTTCAAATATGCTTCAGACCACTGTGCCAGAAGGTCCCACCCAGTTTTCCTAGTAATAACAGTATTGTTGGTAACTGTGTCAAATGCAGCACTGACTGAAAATGTTTTCACTGGCTGTGTTTAAGTGGATATTCTATTCATCTGTAATGTTTATTTTCTATATCATAATGTTACATGGTATTGATTAAGGGTGAAAAGATACGCAATTAGGCTACTGGAAAAATAGTATTTTATTCGACTGAAAGTCACAAAATGGAAAACAATGCAGGTGCATTTTGAAATGTTGCTTACACATAGTTCAGGTCTTCGTGTCTACCAGGTATCCAAAATGCTGCCATTGAACAATTTAAAAGTGGTGGGGACATCTTCTATGCTAATTTCACCCTCACTCCGTCATGCTGATGTCGTAAGACAGCTTTTCACATCAGCGAGAAATATTGTGGTGTTTTAACCCTTTCACGCATAGTGGTCACTGCAGTGGACAGCTATTCAAAAGCCATTTACTTCAATGGGCAGAGGTTCTGATAGTCTAGTTGCACATCAGCCAATACAGTGGACACTAGTGTGTCATGCCATACACTGCCACCCTCTGAAAGTAAGTAAGTGCAACTTAAATTCGTCAAAAACCAAGATGGCCAACGGACGTTCGGGAACACTGTACAGCTCAGGTAAATCTTGCCATTCCTCCAATTATAGGAGACCCCCGCAGGTAAATAAAATTTGGTAACATCTAATAACAACTAAGGAGTAACACAATTGTTAAACTTTCCAAGTATTGATTTAATGTTGGGAGGAAATTAGGATTAATCACCTGTCCACTAAATTGGACATTATGCATTGCTGGCTATATTTCAACTACAATTAACTATTACTGAGACTTTGTTTTTCTTGAAAATACTTCATTTGCACTAACTTTTTTGGATGTAAATCAATGGATTTATGTTACACTTGCAGTTTTTGTAACAAAAACAACATTTTGTCCAGATTAGTTCCATTATGTGAGTAACATTTAGTGTGTTGCAGCAAGTGATAGAAAGGCATTCAGGATAGTGGAGCCAATTCCATCAGAATCAAGTAAGGATAATAGTAGTAGCAGTGATAATGAATGGCTGCCAGAAATAGGAGAAACCCCAAATGCTGGCAGCAGTGATAGTGGAGCTGAGGATGCTGAGAAAGAGAGGCTGAGGAGTCAGAAGTGAGATTCATCACTTTTGCATTGCATTAAACAGTATTAGAATATGTTAAAATACGTGACCACATTAGTTTAACAGCATTAAAAAATATAGATTTCACATAATATATAATTTTATTTATTGGTTTGTTAAATAAATATTTCTGGACATGTAAGAAACTCCTTGAAAAATTTATGTTGCATGCCTAAAAAGCCATAAAAACACAGGGAAAAAATCCTGACAGACGCTGTTATAATTCATGCATGAAAGGGTTAATATCGCGAGATCTCGTCACGCCCCTGGTATAATCCTCCATTTATTCTGTTATTAAGTATTTGTTCATAAATAAATGTCCTCATTTAATCTGTAAGAAGTTGTCTGTGTGTTTTCTTTGAAGCAGGAGATGATGTCAATCTGTTGAAAAAAAAATTTTAAGAGACTAATAATTGAAATATTAATTCATTCTGTTTATTTCCCTGTAAATAGGGAGGTGCACCGTGGGAGTGTTATTAAAGTAGTGTTTACTGGCAGGTTAAGAGGTTTAGAAAGTTGAATTTGTAACTTCTGTCTTAGTTTGCACAACAATAAAAGCAAACATTTTTAGAACTTTGGCATACTTAAGAGCAAATCTTTAGTCTGAGCGACTTCATGAACATCGGCCCTGGTCTCATCTGATCAGAGATATTTATTCTGCTGCTTCCATTATTGGTCTACTCAGCAGGGTTAATCTGTGTGTGTGTGTGTGGTGGTAAAATATGTGTTCTAAAAGCATAGCCAAAACAATACAGAATCCTGCATGGCATTGGGAATATCTTCCTGTACGCACAACTCACACTGCCTTTATCTGCCAATGGAAAACTGTTGACCTATGGGACATTTTGATTAATCTTTCTTTCACTGCTGGAAAAGTAGGTGAGACAAGGACCACAGCAACGGACTGGACAACATCAGCTTCAACCACCACACAGCCTTCAAGTGGGACAAATTGTAGTAGATCCGATGAAAAGGGTAAGCTTTGACACTGTTATTGTACACAATTGTACCAAATCTCCTATGAGAAGAAATCTCATCAAGGGTATTTGTAAATGATGAAAGCTGTACTTGGTATCACTGTGTTTAATAAAATGCACCTCTGTTCTATCCCCTTACTCTCTGCAGAGTAACAGAGACTCAGGAGCATATAGGGAACATTTTTATGATGAGTATTTTTCTCTTATTGGCAGACCCTAACAGCATGACAACAGTGGGAATCAGCTGTGCTTCATTGGTGGTTGTCTGTGCTTTGATCGGAATCATCTTCTTATGTTATAAAAGGTAAGCCAGAAAAAAAAAAAGTTTTGAAAATAATGATATGTGGAATTATGTCACACCACGCTTTCTTTCACATAATGAAAGAACAAAAATTTTGGTGTAACAGTTACGCTGTGGTGAACAAGCACATTTCATGTTTTGTGATAGTTCTATATTGAAAGTGATCAAGTACCTTGGTGAAATTTCCCATTTGCTAATTTTTTATTTTAGCATTTATAGTCACTTCACCTTTTCTTTTACACTGTAGGAGGTCAAAACACAAGATCCCATTGCACACCGCAGAAGAACAGGTACCCATGAATCATGTTCCATCTGCACCGGGGCTGTAGAGTTTGTTCCCTGCGACCTGCAGCGACGGAGGAATCATCTCCATGCCATGAAGAACTGGTTGTTACCTCCACACAGGGCTGGAGATTTATGATCACCTCCCTCTGGCAACCCATTTGAACATTACCAGAAGAAGAAATACCTTCGTTGATGTGAAAGTTGTTTCCCAAGAATTTACAGCTAGCAACCTTTTTCTGAGCAGATCTCAAGACACCTGCAACCAAATATTTTAACTTCACGTAAAGAACTTTAATTTTTAAGACCCTGTGACCATTCGCCTGGTGCTTCATCACAATGAACGTGGGCACTAGTTTATTTTGAGTCACTCCCACATGCACACTGTTGCTGTAAATACTCACCAGTGGACCAAATCTGCCCCAGCCAAAATACAATTTATTCCGGTTTGATTAACGTTTGCTCAAACTACAGTGTCCACCTGTTTTAGGGAATTATTGAGTCCATTAAGATTTAAATCAACTGAGTCGGCCACAGATTCAAGTACACCATTTAAGTACACGTCAGAAGAATTACTAAAAATAAACATAGCAAAGAACAAACAAAAAAATTGTTTGCCTACTTAAAGAGCTAACTTAAAGGCTAGTATGACTAGCAGTAAACTAAACTAGGCTAATTAGCAAACATAACTCACTCTGGCTAGTCTGTATCTCTTTGTAATCATATATCACCTCTTATTTTTGTTACTTAGGTTGACTGACATTGCTGAATAAGAGAGCTGTTTGCATATCCAGCTTCTATTGAGCTGATTTCCCTTTATGAAATGTTTGCTAAAACAACTCTCTTAGCAATTGGTAATAAGCCAGGGGCACTGGCTAATGTCTCCTTCAGTATCTTTGCCCAAACCTGTAGAAGGGTCAGTTCACTCAGACCACAAAAAAACCCAAATCATATTTTGTCACTTAACCGGGGGGTGTAGCTACATAGTTGTATTATCTCCTGAGACTCTAAAATAGCTGTCTCTGAAACCTTTGCTGCAACTTCAGTACAATGGGGATGAACGGAATGAGGTCAGTAGCTGATGGTGTGTTTGCAGATGATTAGCTTACTGGACAGCTGGGCTGTGGTTACAAATTAACCAACCCGGTGTAAAAATAGTGAAGTGTAGAAAAATTTTCTAAATTATAGAATATAACCGTCCCCAGATTGTTGAAACCCTGAAATTCTGAGAATAAATATAAATAAGACACTGAAGTAATTTTTCAGCTTTTCCGCCCTGGATGTGAGTAAGAAGAACCGCACCTAACTGTGGTTTGCGCGATATCTGATGTCAGCCACCAAACACAGTGCTCTGTTGTTTGCTCATGCGTATTTAGATACTGGCCATGTTCAAGCAGAAGGAAGTTCAACACCCCTACTTCCACTTCCTGTGATTCAAGGTCTGCATTTATTGTGCACATTTCTAATCTACTGACCACTCAAAGCACTTTACAACACATGATGGCATTCACACCCAGAGGCTTCCATGTACAGGTGCTGGTCATATAATTAGAATATCATCAAAAAGTTGATTTATTTCAGTAATTCCATTCAAAAAGTGAAACTTGGATATTATATTCATTCATTCCACAGAGACGGATATATTTCAAATGTTTATTTCATTTAATTGTGATGATTAAAACTGACAACTAATGAAAATCCGAAATTCAGTATCTCTGAAAATTAAAATATTACTTAAGACCAATACAAAAAAGGATTTTTAGAAATGTTGGCCAACTGAAAAGTATGAACATGAAAAGTATGAGCATGTACAGCACTCAATACTTAGTTGGGGCTCCTTTTGCCTGAATTACAGCAGCAATGCGGCGTGGCATGGAGTCCATCAGTCTGTGGCACTGCTCAGGTGTTATGAGAGCCCAGGTTGCTCTGATAGTGCCCTTCAGCTCTTCTGCATTGTTGGGTCTGGCGTATCGTATCTTCCTCTTCACAATACCCCATAGATTTTCTATAGGGTTAAGGACACAGAGCTCTGTGAACAGCCAGCCTCTTTAGCAATGACCTTTTGTGTCTTGCCCTCCTTGTGCAAGGTGTCAATATTCGTCTTTTGGACAGCTGTCAAGTCAGCAGTCTTCCCCATGATTGTGTAGCCTACAGAACTCGACTGAGAGACCATTTAAAGGCCTTTGCAGGTGTTTTGAGTTAATTAGCTGATTAGAGTGTGGCACCAGGTGTCTTCAATATTGAACCTTTTCACAATATTCTAAGATACACATTTTGGGGTTTTCATTAGTTGTCAGTTATAATCATCAAAATAAAAGGAATGAACACTTGAAATATATCAGTCTGTGTGGAATGAATGTATATATTATACAAGTTTCACTTTTTGAATGGAATTACTGAAATAAATCAACTTTTTGATGATATTCTAATTATATGACCAGCACCTGTATGCTCACCAGGGGCGGTTAGTGGGGTTTGAGTGCACTTTGACGCTCTCTCTGGAGGAGGCGGGGATCTTCCAATGTCTAGACAGCCACTCTGCAATTTTAGCCTCTGTAAATCTACACAAGTTAATCTTTTTGTTTTGGATATTGTCTCAAACTGAAAATTAAATCTTCCCCTTAATTAGTTTCCCCATGATGTAAAATGCATACCCTGGAAGCAGTTCTTGTTTTTTAGTAATACATGTAAAGCTTCCATATTATTTCAAAGCTTCACCTGATATTTATAGACAGCTTGATGTTTAATACTGTGATTTACTTTTAATTTTATTCAACTTTCTCATTTTCATGCAAATAATTTTTGTTTTTGTTTTAATTTTTCACTGAACAATTTCCATTGAAACCACTCATGACATTGAACATCACGGGTCAGCAGCTTAAGGATTTATTTAGTGGCTCATCCCTTTTCTCATTCCTCAATGTATGCTTGTATTTGGTGTTGCTCTCTCCTGTCTGTTTGTATGATAATAAAAATATTTTTCAACATTAGTCCAGTGTTGCAAATTAAGGACTCAATGAATCTACAGATGCTGACAATAGAATCAACTTAGTCAAAACTGTGTGGACACATCTTGTCATAACATTGTCTTCATACATCTGTTGGTCTCTTCCCTTGAATGACGTTCTTTGACTTCACTTAATTTCAAAAGTAAACTTGATGAATACAAAACCACTTGTTCAGCAACAAGTCCAGGCAGCCATATTATTCTCCCACTGTTCTGCAGACTGACAGCTGAGCACATACGCCAGTGTTGATAGACTTCCAGTCAGGATACAAACATAATGTAACTGAGCCTTTTCATTGTATTACAAGTGTTGGTTGTAATCAAAGATCTTACTGATGAAACAAATCTCTCTTTGCCCAGGGAAGCCTCTTGAACATGACTTAGTACTTTAATAATTAATTCTCATTTTCATCTTATGTACTGGAAAGCGTTTGTGGCATTTTCCCCATGACTTGAAATATTGTTTGGCAGCGTTTCCACTTTGTAATCTCTAGCAGCTGTTTGGCAGGCAGGCGTTTGTGGATTGTCCCTGCTACACTCACTACAAAGTATTGTTAATGTCAAACCTACTGATGAAAAGAAAAGGTCTCTCTTGTTAACTCCTTTTAATAAAATGATTAAGCCATAAATAATTAATTATAAACTGGCAAAGAGTCAAAAAAATTGTTGCTGCCAAACGCCCAAAAATGTTTGTTAGATTTGATTGAATAAGAAAGATGACCATAAAATGTTGTTTGGTTTCTTTTTAAGTAAAAGTATAGTACAAGTAAGTGGGCCATTAGTTGTCTTTTTTTTGTAATAAAAACAACATGCTCTCCAGTAAAACCTCAGCCCTCTACCGACAGCCACAGGCTGTTAAAGGATAATATTGGTATTTTTAACCGTGGACCCTATTTTCACATATTTGGTATTGAAATAACTTGCAACTACAAAAAGTTTTGGAATCCTTGCAGTAGACTTTTTCAGCTGGTAGGCTTTGAAGCAGCTGCAGTGGTTGCAATGTCTTTCTTAGGCGCAATTGTGCCTGTCACAAATTATGTCCACAAAAAGTGTTTCTTTGCCACACACAGGCTCCGACTGTTGTTAACAGATGTCTGGGAAAAAATAATCACAGAAAGGATCCCCATGAGTGACTATTGTTTTTAACAACAGACAGAAGTCTCGCTCAAGTACAAAATCTCCTGAGATTCTGGAATATCTGGCTCTGAAGCGTTTGCTGCCACTTTAGTACACTAGGTTGAAAGCACTACAAAAAAACAAACAAACAAACAAAAAAAAAAAACACACACCACATTTTAAAAACTCAACAAGCAAGTTACTTTCCAAATACAATGTATCGGGTAACCAGGCAGGGCTGTGGTCACAATTTAACTAGTGTAGAATAAAATGTCCGGTCAGGTTGTTGAAACCCCTGAAGTTCTGAGAATAAAATAGCATCACTTTCTGGATATATTTTTATCAGCTACAGCTGTTCCACACTGGATGTACCACCCCCGCCTGCGGTTAGATCATTGTCATCATCGGTCATTTTCTACCCACTATTATGCCATTTGCTCATGCATGACTTAGACATTGGCCATGACTACAGTTGCATGATGAATGTTCAAACAGAAGGAAGTAAACACCCCCACCTCTCTCGATCCATGGTCTGCATTTCTATTGGGCTTAGTCTGCATTTCTATTGGGCTTTTCTAATCTTGCTAAAGGACAATTCTCACTCTGAAATCTCGTGAGGCGAGTTGTTGCCGGAAAAGGACAACGTTCACGTTTCCGCCGTCGTCTTCCTGCAACAACACACCTTTTACAAGATTTCGGAGCGAGACTTCAGTTTCTTGTTACAAAGGGTGTCACTTGTAGGGATCCTCGCCGTGATGTTGTAAGACACCTCATATAAAAGCCTGAGCCTGTCAGTGGCAAAAAGAAACACTTTTTGTGGTTTTAATTTTGACGGACATAACTGCACCAAAGGAACACCTTGCAGACTAAAAGTCATTTTTGACACCCAAATTTGTGAAAATAGGGTTTTAAAATACCAAAATGATGATTTAAGTGTCTTCTTATTACAACATCCACGTCCCTCAGGGAGAAAAATACAAACATTAAAAACACACCCTATAAACGCACTATTCTCTGTAGTTCAGTCCGTTTCAGTGTTTCTGGGTGGCCGTACAATGGACATTATTCCTGGCTGTTCATGTCCTGGTTAGCATTTTAAAAAGGTGACCTCAAAGTCCTTTTCCAACAATGCACAGAAGCGGTCTTAGAAGAGCGCCAGGAGCATCACATGGTGGTCCGGCGGGCCGAGTCTTCGTGGTATTTCAGCCATTGAGAGCACGTCGTCAGTCATGAGGAATGCAGTTGGCCCAATACGTGTCCACACACACCTCTCGCACAATGGGCCACCGGCAGACACGCCATCAGTCTGGACAAAGATGAACGAGGTCAACAACAAAAACTGTGCTGTACACAACTGAAAGACAATAGTATTTGGAGGCATTAGAATATTGGCTTGTTAGATCTCTGTGTGGGTTTCATATGTTCTTACGCATTTCAGCTGCCGCTTGCACATGGTGAACGCCGAGCCGGGTGTGGTGCAGTTGGGGCAGTCTGTGACAGCGCACGGGAGAGGCTCGCCCGCTGTCTGCAAGGAGCTGGGCATCTCCGACGTCAGGAAGTATTCCTAAAGTTGATGATGTGGCGGTGAGAGGAAATGGCAGACACTTTTTTTTATCAGGATGTGATTAGCAGGACAAACAGGATGCGCGATAAGCCTGTCAGACTGCCCCTGGGTCACATTTGGAGCATATAAATCTGCTGGACAGAATAAAAGAGCAACTTTGCCAAGTAATACACTAGCCTAGCCACGCAGGTATTTCTTTTGGAGACAGTTTTTTTTTGTCACACCCACTTCATTATACTTCCTGATCACTTGGGCCCACTTCACTTAGCGCTTTTTGTCTGGGAAGAATTTGGAAGAACCACTTTAAGGCCACTTTGCTGTGCTTTCCAACTTGACAGAGGGGCCAACTGTCCTTCAAGTATATAACAACTGGGGCAGAATACACTCCAGAGTGTCTGTGTTATCTTGCAGAGGCATGCAGTGTTTCCCCCTACATGGAACCCTACAACAGGCCAACACACACAAATGCTGACCGAGCTATGACCCTCATTACCAAATGAGGGAAAAGGTCCTCTTTAACATTCCTCAGTCGGCCTAATCACTCCAAACTGAGTTTTATTCAGTGTGGAATTGTAGTAGATTGGTCACATTAGACAAAAAAAGTGTCCACCTATTACCCTTCACATAAGATGCATGAAGGCAGACTGGTAGTACACAGTCTGTGTTTTTGTCATCTTTTTTTTGCCCAACACTGGCTGGTTCTAGCTTCTGAAATATAATGATTTGACGCCTTTGATTGTCATATATGACAGTAAACTGAATATTTGTAGGTTTTAGACTGATGGCTGAGTAACTGTGGGAAGTTATTTTCTGACATTTCATTTTCAGTAGTAATAATGGTTAGTTGAAGTCCTTTTTCAAAAAGGCCTTTTTTCACAGCAAATATTTTGACTCGTCATAGTAGGAAAAACTCAGATGGTACCATTGCCGATAACTCTGTAAAGGTAGACCATGACAGTGTGACAGTGAGTCAGCATGCACAATATGTATGACTGAACACACGCAATGTGTTTTTGGGTAAAAAATAAAACAACAGTTTATCATTATGTCGTCATGTCAACATAAGTCTATGTTCAAAGCTTGTGTTCCAGAAGGAAACTGAACTTAAGCCTGTCCAGCAGCTGTGGGTGTTTTATCTTCTCTGCACGCTCATGTGCCAATAATTTATTCATGACAGCAGTGGAAACAATAAAAATTCAAAGTCCTGTCAAGTGTACACAAATTCAGCTTCAAATGGCCTCTTGCTGCCTTTGTGTTTTTGCTTTTGACATCTGGTTTGCAACGCTTCCTGAAAGCACTTAATCCAGGCTTAGTAATGCCTCATGGTTGAGAAATCTTAAAAGACCAAATATCAAGCTGTGTTTTGATTTTCTGCATCTGCTGCGGATGTGCCACATGTTAAATCACAGAGCACAAGACACAAGAAAGAAGAGCACTGAATTAAGCCAAACATGTCCTTTTCTCCAGGTTTATAAAGCCTCAATAACAGGACTTTCATTTCATGCACTAAAACCACCCCTGCTACCACACCTGCAATTTAATTTAGACATACCACCCTGTGCAGTCCATAGCAACCACAAGTTTAGACATTTCAATGAAGTGAAACTGGCAGTGGTTTTGAGAAAAAGGTGTTAAAAGTGTGACATAAGGGACTTTCCAACTACGACACCCTACTTCTCTATAAAAGTGACTTATTATGCTGGCACAGCACATCAACATGACAGTTCCCTCAAAATGAAGCCACAATGTCTCGACCTCCACCATCAAAGCACACGTCGAATACATTTTTGTCCCCAAAGATGGTTTCTGTGATTTTAGGTAGTTCTTATCATGCATATATTTGTTCAAGTGTTAATTTTTCTGACAAGTTTGGTTTTAATTTGATGCTATAAAAACAGGGGTTACATGTCATGATTGACAGCTGACCTCGGTTCTATGAGTCTGGTGGAGTGAATGGGCAGAATCTGACTCCAAATGACGTCAATACTGTGCCAATATCAGAGAAGTTATCCTACCGCTCTGCTCAGTCAGGAGTATTCTTCAAAGTTATTTGAGGTTGCTAAGTATGTCTCTCAGAAAGTGCTTTATTCAGTTCTTAAGTGGAGTCTCTTGATAGACTTTACTTGTTGCAAAAGTAACTGCAATTTCTGCTAACTTTAGCTGCCATTAGCTAGTAAGCTCAGTTAGCTGTGCAGCTAGCAGTCCTAGAAGTTAGTGGACTCGGCCGAAAGTGCCTGTGTCAGCAGTGTGATTATATCTTACCCCAGCCACTGTGAGGATGCGGCGGATGTTGTTAGTGATGATCAGTGAGATCTTGGCACGAGTCACTGCAACATACAGCAAGTTCCACTCGTCGTCAGGAATTTTATCTGAGCAAGGAAGATAAGTATTTAATATGAAACACTTTTAGACTGGCTTCAGTGTCAACTGATGATTTGTTAATTTAAACTTTATTCTTTCTCAGTTTGTCCAAGTAAGAACAGTTTAATGAATTATAACCATTTTTTTTTTTTTACATAAACATGTTGATACAGATCCCTTTCAGCTGTTTATTTTAACCAAGATACTAACTGAGTAGGACATTTTACAGTTGAAAAAATCTACTTGTCAGTGTCCTTTCGAGAACAACCTATGCAATGGTGACTGTTTCTAAAATTACCTCAAACCTATCTGCAATAAGCCAATATCGGCCGATGGATTGGCCTGGCTGAATTATCAGTCTAGCTTCACTCACACCTCTAACAATATAGCTAATTAACAAATAGCAAAGCAACACCAAAATGCAAGAGGTAATAAGTAGTAGGAAATGGATACAGTTCCGAGTATAGGATAGGATTAGAGTGTCTACCAAAAACCTACAATGTAAAATATGTTTAAAAAAAAAATTAATTAATGTTTGTTAAAAAGGAACACACCAAACGAGAAGTCAGGAATGAAGTGCAGGTTGTGACTTGAACAGGGAACCTTGACAAAGTCATCGGAGACCTTTACATTGTCGAACTCCAGACCTTTAGCCTTGTGGACTGTCCCGACTATGAAATCTGGAACGAAACAGCAAACACCGGTAACAACGTAACAACTGTGCATTAAACAGTGGACAGAAAAATAATTCATCCATATGTAATACACTTTACAAAAACGATTACAGCTTATCTGTAGGTTTCCATTAACACAAGTTGAGTCCAAAAAAGAAAACAACCTAAACTATTATAAACTATGGTTAATTGTGGTTTTAAACTTTTCTTTATCGTCAGATCACGACACATGCCAACAGTGGATCATTTCAAGTCTGAGGTATTCTAAACAACTATGATAAAATCTTTTTTCAACAAATATGACAGACATACCGTTAACAAATCCCACAGAAAAACCAAAAACAAATTAACTGATCCAACTACCAATAAGTATTGTTTGTTTAGCCCAACCTGATATACTGTAGCACTAAATTTGTCCCAATTACACCATTCACTCCCGTTTGAGCAACATTTTTTATGAAAGTACTGTATATATTTGTGATCTGTCTTTAATAATTTACATTTTCAGTAGGAACCAACAGTTTTTCTACCAAAGCCACAGAGGAAGTCAAAATGTATTGAGAGATTGACTAATACTTTGTTTTGTTTGTTTTTCACGAGACTTCTTGACATTAACAAAAAAGTATAGAATCCAGTCACCCAGTGAGCCATAACCTTTAAGGCCAACCATTAACTTCCATATTTCAAACTGTATGTGTTACTTCCACTGTAAACCAATAATTTCGTTTTAATTTTGTCACCATTGTAAGACCAATCCTTGAGTACGGCTTTCACTTAAATCAATTTAAGAATGTTTCACATACCTGCTTTATGAAAGTCCTCTTCAGAACAATTTTCAAGGCGCTCGACTAGTTCGGGGATTCGACTTTTGTATTTTTCAACTATGATGAGTTTGGCCTCCAGCTCCCTGTCCTCAGTCTGCGTGGCGTACGTCTTCAGGGCCCAGAAGCCATTCTGATTTTTCTTGGAGAAGCAGCGAATAAGGCGGTCCTTGATGACTGTAGGCAGGGCAAAGTCAACAAAACGCCAAAGATATCAGTATAAAAAAAAGGAAATAACTCACAGGGAAAATGTGTGCCCATTTGCATCAATCTCACATTTTCGTTGTTGGTCTGGCCCTTGCATCAGCAGCCAGATGTCCTGGATTCTCTCCAGGCCGATCCCTTTCACACCCTGAAGGAAAAAGGTAGACCTGTAAGTGCCTCAGTGTTTAAGATGCTAGTTAGTTTTGCACTTATGTTTGCCAATACCTAAATATTGTAAATTCTAATGTTTACTATTTTTAATGATCAGAATATGCTGAATAAAACATTCTTCATATCAGTAATCGACAATAAGAGAAAGCAATTCTTAAAGGCATGATGAGCCAACTATTTAATGGTAAGCAAACCCTGCTGTACACTGACTTTCAATTAAAAATTGTGTAATGTAATTTTACATTTTAGGAAATGCACTTTTTTTTGCTCCATGGTGGAAAGTTAGAGGAGAAGATACCACTGAAAATAGAGCAACAGCCTGCAGCCAGCTAGCTGAACCTAAACACTGGAGATAGGGGGAAACAGTTAGCATGGCTTTGTGTGCGTCTGTGAATGTGTGTAGAACACTCACTCCTATGAAGTGGACCCGGCAGAGCGGGTTGGCGTCAATGAGCCTGACTGCTTCGCTGAACACACTGACATTGCATCGTGACAAGATGGCTGTCTTCCCCTGAGAAGTACTGACACCCGTCCTCAAAGCTGCTTCAACCTTTTCTGCAGTCTCGTCACACACACCGCCTATAGAATGAACATGCAGCACAAACAGACACAAAAAAGCAAGAAAATATATTTTCATATTCTTAGGGTGTTCCCTGACGTTCTCTCGTCCTCCCGGCTTGTCATCAACGCATAGTTCAAAAGCCAGCATCCCTGATGGTATGGGCTGCATTATGCACATGGCGTGGGTAAACATCTATGAAGGCACCATTATTGCTGAACCATATACAGGTTTTGGAGCATGATATGCTGCCAAGTGCTAAGTAGATAACATCTTTTTCAGAGACGGCCTTGCTTATTTTAGCAAGACCATGCCTAACCACATTCTGCACGCATTACAGCATAGCCTGCAGTCTCGACTTATCACACATTGAAATCTTTTGCCGCATTTTGAAGCAAAAACTACACAACAAAGGAGGCCCTGAACTGTTGAGCAGCTGAAATTCTACATCAAGCAAGAATGAGAAAACATTTCACTTTCAAGATTATAGTAGTTGGTCTCCTCAGTTCCCAGACGCTGACAAGGAGTTGTTAAAAGAAGAGCTGATGCAACAGAGTGGTAAACATGACCCAGCACCAACTTTATTCTAACCGTGTTGCTGGCATCAAATTCAAAATGGGATTATCATTGTCCAAACACTTTCTCAGTTCCAACATTTTCTACTAAGTATGGGATGTCAATGTTTCGCACATCATGACATTTTGTTTTATTTACATTTTACAAAGTGGGGCAACTTTTTTTGGAAAACGGGGTTGTATCAACAAAGCACCCATTTATGGTATTTACCTTTTTGCTTTCCTCCCACTAGAATCTTCTCGACTTTCTTGCACACTTTGAGGATGGTGGCACCCACATAGGCGATCTCGGCACCGAACCGAAAGCTCTGGTAAAACACATCAGTAGTATGGAGGTTAATTTGTCTGATCAACACTGAACTGCTTAGAGTTAAACACAAAACTATCGTTATGTGACTGCCAGTGTGTGATTAGTATAAACCTCCTTTTGAACAGAGCCAGATGCACAGGTTTTAACACACAGCAAATGTCAGAGAGAGAGTGGACAGAAATGTTCCACTTAGTCAACATGTTCACACTTCTTGTTTTCCGCTACTTCCTTTCCCCGCCCCTGATTTGCAATGAATATGTTGAGTCTTGGTACTAAAGTTCCCATCATGCCTTAAGTAGTAACTTTAGTGGTAAAATATCATAGAAGAACAAAGAAGATGAGGAGCATAACAGGCAAAAATTTGTGCGGCCCGTCTACGACGACGCCACGTATCTGTAACACGCCAGCTCCGTAGCACTAGTAGTTTCGGGCAGTTTAACACCCTCCCTGAAAAAAAAATCCCGGAGGAATCCAGGAGGTGCATCTGCCCTATTTAAAGTCATGCTGCATTACCCATCAGCAGTTCCTGTTTACACTCAATATAATTACTTCAAAGTGAAGAAAAAGTCTAAATGTGGGGATTATGTAGGGAGACTTTTACTGTAAAGAGTAAGCTGAGTTGATACCAGGAGTATATGTATGATGTTTGCATGTTCTAGTTTGTCCACTTTATGGCACATAAAATGCCTCAATCAAAATAAATTATCCAACCCCAGGGACAGAAAAAGTCAATCTTTTGTGTGGTATGTACAAACGGTATGGTTGATCTTTATTTAAATAGCATAATACGCAACACTTTTAAAACTATATTTGAGCTCAATATGCCAAGGAGTGGGGCAACAACTCTGCTACAACACATCCAAAAAAGGCCCCTGTGGTCTTGGATTTGAAAGGAGGCATATATATAAATCAAATTTCTCTGGATGAGAAATACACTGTGCTTAACCCGCTTCTTTGTAAAAATTACCTTTAATATGCGTGTGTAATTGTGTATACCTGTGTCAGGTAGTAGATGTGCGTGTGGTCGACAAAGTTCAGAGCATTGACGGCTCCTTTGAAGGTGTAGATCTGCTGGTGGGGATCTCCAACCAGGATCTTCCCACAGCGCTGAGACAGAAGCACATCCATGATGGCTGGGAGGGAAGAAGGGCGACGTCAAAACTGTCCAGCAAGATAATCACAACTATGCTGTCTCACAGCCACGCAGGACTGTGTAACGGTTACCTGGAGTGCAGTCCTGGGCCTCATCGATGAAGAGGACATCATATTGGTCAGATAACTTGGGCTTTGGGACTCGGAGCTGCCATAACTTAAGGTAACCTGGGAATGAAGAGTTCTGTTGACCAGCTGTGCAGCATTCCCTCCAATATTAAAACAGAATTACTTCTTTTCATTTCACTTATTCACAGTTGGCGTACCGTCGTGGGTCATGTGGTAGGCATCTTTTTCCTTCTCATTGACATCCCTCATTTTGTTCCAGATCGTCTGCGCGTCGTGGACAAAAAACTAGGTTTGCACAACAAAAGACAGCTTAAATGTGACTTTGCAGGACTCCTGCTCTTATTAGTAGTTATTCACAATAAAAAAGGTATGCGGTGTGTCACTTATACATTCATGTGTTCATACCGGTTTTTCAATTTCGGGTATTTCCACCCTGTGGTGCTTCTTGATTATACGGGTGCTGGGGACATGGCTGGTATTGATAGTAGGGTCTGTTGAAGCCATGAAGGCGTTGAGAGTTGTGACCACTACTTTGGCTTTGGCGAAGCCCCCGCGGCCTTCAGGCAGAGCAGAGCTGACGGTGAATGGCTTCAGGTTAAAGGTTAGCTTCTGATGTAAACGGTAGCTGCCGTAGGAAATAATCACAAAAGCAAAAACAAAGTGATGTAGTGGAAAAACACCTGGTATACCCCCCATCACCACAACCCCCACCCCCAGAAAGAGGGAGTAGCAAAAAACTATTTAGACACATGAGACAAAGTCAAGGTTATATATGTCACCCAGATATAATCAGAATGTGTCAGAGATATAAAGATAGAACAGTAAAGGGAACTTTGTTGTGCTGTATTTCCATTCGGTGGTCAACAGACGTCAACATGGAAAGTCTCGTGGGCAGAAATTAATTAAGCTGACATCTCAGCATGCACTGTATTAAGGTTAACATTGTCCAGAAATTCTTCCTTTTTCTGACATGAAGAAAGTTAGGGTTGGGCGATACTGTGCACACTTGTACAAATTTTGCAATAACGTTTCCACCATTGGAGATCAGTGTTTCCCACAGCTTAATGGAATAACTTATACCATGACAGAAACTTCTAGATGTCATAGCCATCTCTTGTTTTGTTCACAGTCTGTATTTATCAAGACAAAAACTCAAATTGTTGACTGAGAGCATCTGAGTGGAGACGTAGGTACTCACCTCTTCCCAACTTCGCCGTAGGCCAATGAGTGGACAGTCTTGCAGTCCACGTTTCTGGGGAAGCGGCGCTGCGCCTCATCGGCCACAGACTTGTTGAAGGCCACATACAGGAAGCGGAGGTGTGGTCGCTGCTCAGCGTACTTCACCAACGTGGTCGTCTTCCCTGTACCTGCGGCCGACAGCACAAAACCTTTCAGCTATGACACTATGACCCCTGATCTGGCACGTCACATCACACAAGTAGCAGTGATGGAACAGGCTATATGTAAGTTTCAGAATGGAACATTTAAAATGTTGTTGTCATGCAATTGCATTTGAAGGAGTGAGACTTCAGGTGCGCAGTTGCTTTTCCCTGGCTGCACCAAGTTGGAACCACACTATTGCCTGATCTCACGGCATTTGCAAAGAAAATTGCCGCAAAATCAGTCATTGCTCTCAGCTCACAGCAAGCTGATGCAGGCAGAATGTGTCCGACTTGACTGCGCCGTTTTTATACCCCGCCCCAGCAGTCACCTGCAGCTCACGTTAGACTATGAAGTCGACGAAAGTCAGACGCGGTCATCTTGAACGCACCTAATATAACCACATTTTCAGAAAGGATGAAACCAAACCAAACATGTTTCACCTGGAATCACCAAACCTATTCTTTATTAACTTCTGAGCTGACATGCAACCCTGAGAAACTTGTCATTGCCTGGTAAAAACATAAACCCTTTTGGGTCCCTGAAAAAGTCTTGAAAAGAATAATCTAGAGAAGGCATGCCCCCTGGTGGTGACAGCCGCCGATGTACCTGCAAAAGCCACAATCTTGACCACATGGTCTTTCTTGATGTCATGGCTGAGGATCTGCTGCTGTTCACGCGTCAGGTCAATCTGACGCTCCCTAGCAGAAACACACACATACACAAAACACACATACATACAATGATGAGAATACACATACACACACACACACACACACACAATTCCTGTTGGCTTAGTGTCACATGACAAGCATGAAGTGATGGAGCCGTCTAAATACACTCGACTTACCATGTAAACAAAAATGCACAGAAAGATTCAAGTTGGAATAAAAATCGTCTCAGTCCTTGACCTCTTTCACCCTGTAGACCTACTGTAAGTGGGTCCATCATTACGAAGGAATTAAGAGTCATAAACAAAGCAGGCTGTACTTATTTCTCACGCACATCCATGAAATTAATGCATTTTGGACCTCACCTGCTCTGACCGGAGCTGACGGAAAAGGGGCCGTTCTCCATCAGGTGGAGTACGTAGTAGATGTTGTAATGTACCCTGGGGAACGTGAAAAGAAAATAATGACAGGGATGCTGACAAGACTGATATGGGAATTTAAGGTTCTGACACCAGCACCTCTTACCTGTTACTAATCTGAATGTTATTCCGTTTTAAGGCAAGCAGCATCATAGCCATGTGGCTGAGGTACTCAGTGATGGTGGTGTCTGACATACAGCCGGTGAGCAGAGACACCATGGCCTGCACGTCACCAACACTCTCACTTAGGATCAATATGACAGCCATGGCCGCATACGGGTTGGGACCCTGAAGATTGGATACAAATGATGTCAACACCTTAAACGTTAAGTCAAAATCTATAGTGGTACACATTTGTGTATTTGTGCGTGTGAGAGTCATACCTCAATGCCAAGGTTAAAGCATTTCTGAATATCAGGAATACGTAATCTGATGGAGGCCTCAGCCTGAGGAAAAAGACGATGTTTCTTAACACACTCCAGAACATCCTCCGGCCTGACCCACTCTCCAACCTTATGCTGGGCCATTAAACTGACCAAAACACACAGACAAGATTATTACTATAGTGAACATGTTAAAATCTATGCAGACCAGCCCTCCCATACTTTTGTTGTAGGAAATTTAAAATAATTATACTTTTTCCTAGGGCTGTGCGATATGGCCAAAAATGTTATCACGATAAAAAACATTTCATATCATTCAAGATTTTTTCTCCTGAGTGAAAACTGAAGAAACCAGATGGTTAATTATGTGGTTAAACTTTTCTTCTTTTTGATCAGAATGTGACAAACACTTGATGCCAAACAGTGGATCACTTCACAAATCTGAGTCAGAACATTCAAAACTATTATCTTTTTCAACAAATGTGATGAGTTCATCTTTTTTCAGGTCTCTTTTTTCAACAAAATAAATATTTTAATAGAAAAGTTAGATGCTAATTTGTTTGTGATTCAAATGAATTAAAGCAAATATTTATTGACGATATATTGAACATTTATTATATCAAGGTCATTATTGTTTTGTTGCCCAGCCCTACTTTTCCCACACATATGGAGCTCTGATCCACAGTTCAGAGTTTCGTAAATTTCAAAGAAAATAATGACGTGCATGATATTTGTCCAGGTGGAAACAGTAGAAGCTGTGGGGCTTATCCGCCAAGAAGCAGTAATAAAGGCAATGAAAAGGACACAAAGCTGTGAATAATTGTCATAAATCGGGAGTAATATGGCAAATCTGGAGAACTGTGAGCACAGAGTGGAAACTGGCAATGAAAAACAGGAGTCTCCCGTGAAGATCAGCACAGTTGACAAGTATGCCAAGTCTTGCTTTGTTTAAATACTTCTGGCCTATAGGATATTAAATAGATGGAACAGAAGTGCCTTCTTCCATAGATTCTTGCTGGAGGATCCGATGATACTTGCTACGGCAGATACAGTAACATTCGTGGTTTGAACGGAGATGATGGGCACACAGCTTTGTCCGTGTTGGCTGGCTCACCTTTATCATTGAGACAAACCAAAAATACTCCCAAACAGGGGCCTGTGACGTTATCCCCACCACTCGCTCATTTGGGTGTGCGTAGTGAATGTGTGCCTGGGCGAAAGTGAGTGAGTTGCAGGTGAATGCAGCGGAGAAGAGGAAAAGGTGAGCAGTGAAGTTTAGCAGTAAATGTACAGTGTAGGTTACAGTTTGTCAGCAAATAAAGGCAGAAAAGCTCCTGTGTGTTCTTTACCAACTGCTGGAAAAGTGAAGGGGGTTATTGTGTTGTAGATGATTCACGCGTCGTTGCCCGCTTATGTTCAGGGTTAACACTACAATACATAAGCTCAATTCAGCATCTCTGCATCAGTTTTATAGAAAGCTTTAATAGAAAAAGGAGAATCTGTTGTTTTGACAGTATTGAAAGTCATCAGACTAGATTTCTAAAAACCCTGGAATACTGCCCAAGCCTAGATGGTTTGTGAAACCCAGGTCTGAATTGGTATTTGTTGCTACAAAAATGACCCTTATTGAGGAAATGCAGACTTACACAACTAGGTTTCGTATGCTGTGCTGTGATGATGTTGGATTTTTTATTTGGCTGTTCTTCAGGATGTAGAAGATCTCCTTCATTGTATTCTTCTCCCTCATCATGTAGCGGTAGTATTGTTTCTTGAAGGGGACAAACTGCGCAATGGAACACAAACACACATCAATTATGTTCATTTGATTCGCATTAAAATTACCCCCAAGTTTGAGAAGGACTGACCATAAGTGGTATAACTACAATGTCCACCCACAATTGGATAAAATACTCAGTGTAAACACAAAGTTCATCTCTCAAACATGTCCTTTTTCATATGAGAACCTACTGAAGTACACACTTGCCCCCCTTTATTATAATAAAAGATTATTAATTAACTTAATTGCTAATGCATAACTCTGTGGTTTGTTTAACCTTAGTGTCCTGGACGATGTTCCTCCAGCGATGGCAGACAAGGCTGACACTGCGGTAGAGGTCCTGGGCAGGGACTTGGCATAGTACTTGCCTCAGGACCTCCTCTGGAAGGTCATCTATGCAGCCTTGGGGCTGCAGCAAGACCTTGCTGCTGCCGAAGAGCCCATAGTGAGTATCAGGGAGGGCCTCCACCTCCTCTTCTTCTTCTTCCTTGTTGTGAATGTAACCGTCACATCGGTCAAATTCATCATCGTCCCCAAACATCTCTGCAGTCATTCCCTCCAGATAATCCACCACCTCCTCTTGCTTTGTCTCAAGCTCTGGAACCATCGCAGAAGCTAACAGGCTTACATCGTCAAAGTCCTCTTCTTCGTCTGCTTCAGGTTCCGGCGACATTGCGCCAGCTAACAGGGTGAGATCATCTTCGTCATCCTCTTCCTCTTCCACACCCACTGCCTCTTCTTTGGGAAAAAGCTCTCCCCTGAGTCCATTTGTGTGTGTGGACGAGCAGGGCTGGGAGGATTTGTGTGGACTGGACCTGATGACTCCTGTCACAGAGAAGTAGTCGTTGATGCCCTTCTGTTGCCCGACAGGACTTCCTGAGGCAGATGCTGATGGTATGAGGGAGAAGATTAAGAGTCGGAAATTAATTTTTTAAAAGAGAATGGTGAGAAAAAAATGGGCTAGTCAGGACTTTTACTGGACAAAACATTAACTACATATTTTGATGCAAAGATGTTCCCCTGTCTGTTGGCAGTGTTACTTTAAATACAGATTTGTCAAAAGGTTTGTAGAAGAACGTTTACAGCAGATTACCCCACTTCTGTCGCTTGGTGGGTGTCCTGGGGTAAAGCCCTCGATTAGGATTGCGGCCGCCCAGCCCGTGGTTGACGGAGTGGGGCTGGGTGAGGGCATCAGTGCCCTCTGCACTTCGTCCCAGTTCATCACACTCAGCTGCATTCAGGTGCCTCCTTTTGACCTTCCCTAGGAAACCACACAACAGTCAGTCAGCACAACACAAATCATTGTATTGGGAGTGCTCTTTGCAATGTCAGCCATTCTTAAATGTTCCTATCTTCAATGGTATGTACGCTGTTCGGTCTTTAAAGTGCTTGGGTTAAACACCTGTGCCAGTTACGTTTTTATTGTACATCATGTTGTCTAATTACTAACCAGTCCTATGCTTTGATAAGAAGTTGTTTTCCCCTCTTTACTCCACACGGATGAATCTTTCCTCGAGAAACCTTTTAGTGCCAAATCAAATACAAATCTAAGAAGTGTGAATAGGGAATATTAACGGCTATGAAAATTATGAATTCAACACATACTGAAGTCAGTTAAAATGTATGAAAATATAACTTGAAAGTTAGTCATTTCGTCTCCCGTGACTGACACGCACGGTTGAATGTTGACTTACTTTTAACAGCCACCTCCATCTTTGTGTCCAGGGCATCCGTCTTTTAGTAACAAAGATACGTAACTTAATCTAGTTAAAACTTAACTAGTGTTAGGCAGATATGTCGTTGTCGTAGCTTGTACAAAAATACATTGTCTGTCATAACTGTCAGAGCCAGGACTAAATATTAGTAAACAACGAATGCTGCTGGCTTGTGCTAAAATTACTTCCCCCTTCAGTTTGCAACCACGAACCTGTTCAAAAACCCAAATATGCAGCCCCCGTTAATGTCAATTAACTACCGTCAATATTGACGTGTTGTTTTATTTGCCATAGTGACAAATATGAACCGTTGCTTCCAAATAGCCAGCCAGCTAGCTAGGTAGCTAAAATTTAAGTAACTGTCCTAAAGTTTGTGTTGGTGAGGAAGCCACGTGATTGGCTGGCTTCTTCTTCTTTCTTCTTTATTGGCGGAACAAACTAGCTGGGTGCAATATCGCCACCAATTGGACTGAGGTGTGGCGCCAAGAAAACAAAAGGAAGAAGTGCTTTGACATTAAGCAAGTTATTTCTATAAATTAGTATGATATTTGACTCTCTGGTCACTGTCTGGTTCAACATATCCCAAGTTACAAGCAGAAATTTAATTAATCTTGTGGTCAAGACAAAGGAAATGGACCAAAGAGGCAAAGCTGGAATTAACAGGCCTGCTTTGACGAGAGTGTTTTGATGCTGCAGACCTAGATAAAGGAGGAGGTGGCCTACAGAAGTGGGGACAGAATCATTATTCACACCCCTCACCCGCTCTGACTCAGACATAAGACAACCCAATGAACGCCCCACCTTCACTCAGGACCTGTGAAGAGGATGTGTGTTGGCTCTTTCAGAGACAGATAAGGAAGGCGCCACATCCACAAACCCTCTACACTGCAATCATCCAGCCTGTTCTCTGCACATCCATCAATGTCAGGTTTGGATCGGCCACCAACAGACTACAACAGACAATAAGGAATGCAGAAAAATCATAGGTGCTGACCTGCCCTCCATACATCTCCATGTCATAGATTTAACCTCAGGCACATACTCTTTAAAAAAAGACAGTTTGAGGCAGAATCACAGATACGGTTAAGAGCAAAGGTAGTTAGTATCACATTTATTCATTGGTCACAACTTTCTAGTTTCAAGGGTAAGTACAGCATCAATATCCAGTTAATTGCACCATAACGGAGCTGGAGGCACAACATGAATTATTTCCCATCAGTTGCTAACTTTCTTTATCAATACAGTACGACTGTTGTACATTACAGTGGCGTTATTAGAGAAAACACAATTAACACACAATGCTGGAGTTATTTTGTGACAAATGGCTAGTCTACTTCCTCTTAAGTCGGCAAGTGAATTTCTTCAGCTCCCAGAATGCCTTAAGACAAAAGCCAGGAGGAGGATGTGAGCTAGCATGATTTAGCTGTCCATTGCTTTCTGGTTTTCTGTGGTTAGACTGATCTTTCTGTATGATGTCCCTGGTTATTTACCTCTAAAGTTATCCAAAGAAAAAGACGAACACGCCCAACTAAAGGAAGTCGCAACGTTCTTCACCATCAGGAAACACTTTTAAGATGGATTTCTTTCTCCCATCAAGTCAGCGAACAGTATGTTAGTACATATAAAGGAATGTCTCTCAATCACTAAATTTAAAAAAATTACAATAAGCTGCATCTCTTCACACACGGGAATGACTAATTGTCACTTAAGGCATACAAGACAAAAAGCCTGAAACATATTCTGCGTCAAGTGTGCAAACAACTGACGACAGACCACCGGAGTGTGATTCAGGCCTTGAGGTGTGTGGTAGTACCACCATACTGAGGACAAAAAGTGGTCCGCTACATGTAGTGTAAACAGGGCTCCTTCATAGGTTCTGTCTCTAATTCATTAGATTTTTGTGCTTAGTATGATTTACACACACACAGCTGTACTGTGTCTTCTAACTGCCATATTGCTCTGTGGATGGTCATTACACTTCCTAGAAACAAATATTAAAATAGGAGGTTACATGGAGTCTAAAACCAACAAAATTTCATAGAATTTCTTATTACAATTAGAAAGTCCTCTATTTCTTCTTTACAACTAATGTTCCAGTCCTGTGTAGGAGCCATCTGTAACAGAAAAAATATTTTTTTCCCGCTTCACTGCTTCAGTATAGGGAGCTCCCTCGGCTTAAAGAAGGCCTGAACCATGCCCATGGCGAAGATGTACACTTTAGCGTCCACCACGATCTTTTCTTTCTTCAGCAGATCTGCGGGAAATAAACATGCCAAGTGTTAGAGTTGGGCCGGTCTGAAGGCTTGTATGGCTCACATGATAACATCTCTCTGGGAAAAAGTCTCACCATCTATTTTTGTCTGAAATTCGTCAAGAGGCAAAAGAATGACTTCAACAAATTCTGGAAAGAGAGGATTAGAGGCCTGGGTGATGATCTGCTTCATGAGAGACGAGGATTATTTCTGGTATAACAAGAAACATAACTCACCTCCGTCACCTGAGGAAGAACAAAAGACAACAAGATTATCCAACATGATTTTTATCAAATACATTACAGTGGGCATGAGCCTTGTGGCTTCATGCAAAAACATATTCGTAATCTTTTCCTAAATTTCTCTTTTTTCCTGTGAGGTTTCGGGTTAGATTCAGCAAAGCCTGTCACTGTTACCCCCACAAACTTGTTGTAAGTTGCTTGTTTCAACTTGCTGAATGCCACCTGTTTACAAGTAGGTGCACGATTGTGAGTTTTGATCATTAACCTGACACTCCTCATGTGTCAACATGACAACAGTCTCAGTTTTTGTGGAAGTCACACACACTGGCAATATACAGTTATTTAGGCTTATAAAAGGTTTGGACTTTATTCATGACTTGCTCATTAGATTAAGAATTTATTCTCGTAATATTAAAACTGTTGTTTCACAAACTAATACGACTTTTTCTGGAAATGTCTGAACACAGATGTGTGGGAAAGATTCTGAATGTGTGGAAAGTTTTAAACATGAGCAGAAAACCTGCTGAAACACAGGAGCTATGGGGGATGTAGGTTTTCTACCTTTTGAGCAAAAAGGGAATTTCACAGCCCCTTTCTATCTTTAGTTTTTCCTTCATGGTACAAGTTGATGAATGTTAACAGGATAGCAAAATCCTTTTCTACTTCTTCAGCTGGCACACTGTGTGCTGAGCTGATGAAACTCAGGATCAGTAAACCCTACTCTATGTAAAAAAATAACATTAATCATTGGAGGAATGAAAGAGCCAGAGGGGGAATAATTGAACGAGTGAATAAATGAACTGCATGGTGCGGTAGAGAGGCAGTCTTCTCACCGAGCTGTTGCGTTGGGTGGATATTCTCCGTTTCATCTCCGTTAATGTTGACCATGACAATCTGGGTGGTGCAGTTAGACAGGCCGGGGTCCAGGCAGGTCACTGAGATCGAAAAACAATGACATTATTACTTGCCTTTTTGTGTTCAGAAGATAAAAATGAGTATGGGGCTTCTTTACACTTTGCACCGTTGACCCCTGAACCTCTCCAACACACGCAGGAGATAAGATGCAGCCAAGAGAGGCAGTCAACGCAAACAAGTGTACAGCTTGTGTTTGTGCAATGATACCTGGTGTGATTCCTACTACTTCGCCTTTGTAGCCAGTTTCTTCTTTTAGCTCCCTCAGCGCGGCAGCTTCCGCACTTTCGCCCTCGTCAATCAACCCTGAGCACAGCAGAGACAATATGACAGAAAACACAGATAACTATTGGACTTCAGTAGTTAACAAAACATCCCCATTGTGTGTCTGTGTGTGTGTGTGTGTGGGCGGGGGTGAAAATGTTTTGGGGACTAGGGAACAAAAAATACATGATGTGAAAAGTTAGATATCAAATTAAAGAGACTTTTCAATCATTTTCAAGCCCTGTTTTGGTGAAATCCAGGAGCAAAATTGATAAGTTGTGGGGCAAAATGGTGTGTTGAAGAAAGGAACACTTTCTGACCGGCAGGAAACTCCAGTGTGTAGCATCCCATAGGAGGACGAAACTGCTTCACCATCACTACGCAGTCTTTATGGAGCGTCCGTTTCAGCAGGGCAAGGATTCCAACACCTGCAGGAAAAGTGTATTACAACCTGTACAACTCCAATGCAAGCTCGACTGACCAGCTGACGGGAAAACAGAAATAAAAAACGAACAAAAAACACTCACCATCTGCTTCTGTGTTGGTTTGTCTTGTTGTCCTTTTCACGGTCTCCCAGGTTCTGGTGGAAGAAAACTGAGAGTGAAACTGTGCGCAGGAAACTTGTGTGATTGCAAAGTCAAGTCAGTCAAAGGTGGGAACAGAACAGTACCTGGTGTTTCCAGCAGGGTCCACGTACGTCGTATTCTCCAGCTTCACCCATTTTCCTGCTGCAATGAGCTGTGTCACAGAGAGCAAGCACACAGAGCTAAGACGATCTGAATGGCACCAAATGCAACACGCTGCAAGCTGTGAGCTACCACTCTAATAATCTTACTCAACCAACAGTGGAAACTATCTTACAGAGAAGCCTTTCTGCGGTATGCCACAATGGAATTTGCCTCACAAATGCTAAAAAGAAACGAGTCAAATACAATCGTTTTATGAGATAATCTTAAAAATGAAAAATCTTAGGGCCAATTTGGTTTAATTTGTGTAATTAACTTTTGGAAAGCACACATAGCGAGGTGCAGACGAGCTTTGATGCAAGTCCATCAAACTTAATATAATCATTAGCATGGTCTATGATTTATTTTTATTTTTTTAAACTTAGTGAGGGATATCCATGGAGGAGATTAGAGTATCCTGGGTTTTAAAAAAAAATAGGATAATTTTTATTCATTGATGCATTAAGGTAAAGCATTGTGTCTGGTAAAGAATATTTTGAAAAGATAATTGTAACGTGGTATATTTTGTGCAAATTGCTGGATCCACTAGGAGCAAATATTGTATTTTGTAAAAACGTTCTTCAAAAGATGATGGAAACATTCTTTATTGTACTTAGTATTGACAAAGTAATCAATAGGTCAAATGGCTGATTTGATCAAAGGACATAACTAGACGGGATGGGAGGCATCATCCAGCTGGGATTTTGCATTATTGTGCATAGACAGACCAGACCTGATCTCTGCAGAGGTTTTATCATAACTATAAAAGGTAATGCTAAGATAAACCTTTAATAGAAACTGAGTTAACATGTGATTAGGCAGACCTGTACAAGTCCAATGTAAACGACATGATTTGTTGGTGGGCTTTTGTATTAAATTAGATTACATTTTGCAGCTTCAAGTCAGAGTTCATGTGGAGCCTTTTAAGGCTGTTGTCATGGAGATTTGACAGACAAATCCCTAATAAATCACTAATAAACAGAGGTACCTCTTCTTTCACTATGTGAGGAACAGTAGTCATTTTGGGTTCTTCAGAGTTGCTCATTTTCGATCTATGGGCAACTGAAAACAAAGAAAAGTCGGGTCAGAAAGCTTTAAGTTACAACCACCATTGCAATGCTTGTTTCCGATCATGAGTTGCTCAATTAAGTTAGCTGCTACTGAAGGCAACGCTAACCAAGTTCTAACTCTGCTTACAAGTTACATTCCCACAGCTTTTCATTTAGTTTCTTTGTGTACTTTACGGTAGCTAGCTGTTTTACACAAAACAATGACACCAGGGTTCGTCGCTCCTGCATCTTACACTTTAAACAATCATTTAAAACGAAAAACTAAAGTTAACTCACGTGAAATCCCAACCGTGTGTAAGTAGCAGTAGCAGAGATTGTATAGAAGCAGAGAGGAGTCACTCTGCCACTACTTCCGGGTACCGCAGAACGTCACCGGAGTCTAATTTGATCCTGCAGTGACGTGAAAGACTCGTTTTTATCATAGACTGTATATAAAATATACAATATAATCTTTTTTCAAAGTAGAAATCCAGAAACTTACTAATACGTAATATACATACTGCCTTTTGTCTTATTGATAATGTTTACTGATTGTGTTAGCAAAGGAAAATATAGGTTTGTGAATTGGTAGAATGAAGATTGACGGTCGGCCTGTATTTTCTTTAAGGTGCGGAGTGATTGCTCATTTTAATAAACGATCTATGACGCAGCGGGGTTTTACATCGACTACGCCTACACGTGCACCTCAAAAAGCCGTCCCGCTCGAAAAACACAATTTATAACAGAATTATAGCAATAAAGCCTTGATTTCAATCCAATGAGACTTAAATACAATAAAAATAAATCAATACCAGTGCAAATAGATAATAATATTGCCTTGAAATGTGAAAGCATTTCCCAACACAGCAGGGGTTCGGAAGATATTTACTGATGGACTCTTTCCGTTACAGGAAGTTGCAGCATGAAGAAGGAGCAAGTTGTCAACTGTCAGTTTTCGGTTTGGTATCCGATATTCAAGAAACATACGATTAAAAGGTAGACAGCTGACATTTGTGCTGAAATTGTGGGACACACTTTCGTTGCTGTTACTGTAAAACTTAGTAAATTTAGCCAACAGCTAACGTTAGCTGCCAGACAGAAGCAGACAGCTCCATCTCTTGTCTTCTTAAATATCTTAGTTAACTTTATCGTGTGCATCACTAAATACTCTTTTCAGAACAGCTTCCTGCAACGTATCTTTTCCTCCCGCCTCTGTTTGTTTGTTGTTTATTATTTACATGTATTTAATGTGGTATTATTATTATTCTTTATTCCAGTCAGATTCTGCCACTGCCTCAGAATGTAATAGACTATTTACTGGACGATGGGACACTGGTAGTCTCTGGGAGGTATGAGGCCACTGACATACACAAACACACACATATTGTTCAGTTAGCTGTCTTAGACAGTCCTGCACTCATCCAAAATAGACTTAAATCATTTCTTCTGTGTGGGGAAATCCTGTCATTTACAGTCTGTAGTATTTGTACGGTGACTTACTGTGTTTGAGAGGCATCCATGTTGTTATGGTCACACACCGGTCCTTTCTCTTTCTCTTTCTCTTCAGTGACCATAGCACACAGCAGACACATGCTAACAACAGCGACTGGAATGCAGAGGAAGACGTTCAGGTGGGGCAACAGAAACTAAGGTTGCTTGTCCCTGTGAGGCTCTCTTCAGTATTTATCCTGCCTTATTTTGTCTGATCTTTTTAAAAGGAAAGGAGTTTGTCACAATGACAAATTATTTCACATTTTTGCAGGAAAGCTTCAGACCTTTATTGTGTAGATATTTGTGACTGAGTTGATAAAAGGCCAATGCAAAAGCCTAAAGTTAGAGTGTTTTGTGCAGACATTTTGTTTATCTTGGAAATGGAACTGTTTCAGTGACTAAAAAATAGTAAAGATAAGTTAATTCCTCCAGGTAGATACAGAATAGCTCTGAGTGTGAAACAAGACTACTAAAGCACTAAAACTGCACTACAACTGAACTCCTGAAATAGTTTTTAGGTTAACAGCTTTATGCTGACCCACCTCTCACAGTCTCTCAAAAGTAGAGAAACTTTAAGATATTGTACACTTTTAAAGTGTGTGAAATCACACATGAACATCAAATGTTCATTCTCATCTGTTTTCAGAGACTTTTATCTGGGAGCAGTGTCATCACATCATCTTCATTAATTGTCTCTCTTGCTACATTACTTGTAACAGCTTTGCCTAGTGGACAAACAGCCTTCTAGCATCAACACAACAGTTAAACAGTAATTAGAACTGGATTAAATGTTCATTTTCTCTGATCCTGTTTCTTGTTCTCTGTTCCCCTCTAGTGGTCAGATGATGAGACAACCACCACTGTCACTGTAAGCACATTCAGTGTTGCTTATCAACACGCAGTATCTGTATTTTCCACCAAACGTGTTGAATTTATTTCTTACCTGATGATAAAAATATCTTTTTAAATGTCTTACATAAGCTTTAAGTATTCCTCCTCACTTTTATGGCACGTTACTGCTCTCTGCATTTGACTGAAATGTGTCCCATGCTTGTGGTAGGCATATTTAATAATGCTCTAAAATAATTCTGACTGCCATGTGACGATGTGGCCTTGTGTCTGCTAGGCCCCTGAGTTCCCAGAGTTCACTTCTAAAGTGCTGGAGGCCATAAACGCCCTGGGTGGGAGTGTCTTTCCCAAACTCAACTGGAGCGCTCCACGGGTAAAATACTACACTCAGCTGTTGCCTGTTTCATTTTAACGCAGCAGAGTGTTAAAATCATTAGAAAAGTGTGTTGACGTGACTTTTTTTATTTGTAGCATAAGCAAATCATCTGCTGGCTAAAAGCCCTGTACTTGCACTGAAGAACAAGAATTGCTTCTCGTATCACTGGCAGCATTAAGGACTGAACCATAACTTAGCGTGTGTGTGTGTGTGTGTGTGTGTGTGTGTGTGTGTGTGTGTGTGTGTCCTTTTCAGGATGCTAACTGGATTGCTCTGAACAGTTCCCTGCAGTGTCACAGCCTCAGTGATATATTTCTGCTCTTCAAAAGTTCAGACTTCATCACTCACGACCTCACGCAACCGTAAGCCTCACTACCCAACAACATCAGCACGCACATACGCATATTTTGCTTTTAGATGGCAGCTATATATATATATATATATATATATATATATATATATATACTGCTTTTCAATCTGCAGTAAAACACAAGTGGCAGCTGGAGAAATTGCTTATGCCTCACACTTGTCCATTTTGCATGACAAAAACATTGCAGCGAGTGATTTACTACAGCGCGCAGCCTCGGGAAAGCTCCTTCTAAAACTTCTCTCTCAAACTTGCTGAAAGCAAGACAGCAGCCAAGCTGTTTGCAACATGACTGTCATGAATAGAAATTATAAACCCCAAACCCACGTGATGCTACAGAACAGTCACTGACGTTTTTATTTGTGTAACAGTTGTAACTGTCATTCATTTCTTTGTGCAGATTCCTTTTGTGTAGTGACCAGGACTCCCCAGATCCAGTCATAAACTACGAGGTATTTATCTTTCAAAAGGCAAACTGTACACACAACATTGGTACACTTGTCTCCAGTCCCAGTGCCAAATTTCAAATGATGAAATGCAATATAAAATAGAATAGAATACTTTGGTAGACTGGTGTACAGTAGTGATAGAGTGAATAAACTGCAGTGTAGACGTGTTGTCCAGTAATGTAGGATATTTATATGCGTAATGAGAACCATATATATGATGATCTGTATGCTTTTTTCTCTTTCTGTTCTCAGCTGGTCCTGAGAAAGTGGAGCGAGCTGATTCCCGGTGGAGAGTTTCGCTGCTTCGTCAAAGAAAACAAACTGATCGGTAAAACCTCACAGTCTTTTTTTGGACTTTGTCCCCAAACATTTTGGAAAGAATCATAATCATGTACATTTTAAGATATTAGTAACTGTTGTTAACTAAAGGCACCATCACATCTCCGTTGCATTTGACATTGTGAACCACCAAGTCGGATTAGGAGGGGAATGTCCTGGATTGTTGCTGTTTCTACACAGCAGACTGTGCTTAATATGTCTAGTATGGGATTTATGTTTTTTAAAAGCCCTCTATCTTAACAGTGATGTAATGACATTTGAGCTGTACTCAACCCAGCAGGCTCATTTTGGAAACAATTAAAAAAAATAAAATTTGAGCTCCACTGATGGCGTACGTGTCTGTTCCCAGCTATCTCCCCGAGAGACTACACTCAGTATTACCAACACATCTTGAAGCAGCAGGAGCAGATCTGTCACGCCATACAGGATTTCTTCAGCCAGCACATCCAGTACAACTTCCTGGACGAAGACTGTGAGCATCAGCATACTCTTTTCTTCTTATGCCTGTGTAAAGCTGTACACCTCCTTCAGCTCGCCTCAGACAGATTCAAGTCATTAAATATTTACGGCCAAAAACAGGATATTGGGACAGGAGAAATACAGGGAAACATTGATCTAATGTTTACTTCATTGTGATTAGAAAATATAATATCGGGTAGCAATAAATGATTCTCATATTTTTTTTCTTTTTAACTAGCACATGCATGTCTATAATGTAAGTGTTAAATTACATACAGTTGTTTTTTCTGTTTTACAGTTGTGTTTGATGTCTACAGAGATAGCCAGGTAAGCACACTGATGAATTTCCATATTGTCAGTTTTCACAAATGCCTTTTGCAAACTGAGTTGCACTTATATATTTTGTGGGCGTGCGTGTGTTGCAGGGGAGGGTGTGGTTGGTAGACCTGAACCCGTTCGGAGAGGTGACAGACTCGCTGCTGTTCAGCTGGGAGGAGCTGACGTCCGGTGGGGAAATCACCCAGCAGCAGGTCAGCCGTCATGACACACGTTCTGTTAGAAAACATATTCCATCAGTCAAAACTGAAAAGAGTAACTGTGGTTTCTCTGTGCGTGTAGGAACGCCCGGCGTTTCGCTACACCACAAGCGAGGTGACGGTGCAGCCCAGTCCCTGCCTGAGCTACAGAATCCCACGTGACTTTGTTGACCTCTCAACTGGAGAAGACGCCTACAAACTCATTGACTTTCTCAAACTGGTAGGATGTTGTTTTGGAACTTTTTGTTCACGGGAGCGTTTAGCTAGCAGTTGTTGTGCAGATGTTGTTGCTTAATAAAACGACAGAATGCTGGGGTGGTATTAGCTCTCATCATGTCGGGGTGGTAGATGGGCAGGAGGTCACGTGGCGTCACAGACCTGCAATAACATTTGTCTGTTTGTTAACTGTAACCACAGTCCTTCTATAACTATGAAATAAGTGTTTTAGTTGCCTGAGCCTGACAATAGCTTAAACATAGTTCAGTTTCTGTATCCCTAAACTTAAAGTTGTAATGCTGAAGATTTTCATCAGTTCAAAAGTTATGGTTGGCATTTATTCTGCTTTAGTAATTAAATGTATTTACACTCATTAGTTACCTCTTTTATTTAGTAGTTTGCATTGTCAGTGGCATGGTCCACCATTCCCATACTGGTTTCAAATGGTGTGATTGTGCACAACGAATTGAGAGTAAACAAAGCATGTACATACTGGATGAAATTCACTTAATTTGAGTGTCATTTCAAATGGAACTCTGTTGCTCGTGTTTATGAAGACATTCGTAATGTTACCACCAGTAATGCTGGGTGTCCCCAATTCAACAAGAACTAAAATCTTACGGATTATGATGAGTATCAAAAATGTTGACATTGAAGTTAATCCTGGGTTGTGTTCATCGCAAATCTAAATTCAGAAGACACCCCCCCCCCCCCCGTACTCAAGCTTGGTGTATCTTGAAGTTTAATTTCTTCTCCCCTCCCTACAGAAGAAAAGCCAACAGGAAGATTCTGAGGAGGAGGAAGAGGAGGAGAGCGCTCCACGGCGACACGTTTCCTCTGAAACCTGAAGAATAGCTGCTAGTGTCAACGGCCCTCCATATAGTGTTTTCTGTATGAAGTCACTCTCTACCCCCTGTCCTGTATGAGCTCATTTTCTATTTCAGCCTGTTTGCTTTCACACGCCTCTGTGAACAGTACGTGGTGTACCCGGGGTTTCCCAAACGGCTCTCTCGTGTTAGTCTAATGGAACATGTTAAATTAGCAGATCACGTTAACGGCTTTTTGAGAATTAATTTTCTGTTGAGTTGTTCTTTGCCTCTGTCTTGGTGATCGTTATGACTCGGTGAGACAGAGGGAGGCCTCTGCTGTGTTTTTCACTTTAGGGGGATTTTTTTTTTTATGGAGGGTTTCTGCGAGGGGATGTATTGACTAACACTGTAAAGCACGCCTGCTTTTATACTTTAGTTAATGTATCTATATTGCATCCCAAATTGTGTCTCTTGATGTAGAATGAACTAGTCCGCACACACATTTCATTGTACCTCTGTGTTTGTGTGTTACGGGGCTGTGACAGACTTCTTTATTTAACACTAAAGCCATTCATCACTGAGTCACCTTTAATTTTTCTTCCAAGCTATCCCTGCTCCTCCATCTCTCCCTGCCAATTTCCTCTAAGCAGTTTCGACACACTCATCTTTCCGAGCCGCTCCAGGCGCTCTTTTTGAGTCCAGTTCTCCCATCATGCATCGCTGTAGACTGTTGCTCCAGAAAACACCATTAAACTTCTTGTCGTGTATTGGCTCGGCTGTCAGTCTGGTGGGTGCTGTAAACTAGCACATTCAAAATTGATTGTGCTTTTACGCAACAGCTCTCATTACGCCGGGAGCTAAATGAGCTGTGTGTGCACGACGCAGGGCAGTTCGTTTTGGGTTGCTGTTTTTCTTTTTCTTTTTTTTTCCTTCGCTGAATTGAGACAGCAATTACAGGGAAATGGAAAGATCTGGTGTGATGAGAGTTACAGCTCCCTGGGTGAAACGCTGTGTGGATGAGAAACGGTATACAAGGTGCATATTGTGGGGAATGTTGCACATTAATCATCATTATAAAAATGAAAACTGGCTGTAAACATACCAGTCAGACCTGGAGGAGGTGGATATCTGTACACCGGGTTAGGCGCGTTTAAGACAAACCAGTGTAGCAACGTTTAAATGGCTGCTCTTAATAGAGAATCATACTTTCCCTGTGCACTTAGTTTGCTGCAGTGCCGGTAAATACAAAGCTTAGCCAGTGGTGAACTCCATTTTTTTTGAAAAGATGTACAAGCTGTTGCAAATTTATTGGGCACACTTTGCTAAAATTATCCATCCATCTAAAACTGCTTATCCTGTGTACAGGGTCGGGGGTTGGGGCTGTAGCAATCCCCAGCTGACACAGGGTGAAAGGCGGGATACACCAAGGACAGGTCGTCAGTCCCTTGCTAAAACTAATGCAGTATAATACACAGACCTACTATAAATCCTAACATCATGAAGGTTATAATGTTCAGTTTTTGATTTGAGGAACTGTTTTACAGAGGTGTCTGTTTCCAATTAGTGGACAAAATATTAGAAATACCTTAATACAATGCAATACTATTAATTTATTGCAGGGCTGTTCTATTATACTGCATTAGTTTTAGCTACGTACCTAATAAATAAACAGGCTACTCAGTGTATTTTCATCTTAAAGCTGCGCTAATCAGTATTTTTATTAGAACAGTGGGTCAAAAATGTGTATATATAAGGGGGCACTCATTGTAACAAAGCCTCAGAGAATTAGGCTATCACCCGACTGCACTTTCCTTCACCTCGTCTTTCAGCTCATTATTTGGGTTTTCCAGCCAGGTTTTTTCGACAGGTTTAGTCTCACCCCCCTGATTAGCATTGTTTTTTAGGCTGCATTCACCTGTATAACAGCATAATATATCAGTGTTTGGGTTTCAGCTTGTTGCGTTAAATGGCCAGTCAGTTAATGCAGGCTTAAAGAACTTGCTTACTTATGCTGCATTAATAGGGCTGGATGATAGGGCCCAGATAACAAATATTCATGAGTAAAATCTTTTTTCAGTCCCTTTTCCTCATCAAAATAAGAGGTAGAAGTGATTTTTATAGGGTTACGGAGTAAAATCTGTAGGTGGAGCCAAAGAACTACTGTCTCTGAAGCTAAAAGCCTGATGAAGATAATAGAGAAATCAGAAATGGCCGATTGACCAGACCTTTATTTGTCGAAGAGCGCCACAAAGAAGCCTCTCCGTCAGGTAAATTAAGAGTAGAAATATTGCTTCTTCTGCACCTGTTGTTGCGGTTTAACCCTACAAATTAGTTTATTCTTCTGGGAAACGTTGGAAGTTCTTTAGTCAGCCTTTTTTGCAGGACACCTTTTGACTTGTCATTGAGAGCAAAGCACAGGTGTTACTTATAACAGTGACTCCATAGTCCGGACTATTCAAGCGTCCCAATAAGCAGTGACAGGGAGCTAGCATGCACAACACCGGGACTTCAGCTGTCATCTATTTTACTATTTACAACAGAGCTTTTCTCACTGACATGTCAAAATGTCTTCTGAAAAAAAAAAAAAGTATAAGACCTATGGTGTGGGGCTGTGACCTGAGCTGCATCTTGATGGGCTAATGAGCTCTCCGTTCACTGTAGATGTGTAGGTACCAATCTGATCTGTCAAAGTAACAATATCCCGAGTATTTATGGTATAACAGAGTCATTAGAGGACATGTGTTGACATAATGTAGTGCATCATGACACAGTTTTTCATGAACTAGTATCTGCTGATAAATATAATCTACAGACTGCTACAAAACCTTTTGTCAGTTACATTTGCTCAGTTATAGCAGCTGTCAGTCCAGAGTAATAGCCTACACCTGATAAATGTCCCTTGTGCTCTAAGCAATCTGGAAGAAGCTAATGATACAGTTCATATGGATGGCTTCAAGTGATGACACTTTTGGTGTAAAGAGAAATAGATATAATTTTCTCACCATACAGCAAAACAAAAAAATCCTGTCCATTGGTTCTTAGGCTCCACTTATTCCGTAGCCAAAGAGATTATTTCTGTGTGCACGCTAAAATATGGCAGTGCTTAAGCTGCAAACAGGGAGTCTGTACCTTCGTCTTCCTTGACCTTCATCCTCTTTTCAACCATCTCTCTGGTGTCCTCCTCTCCTCCTCCTCCTTCCTTTGCAGCTGGGTAATCATCTTTCATCAGGGGGGAGGTCAGATTTGCTGACTCAGAGCAAAGGATGAGGAGGTGAGGAGGGAGGGGGAGCAAGGAGAGGAGTTTTCCTTGGTTGCTGCTGAGGAAGAGCTGCAGTAGTTTGCAGCCGGAATACTCATGAGCAGCTAAGGCTGCAACACATTGTCCTCCCCCACTCTGTCTGTGTCTCCCTACAGTATTGCATACACACAAGTAACAGGTCTGGACCAGCGTGTGTGTGAGTGGGTGTGTTGTGAGCAGTGACACGGCCTGAGCTGACCTCAGCGCCTGCAGCTGTCGGAGTCCGGGGGGATCAGTGCTCCTGCAAGCTGAAACTTCGTAATCCAGGTTATGTGGCCCGGTTAAACCCTGGTGAACGTGCAGCTGCAGGCCGGGGCTGATCCCTGGCCGGCTGTGCTGTGCCACACCGACGCCTTTGGGGATCCCAAATGGCGATGGGGGCATATGGCGGCTGTTGTCAGCAAGTTGGCGCATTGCGAATTTACTGCTGCCACGTCCTGGCCAGACACACACACACTAACCTCTTTCCATGTCGGACAGGATGCATAAGCAGCATCACTTTTTTGCCATAACATGCACTGCCACAATAAGGCTCGGTTTTAGGGTAGTTATATAGTACAGTTAAGGGAGTTTACAGGAGAAAACGATGATTTTTAACGCATCACAGTGCTCGCAGATGAGAGGAAACCCCGAATACGTGCTGCCAGTTCAGCAATTAACGGCGTTTAGACAATTGCAGGTGGCAGGAGGTCCGTAGTCAAGCTGGACAGAAGTAACCAGCGTGATACAGGAAATTGGAGGATATTTCCTTCAAGATAAAAGCACAGCAGAAATTGCGAATTGTTTTAAAAATAATTGAAAGTAAAGATAGCTGTGAAGCTGTGAACTGTGAAATCGTTACACTAAATAGTTAACAGAACAATAGTTTAGGAGAAGCGTAATTGCTTATAGAGGTCATTTAGGTGAAAGTGAGGTATCAGTTGAATTTGACTATTGAAATAACAGAAATTTCTTTAAATACTGAAACCACTATTAGACCGCAACCCAATTAAACTTCCTGTAACACTACCAGTAGGAAAATCCCCTAAATCTGATCTCGTTTACATTTCTGAATACATTTGTGTATGTTTTAGTTTTGTGTGTGTGTGTGGGGGGGGGGGTTAGTTTGTTCTTTTTTATTATATATAAATCTTATTAAAATCACTCCCGACAGTTGAGCCTAGGCTACTCTTAAGTTTCTTACTTTGATCTGACTGTTTCTGTTGTTCTGTCGGCAGTTTTCTTCAAGTTGAAAAATGATCTAAAATTTCTCTAAACAAACATAACAAATAATACAGGCTAACGTCTCCATGCTCGCTGCTACGGCAAGTTAATCAACAGGCTTTTATTTTAAAAAGCACCGACGAGAAGTGCTGTCATCTGCTCGCTAATTTGACAGCTGCTGTCCAGACTGCCGGAGGCGAGGAGGGGGAGGAGAGAGAGAGAGAGAGACAGAGACACAGAGAGAGAAGAGGTATAGGAGGGAGGCAACAGGGACGCGGTAACCTGCAGGAGGACTCACATGGTCCTGCAGCAGCGGAGCACAGACCGCCAGGACTCTCAGAACCTCGCACACTCAGCTCCGCGTCGTCCCTCTATCTGAAATATTCCTGTCGTTTTTATTTTGTTTTTTTTTTTTTCTTATTCACATCCCTCTTCCCAGTGTCGGTCGGTATCGGGCCGGTAAAGCAGCGCCATGGCTCGGGAGAACGGAGAAGCCGGCAGAGGAGAGGCGTGGAAAAAACAAGTCGACGATATTAAGAAGATTTTTGATTTCAAAGAAGTCCTCGGCACGTGAGTACATCTGTGTGACAGTCCCGCTGGGCTTCAGTGTCCACAGTTAACATGTGACCTGGCAATAACAGGCTGACAGTCTAACAATGACATTACCATAGGGACTGAAAGTTTGAAACATTACTTTTAGCTAACTGTTTGAACTGTAAACACGTCAGTTACGCTATATCAACCGTTCATCTATGTATCTACTTCGCCTGTGTGTCCTTTACTTTCAGCGAATTGTGTCAACCATCCTAGTTTTCACACAGTCCCAGTCGCAAAACACATTCTGTTAAGATGTTAACAGCTTACCCAACATACTGATGTTTATTTAGTTTAATAGTAATTTATTTTTTTTCCTTTTCCTTTTATTTATTTATTTTGTTCTGTTTCCAAATGAGTTGAGCTATTCCACAATCTTTGAAAGTTTCCCTGGTAGTCCTGGTTGGGAATCACTGCTTTATGGTGTCATTACAGCAGGTGTAGCATGTTTGTAATGTTTCGAAAATAACTCCTATTGAGTTCTTTACTTGGTATAGTAGCCACATTCCTAAATATATATTACATATATAAATATTCCTAACACAAATTCCTACATTTCTAATCCAAATGTATTCACTTTGCCTACAAACTCCATGCAGCAGTATTCATAATGTTTGTTAGTGTGTGCAGTATGCCATCATGGATTTATGGCAGTTTCATAGTTGACCTCTGAGCATTGCATCTCTCATGCCCTGACTAATATTCCTGTTATGTTCCTTGATTTAAATCTGTTCTACTGGATGTGGTGTTTATAGGGACAATGATTTAGGAATAGTGTGGTTCCTAAAAGTGAGCTTACAGTGCTTCAGTGTTTGTTTGCTTTTGGCACATTCTGTAATATTCCAGGAGGGGATTTTCTTGCTGGCTTTAACAGACTGCAGGAATTTTGGTCTCTCTGCAGCAGCAACAGTATCGCTGTCACCCTCACAATCTTTTTCTCGTTGGAATCAGACTTTTCTCTTTCACGTGGCGTCATAAAGGAGGTTTTTACTCTCCGGCTCCATGTTAGGAAATGTCTTCTCGTCCTCAGTTCTCTTCCTCTTCTTGCTCCTTTTCCAGTCCTTCCTCTTCCCTCTCCTTCTCATTCAAACAGCAGCAGAATACAGATCGACACCCTGTAAGCGTCTGTCCGCCTGCTATGTTTTTCCTGCTCGGGGGGAATGAGCTACGTCTGTTTGGACGGCAGCCCGGAGGGGGAGACACGCGGGGCGACGCAGATTGGGATTAACTGCGCGGGGATTAGGAAAACTTCCTCTGAGTAGAAGGAAGTTCAGTCATGTTGTGTAATGACGGAATTAGGATGGAGGTTGAGGTCTGGGGGATGTTTCTCAGAAACACCGTAAATTTGGACCAGATATGTGAAACACACACGCAGACACACGTTTAGGAAGCAGACTGGTACAGGACTCAATGATCCGAGTCGGCCATGTTGTAGCCACACATTAACCAGAGCTGCTGACAGATCTTTGAACCTGATGCATCAGCAGAAAAAGGGACGGGGGCAGTGTAGGGATGTGCAAGATGGGAAGGTGAGTTGCGATTAGCATGGAAAAGCAGGATGAGGGTGAGGAGGAAGAAGAGGAAGAGGAGAGACGGTGGCGATGACTCAGTCGGGAAACAGATGAGACTTTTTATCAGCGTGATAAGGCGAACAGAGTAGGGATGAAAGCAGCAGTCTGGAACCAATCCAAAATGAGTTGTCCGAAATGTGCCAGTTGATTGGATGATCAGCCAGAGACACATTGTGAGCAATAACAGTGAAACTAACAGAAATACAAATTTAAATGTTTGCAGGGTGAACAATTCAGTTTCAGCAGCAGGAGCATTGTGTTCAAGTGCAGCAGCACACGTGGGGAAACTGAAGCTTAAACCTAGTGTGCGTGGTGCTGCAGTGCTGAATGTTTCTGCATCAGCGTTTCAGAGCTGCATCTGTGCTGACAAGATTTGATGTCACAGTTCTGACCCATCATATTTTGTCTCCTCACACTGGGTCACCCTTGCATACTTGTGTGTGCGTTTGTGTGCACGTGCGTGTGCACTTAAACACCCCATCTGTTCTGGGTGAAAATACCCTTCCTCCATCCCCTGATACTGGATCTACTGTGTGTGTGTGTTTGCCAGCATGTACATGAGGCTCTCCTCTGTGTCTTATTACCCTCCCCTGGTGTGTATTCTGTGTGTGTCCCTGTTGCTCCCTGTTCAATAATTCAATACCAACAGTAGTGTGTTCTTTGTGTGAGCTTGTGTGAGTCTCAGGTAGGCCACAGCTCTCAGCAGGAGAGATCCCAGTAAGAGCAAGTGCAGGAGACGGACAAAAAAAGACGAAGAGAGGAGGCTCAAGAGAAAACAGGACAGGTGTGACACAGTGTTTGCCAAAGTTGGGATTCATGATTTAGATGCTGGGTCAAGGCCGGAGGTTAGGGGCTAAATGGACACACAGAAAGGTCTTAGCTCCTCAGAAAGTGTGCGTGCTAGTGTGTGTGCAAGTAGGGACAGAAAGTAAAGTGGTGGCCGTGACGATGTTGCATTGTGGGAATGTCACTGTGCCATCTAGGGCACGCTGCCCTTAATTGATGCTCTACTTCCCTGCTGCTGGCACTGTTCTCTCCGCTGTTTCTGGGACTGCAGAACCCAGCCCCCCTTTATGTCTTCCTATATCATAATTTATGTCTGCAGACCTGTCACACATCCCCCTATGTATCCCTGTGTAAAACTCAAACAAGCTTATTTATTTATTTTTTTGGGATGCCTTTTTTGCACAGTGCAGTGTCATAATGCAGATTTGAAAGTTGCTATTGTTTTAGCCCCGTTATAAATAGTGTCTTATAAATAGAACAAAAGAGGATTGTTTGCTATGTGACACAAACAACTTCATCAGTGGACTGTTAGCCGTTTTTAACAGTTTGTGCGTGTGCCTGGATGTGTAGTGCTGTTAGAGGCACAAGCATACGTGTGTTTCTAAGCTTGTGCCTGCGTGTGCACATTTACAAACACACACTTTACCACACTGGAGTGAATTTTGAATGCTCACAGTATGTCGACGAGCTTCTCCTCTGTCTATCCATCTGTTCCATCCTCTTCTCTTTTTCTGCCAGTTTCTTCTTCTGTTGAGTGCTTCTCTCAGCCTGGTAAACTGGGATTGTTGTTGTTGTTGTTCATTGATGTTTGTTGTTGCTGCTTATGACCATGTTGCTGGACTGAAGCAGTTGTTGCCCCTGTTGTTGATGGCGTAGGAGATGCCATCCGCAATGATGTTTGTTGGCATTGTTGACACTGCAGATGTATGTCAACAGGCATATAGTCATATTGGTTGCTGTTGTTGATGACAGGGGAGTTGGAGGTGGGCGTGGCCTCCAGTAAACTTTGTGCAGCGGTGTTCACGAGAGAGAGGGAGGGGGAGAGAGAGAGAGAAACAAACAAAGCGTCTCTCCCGACTTTTTAACTAATATCATATTCAACAGCAGCAAGGACTGTGGTTTTTACAAAGCATATAGCCTAGGCCTGTTTCTTTACACCACCGGCTGAAAAAATAAATAAATCACGTAAATCCCGACTTTTAAACAGCCGTTTTACTGCACATGTAGCCTGTTTATAAGAGAAGTATTCAGTTGTTACAAAATGTTATGTAAATGCCACTCTCTCCTGACAAGTCCAGCATCAGTGACAGCAGCTGCCAAGTTTCTTCCTGTAAGTTTCACGTTGCTGTGTTGCTTCAGCTGATGCTTCAATAAATCAGATGTAGAAATGTTTCCGGTTGAAAGCTTACACCAGACAACAATGTTCTTTGCATCTTAGACTGTGTAATGGGAATTTCATGAGAACCTTCTTTAAAACACTTCCATGTAACTAATCTCACTAGGGACCTCAAGCCTCTTGACATAATAATGGCAGTAGCTTCTTACAGCTGTGGAAAGAACGCCTCTCTCCCTTGTTCTACATTCTTCCTTTAGTTTTGGCTTTCAGCGGACATCAACAACAAAGTCCGGTCCAGCTGAGCTGTCTCACAGTCGTGGATTCACATCAAGGATGGTGCGTTTAGTAACGAGTAACGCAGCATTACTTGCCTTAGTAACTAGTAATAATATTACTGTTTTAGAAAGGTAATTAGTTACACTACTTAGTTACTGGGAAAAGTAATATTATTAATAATTAATAAGCTGTATTTCTCACTGTGAGGAAGAGATGGTGAACTATTCAACATAAAGATTAACTAAAGCATTGCATCCCTTTGTAAGATGAAATGCTACATTAGCTAGCAAAATAGCAAAATGTTAGAAAAACAGAAAACCCACAAGAAAACTACTAAAAAATACAATCATCAGACAGACATCCGATATCGTGTCACAGACGGACTATCATATCACGTAATATCAGATATCTGAATTGGATTTGTTCATCTCTAGCTATAACCTCTAGCTATAATCAAAACTTGGGTTTAGTCAAATGTTTGGGGACGGACAGGAGAGGATTCAGGATTCAGGTTTCGGGACAACTGCTCATAATCCAAGACTGGTCAGCGTAGTTTTGACGTTTACTTTCATGATACTTAAGTTGCTATTCTTTGTTTGGCTGTTGTTGTTGACTTTGTTATGGCAGCTGTCAATAAATGTACTCACACTGCTATTAACGTTGTCAAATAAAACGTGTTATGTTTGTGTTAATGACTTTGCAACAGGCTTGTCCCGATTTGCAATTGGATCCGCTATCGACGATTGAAGGGATGATCAACAATTAGTGACAGAGATGACATAAAAACTGTCTCTAGAATCTGCACCACGCTGCAGTGTTTCCCATTCACTGATTTATTTGTGACACAACGCCACACCACGCCGCAATAGTTATAAGCAAGCATGTAAGGAGCATAGCTAATAAGGATAGCTGTGTTAATGTTAGAATACAGCTGAGTTGTCGAGGTTAGCTTGCTGTACATACAGTGGGTACGGAAAGTATTCAGACCCCTTTAAATTTTTCACTCTTTGTTTCATTGCAGCCATTTTCCAAAAATCAAAAAAGTTCATTTTATTTCTCAGTAATGTACACTCAGCACCCCATCTTGACGGAAAAAAACAGAAATGTAGAAATTTTTGCAAATTTATTAAAAAAGAAAAACTGAAATATCACATGGTCATAAGTATTCAGACCCTTTGCTCAGTATTTAGTAGAAGCACCCTTTTGATCTAATACAGCCATGAGTCGTTTTGGGAAAGATGCAACAAGTTTTTCACATCTGGATTTGGGTATCCTCTGCCATTCCTCCTTGCAGATCCTCTCCAGTTCTGTCAGGTTGGATGGTAAACGTTGGTGGACAGCCATTTTCAGGTCTCTCCAGAGATGCTCAATTGGGTTTAAGTCAGGGCTCTGGCTGGGCCATTCAAGAACAGCCACGGAGTTGTTGTGAAGCCACTCCTTCGTTATTTTAGCGGTGTGCTTAGGGTCATTGTCTTGTTGGAAGGTAAACCTTCGGCCCAGTCTGAGGTCCAGAGCACTCTGGAAAAGGTTTTCGTCCAGGATATCCCTGTACTTGGCCGCATTCATCTTTCCCTCGATTGCAACCAGTCGTCCTGTCCCTGCAGCTGAAAAACACCCCCACAGCATGATGCTGCCACCACCGTGCTTCACTGTTGAGACTGTATTGGACAGGTGATGAGCAGTGCCTGGTTTTCTCCACACATACCGCTTAGAATTAAGGCCAAAAAGTTCTATCTTGGTCTCATCAGACCAGAGGATCTTATTTATCACCATCTTGGAGTCCTTCAGGTGTTTTTTTAGCAAACTCCATGCGGGCTTTCATGTGTCTTGCACTGAGGAGAGGCTTCCGTCGGGCCACTCTGCCATAAAGCCCCGACTGGTGGATTGCTGCAGTGATGGTTGACTTACTACAACTTTCTCCCATCTCCCGACTGCATCTCTGGAGCTCAGCCACAGTGACCTTTGGGTTCTTTACCTCTCTCACCAAGGCTCTTCTCCCCCGATAGCTCAGTTTGGCCGGACGGCCAGCTCTAGGAAGGGTTCTGGTCGTCCCAAACGTCTTCCATTTGAGGATTATGGAGGCCACTGTGCTCTTAGGAACCTTAAGTGCAGCAGAAATTTTTTTGTAACCTTGGCCAGATCTGTGCCTTGCCACAATTCTGTCTCTGAGCTCTTCAGGCAGTTCCTTTGACCTCATGATTCTCATTTGCTCTGACATGCACTGTGAGCTGTAAGGTCTTATATAGACAGGTGTGTGGCTTTCCTAATCAAGTCCAATCAGTATAATCAAACACAGCTGGACTCAAATGAAGGTGTAGAACCATCTCAAGGATGATCAGAAGAAATAGACAGCACCTGAGTTAAATATGAGTGTCACGGCAAAGGGTCTGAATACTTATGACCATGTGATATTTCAGTTTTTCTTTTTTAATAAATTTGCAAAAATTTCTACATTTCTGTTTTTTCTGTCAAGATGGGGTGCTGAGTGTACATTACTGAGAAATAAAATGAACTTTTTTGATTTTTGGAAAATGGCTGCAATGAAACAAAGAGTGAAAAATTTAAAGGGGTCTGAATACTTTCCGTACCCACTGTAGCTGCTAGTCAGTATTGACAGCATGCACTCCCCCCTGCGTGTACTGCCACTGTTACACAGTAATTCTGTGGGAAACCCTGTACTGTGCATTTACAGATGTTTCTGGTGGTTTCTGTTATAGCTAATAAGCTGATGCTGTTTGTGACGTTGATATAAAGGAAGGATTGCAGTTTATTACATATCTGCTTTTTTGACCAAAAAATCTTAACCCAAGGTCTACCTACTAGCTTTTCCCCAGAGCGTTCAGTCTTATTTCGCAGTCTTCATCGGTGGACCGAGTTTGCTCAGTTTTCATGGAAATGCATATGAAACTTGGATCACATGATAACAGGTGATGATTTAACACCAACAAAACTGAATATGCTGATCTCAGTTTGGCATGTCAGTGCTACTAAATCTGAGCTACAGTCATGTCCCCCCCCACCCCCCCCCCCACCACCCCCCACCTACACACAATGAGCAGGGCATTTAGAAACAGCAAAGGGGAAAATTCCCTCTATTTTTGTACATGCAGAAAATAAAACACTTGTAGTTGCCAACTATCGGGACTTTCCTTATTACTAAATGCATTTTGTGTGTGTGTGTGTGTGTGTGTGTGTGTGTGTGGAGGAGGAGAGGTACCATCCATATCTATGCACAGATTGACACGTGTGTCCAGAGTATTAATGATCATAAACTTTAGTCCATTATCGGATCAGCGCGCTATTTTAAGCCTCTCAGCGACCCCATCCAGCTTATAATGGCCCTGTGCTGAAAGCCTGTTCTCTCTGTGCTGCTGTGACACACATGACTTTCTCTACTCGCTGTTCATGTATGTAAACACAGCCACATGTTCCAAATTTATATTTTAACCCTTTCCCTTCATTTTATTGCAGCAGCGTTTGCAGTAAATGATAAAGTCAAATATTTGTGAAGCTTGGCATTACGCATCACAAACACTTCACATTTGCAATATTTGTTTAGGGCAGTTTGCCCTGATATCTCACTGTGACTCCTTCTTTGTCAGCTTTGTGTGGGAACCACATTTATTATGTATCCAATCTATTAAAATGACAACTACTTCATGGAAGCCTGATAGATGGAGAAGTTATCAACGAGTGCACGTACATCTCCGAAAGACATGACTCTGCATGGTCTGCTGACACAGATGGGCTAAAGGAACAATGCAGGCACCTGAGGAAAGGGGACACTTGCTGGTAATGCTCCTGAGTGGAGGATTTGGTTTCAGGCCTGTTGTACAATCCTAAAAGGTCTCGACAACAACATCTGCTGTTGGAGGGGGAAATCAGGGCCACAGCCTGCTGGCAGACAAATGTTGCTCGTATGATGAAGTTAACAGTTGGGGGGGTGACCATATTTCGGTGATCAGTGACGACAGGGTGCTGGGGTCAGAAGAGTTGCGGCGACATGAGCAGTTTTGCTAATGGTCTTCCTGCAGGCTAGTGGCCTCTCAAAACATCATTAGAATTCAGCAGAATACATTATGTGGTAATCTGTGCCTAAATACATTTGTTATAGCTCTGCTCAGCAGAGAGAAGGCTACACTGAGCACGAATATGTGCTTTGGTCATCTGACATGTTTGAATCAGACAAGAAACAAGTGGGATTTATGTGTCTGTATAAACATTTGTTGCAAAGTTTATTTTGGAGTGAAAACTTAAAGCTGCACCAATAAATATTTTATTATTATCAATTTTAAAAATTACTTTGTATAATCTGACTGGTGTCACTTGTAATGACAAACCCACAGAGAATCATCCCCATCATTGTTGTAGCTCTATGGAGAGTATTAGTGTCTTTCCGCTCATTGTTTTGGTTTTCTAGCCCACACCTTTTTGATGTTTTATTCAATCCCATTGTTCTCATTGGCCTTGTTTCCGTGACTCCAAATAAACTCTGATGGTGCTCCGTGTCTACTGGATATATAAATAGCAAACAGTTTGCTAACACAAGTAGCAAAAAAATCAATGAAAGCCCCTGAAAACTTTTCATGGCTAAACAAGCAACATCCTTTGGTGGTATTTATTGAGAGTTAAATGCTCATGTGCAGTTAAACCTTTAAAAGAGCACAGACACGGCACATACAGAAATATTTTATGTGAAACAGTTTCAACTTTGGTAGGCAATTATGTGTTCATGAAGGAGCCAGGTAAGGCACATTTATACTTCTGTGTGGAGTTTACGCCGAGTCTACAGCGTCATGAGCATTTATACTTGTGTGTTGGCGTTTATGTCGCTCTTCAATTACCCCGCCAAAACGCTGGGGTTTCATTGTTCCCCTGTATTGAGTTTCTTTGCCGCTGTTTTGAGTTTAGCCACTGTTTGTGGTGTAGGCCACTACAAACAATGGTGACTGAAACCGAGCGGATCATGTTGGAGTTGGAGCTGATCGCTGTCGAACAGCAGTTACTTTTAGTGAAAATACTAAAATGCAGAAATGAGAGTAGGTGTCAGAGGAGATGCTAGGCGTAGGCTACAGTGTAAATTTGATGCAGATGTATAAATTGGCGTTTACTTGAAAGAAGCTTACTGAGAAAATGTTTTGAAAACATGAATAGTTTCTTAGAAGTTGCCTTTGAGAAAGAAACCCCCAACTCCCATTTTTTTCTGGGTTCCTGCCATATTTCAAAGGAATTTCAACGGGTGCCCTCCCGTTTTTGTTGTTTCTCCCAGGAAACTCCCTTAATTTACATGCCCCTCAAACTTTATCATGAATAATCATCATACACAGATCCAAGTTTCTGATGTTTTGTCATCATCTATCGCTATATTAGCCATGAGCTCTGTCGTAGCTGTTGTCTTAGTGGCTTTGATTCTGTCATCATCAGCGGTTTTTGAACCAGTGTGTGTTTTTGTGCTAGTACCTTGGCTCGTTCAGGTCTGTCGTGGACAGCAGACTCCTGAAGCTTTTCATACTGGTTAGTTTGTGGTCTTTAACGGCAACCGATTTTCATATAGTTTGCAGATTGACGTCTTTGGAGCAACATCCGTCTTTTCAAAGCCAAACCGCCTCCTCACAACCTGGCCACCCACATCCCGATCCAAGTATGTGCAGCTGTTCTTAACATTAGTTAAAATATTGTCACGGCAGAATGGCTTTCCACCTAAAAGACAAAAGACAATCTAAATACACCTGGAAAGTTTAGCAGCCTGCTGAGCCAGTGGTCAGATTTGAAAAGGTAGAATGCCGCTGAAACAGAGCAGATCGTCCCTCCTGGATGACTCAAGATTAAAGATCTTCTGTGGATACCCTCAGGGAAATGCTTTCAGACTGCAGTGCTGTTGCTCTTAGTTTCCCCTCAGGCGTCTATACGTTAACTGTATATTCTGTTAGAACCACTCATAGCATTCATAGCCAGCACTTGTACAGAGCAGCCAAACACCCTCAGTCAAAACCAGTAAAGCCATTACTGTGATTAGCGGTGTGATATCTGGGTTTGGGGTCCAAGCATAATTCGTTCTCAGATTTCCCATAATTCCTTTTAATTTCATCACAGCACAAGCGCATGAAGGATGAACACACTCAGATACAGTAACCTCTTAGTCCTATTCCTACCACACTAAGTGCTCAGAGAAGCTCATAAACAAGCTGAAGTGAACAGGATAGCCAATAAATCACTGAAACAAAGCAGACAGAAAAAAAGCTAGATATTTATTTATATTAAAGTTAAACAGTTAACAGTAAAACACAGATGGCTGTGATACCAGCTGACTGTACAGTCTCCACCTGAAGAGAAAGGCAAGTCAGAAAGCAGCTTAGCATATTTTCCCTAGAGGCTTTGCTGCTTCTGACAGTGGCAGTAAAAAATGTAACAAAATACTAGAGCAGAGGAGGAGGAGGAGAAAGGAGAAGAAGAGATAAAGAGTGGGAACGAGGAATTGTAATGAAAAGCATTGATTGTGGGGAATAGAAGCACATATAAGCTTGAGGGGGTGGCCTCGGGGGTCCCTATGGGTGTCCTGTTCCACCGCTAAAGGATAAATATGTTGGAAATGATTTTTGATTTTTTTTTTTGTCAGCCTTCCTTTCGTTCAACCATCTGCCGTCACCAGAAACTTGGAAAGCTTTTGCTCTGAAAGAACAGCACTCCTCTTCCTATTTTGTGCTTTTTGATTTCCCTCCAAATAAAACCTTGTCATTCATCATGTAAATGGAGAGTAGAAGCTGATAACCAGCAACGACCAATAACGATTTTGATCATAGTAATAATGACTTAATGGAAAGCCGCCGCAGTGGTAGGCTTGCCTGAGAAACGTCTGCCCAGTTGAGAGAGTATGTGGGGCGCTGTTCAGAAACCAGAATGAATCATCAATCAGCCAGTCTCTCTCTCTCTCTGTAAGGCTTTGTCCTGCAGAAACACGGAGATATGAGCCTTCCTTTCTTTCTGCTCGTCTCCTGTTGAAATGGCAGCGAGAGCGGCTGTGATTGATTTTCAGAGCAAGACGAGGAAACTTTGCAAAAAGAGAGATATTCGACCCAGTGCAGTGATGTAGTGAATTCAAAAATGTGGGTTGACGAGCACCATAATGTCATTAAAAGTATATTTCCAGGAATCTTAACAGTTGGATTTTGTTGACTGTGATGTATGTGTGGGTTCCCTGGTAGATAAGATTTAGAGTAGTTAGTGAACAGGCTTGAAGGTACATGTTTGTTTGTGTGGGTGAGATGTAGGTGCATCATTCCTGGGTGTTCCGTTGGCTGAAATGGCTGTGATAATGTGAATACACGATGTGATCCTGAACCGGTCTTTCTTGTAAACAAACAGAAACAGTGCCAAAACTAATATAGTATGACCAGTTTTATTCCACAAAATTACCCAGAAGTCCCGCTCTTCAGAGTTTCTTTCTTATCTGTGTGGAAAGCATCGAACAATTGGCAAAAAAATTTGTTCAATTCAAGCCATCAGGGTTTTGGGATTGTGAGGAGATATCACAAACCCAAAATACTGCTTTGCTTATAGCTTAGCATCAGTAAAGAACACTGTATGTGTTTCTTTTTGTTTAACGTTAGCTCTAAAAAATGTGTCATGGTCGTAGATGGCTATCGCAGGAACCTGGAACGTTTACGTAACTAGCACATTTACAAAATTTATCATGGGAAGACATGTATGCATGTCCTTTTAGCAACCCATCAGGAGAAAATAATTTAATGTCAGGCAAGTTTAAAGTAAGAAAAAAAAGATTACTCTGAAAGGAAAATATCCAATTTTTGACTGTACAGCCTTGACGTGTGATCTAGCAATTGTCACCAGTGGACAAGACATTTTTATTTCAGTAATTAGTTTTATCACATGGAGTCATTTTTATTTGCTAATAACTCGCAAACAACTCCCTGTCTTCATTTAACATGTTGGTCACCATATAACCTTTCTTGGGCCTTATCCTATGATTAGTACTATGATTAGTTGTAATGTAACAGCATGTACCCAAATAATATTTGGCAAGAACGGCAGCAGGTTTCTATGGTAACAGCTAGCTGTTACCCATCAGATTGTGAATGATCCCTGCCGGTAATGGAAGTAGTGCCGCAGCAGCTCCACTGCTGGCCTGCGCACACTCTGTCTTCTGGACAGGTAATTTAGTCCGCACACATACATCCACAGAAAACACACAAAAGCACACACTGAGAGAAACACAGAAAGAGGCAGACACGCACATAAACACGCATACATGAGCCAAGACACAAAAACATAGCCCACAGACACACACAGTAGAAAATGTCAGACCATCTCTCACACACGGAAACACAACATCTACATGTTAATTCGTTTTTCCTTTGAACTTCTAAATTAATACACACACACACACACACACACACACACACACACACACACACACACACACACACACACACACACACACACACACACACACAATGTTACTGTAAAATTACACACATTTTCTGCCCTGGCAGGCATTACACTTCTCAAGAGTGAGACACGCACACACACTCAACTGTACCTTGGAGACTTTTTCTCTATTATAGCAGACCTACTTTCACTCCCACTACTGAACTTAGATCAGTGTGTACGTGTGCGTGTGGTTGTTTATCTAGCGCAGCTTGGCCCAGTTACACTCAAGTCGTCCTTGACACACACAAACTCAAATCTTGAAGTGCCAAAATTTTAAAATGTCTCAGAGTTTGTAAACAGATTTAAAGAGAGAGAGAGAGAGAGAGAGAGAGAGAGAAATTGTGTTACAGTTGAGGTGTCATTTGTATGTAAAAAAACTGCTTTAGCATTTGGTCGCCCAGCTGTGTGTGTTGATGTTGGTGTGCGTGAGAGAGAGAGAGAGAGAGAGAGAGTGAGAAATGTTGTGTGCGTCATCAGTCTGATCAGAGCAGCGCTGTTATCTAGCATTACTGTCTAGCTTTCAGCCATTTGTCTGACTGCCACTTGAGCTCCACACACACATGCTCACACAGTACACGCTGTAGTCAAAGCTCCTCAGCAGATGTGCTGATGAGATGACATCATCGTGACATAACGATCATCTTCATTTTGCCTGTAATTTTGTCAGGGGACATTTACTAATTTCTGTATATATCAGTCAGTGCGCATAAGTACCCAGAATATTGCCAGAACATAACGTTAGCTAGCTGCATTTGTCCTACTACCCATGACAAAGCTATAACGCTTATTAAGTCTGCTAAGATAACATTTGATATTGCAAAGACGCAAGCTGTCAAAAAGAAAACAACATACATAACTTAAATCTGACATTGAGAAATATTTTGTCAGAGACAGAGCAGTAATATTCGTCTTTGTCCACCACTGACGCAGGGATGTCGCTGTTTGCCATTTCTACACTGACCGGTTGTTGAGACCACGTGATTAAATAAAGATTACATTTTTTTAAAAAGGGAAACGGTATGCGAGGTAAACTGTTCTGATGCATACTGTACAGTACAAATTCTGGGTGTTTTTAACTTACTGCAGATTTTGCATTTGCTTGCATACTGCATATTACATTTAGGCCAAACCCGTACCTACAGCTAGTATAGTAGGCAGTTTCGACTCCCGACTGACTCATAGAGTTTGCATCACTGGGAGGCTGACATCATTTTTAGCTTATATCATCCAGCCCCACTTAAATGCTAATAGTACATATTTCAGTCATGTAGCTGACACTCGTACCCACAGTTATTCATAATAAGCCGGCTTGCTTGGCTGTTGTTGGGTATCATTCATGCTTTGTAGTCTCAAGGCCAGCCACACCCTGAGCAACCTTCTGCTACTGTTTACACACCTCGCTTGTTATGGTTGTGTATGTTTAACAAATGCTATTGTGACGTGGTTAAATTAATTTGTAATCTAGTGAACAGAGCCAAGATAAAGCTGACTAAATAACGATTATGCTGAATCACTTTCCTGTTAACACTTGTTCTCTTGTGTGTGACTGTTTCTGGGCAGTGAACGCATAGTTTCACCAGATGGAAAAAACAAGTATGAGCATGAGTATATGCCTGTGGTGGTAATGGAAAATGTAGAGAGTTGCCCACACTTGTCAATAAATCACCTGCAACCACAGCACAACATCATCATCTTTAAATATTTGCAGTAGGCCTAAGTACTGATACAACCTATACAAAAAAGGGCAGTTTCATCATAAATCTCTAAAGCAAACACATCTGCATCATGGAGGAAGACTTGCTTGTTACTTGCTCATTTCCATGTCGAACAGCCATACTGGAAACAAAGAGCTACACCTAACAGCTCGTTGTGGTGAAGCTGAAGAGCCCTTCAGTAACTCCCTCATTATATATTCTCATTGAACAGTCTGAAGTTTTTATTATGTGATGTTATATTTAAAATGCTTTAAACAGATGCTGGCTCTTCAATTAAGCAGAGTGTTCAGATCTTGGAAAATACAAAATATTCAGGACAGCAACATCATTCCTTCCATAAACCTTATTCTGGCAGTGTGTTTCTATATAAACTGATTTTTTAAATTGTAAAAAAAACACTACACTACTTGTTAACTGTGCTCTACATGTGACCTTTCCTGCACAGGCTGTATGTCATCTGTCTTCCTTCTCATCGCCTGACAAATTCATTTTGGTATTGTCATCACTTCTTCCACACCAGTTATTAGAGCAGAGGACCTCCAACATAGCCTTTTGACATGTTAGGTCATGGATTCTTGTCTCCAGCTTTTGAAAAAAGGAAATGCTATTTTCCCCCGTCCCTCAGTATGTCTGTCTCACTCAGCATGGTTCTTGTTAGACTGACGGGAGTCTTTGCTGCCGTGCTGGCAGTGTTTGCTCAGCCTTGTACCTTTTCGCCACAGTTGGGTGTGTGTGTGTGTGTGTGTGTGTGTGTGTGTGTGTGTGTGTGTGTGTGTGTAAGTGGTGAGGGGAATCTCCAAGGTCACAGAAAACAACTGCTGAGTCACCTACTGTTCTGTCATGAAAATAGCTTTCACACTTGCAGTTCATTAAAATAATGCTCTGCTCTAGTTTGTAGGTCATCCTTAAATGTTTCTGTTATGCACACACTGTAAAACTTCAATTAATAGCCGCGTCCCAAATAGGCGCCTACGCCGTTTACACATTTTGCCAAACACACGCAGGTCACCATTAAACACCTGGTATGGTTTTTATATTAGATCTTTGGATGTATAAAACCTTGTAAACCCTGCGGGGGTCGCCTGCTTTAGCTGCTTCTAAGCTGCTTAGATCGTTAATACAAATATTAATGTTTAAACGCATATGTCAGTAGGCCAAAAAAACAAGTGCCAACTCGCGTTACCTTTTGAAGCGCTTAAGTCCAAATGTGTCTGTTCCTTGATTATTTATATTCGTTTAGTCTGTAAGGGTTCACCGATCAAAAGAATCAAAACAGCTTTTCATAAAAATTTATCCAAGTTATGAATACTTCTGCCACATTTTTCTCATCCTGCACCATGTTGTTGTTTTCATTACGTTGCTACCTGCAAATTATAAGTGCATAAGCCATCTGTCGGAGCTAGATCAAATGGATGACGTGTATTTGATATTATTGGATAATTTTTATACAAGTAATATTCATATTGTTTAAAATAAAATACTGTTTCATAGTAGCCTATTTCAGTTTTGTGCAAGAGGAATTGAAGGCCTGTTCCCTATGGACGCCTGTCCCCAATATTGGCCGGGTCAATTCAGTGATTTTTAGTAAATAAAAGCCCGGGCTATTAATCAAAGTTTTACTGTGTGTGTGTGTGTGTGTGTGTGTGTATGTATATGTGTTTATATATATAAAAACAACCCCGCACTGAGCAGCCTCATACTCCTAAAATCCACTGACTCCAGCTATGGCGCGTTACGGCTGCGTCGCGGTTGCCAGAGCTAATCATGGCCATTCTACTCAATGCTTGTGAATCCACCTGACCGGCCGCAGCGCATCCCAGAAGCGGCTCTCCACTCCACAGAGAAAAGGTAGCAGGTCTATTTTTGACGCAAGCAGCATCAAGGCCACATCAGAGTCGTGAAGAAGGTAGTAGAAGCACAAAAATGACAAATTCAGCCAAGATGCCAAAATCAGCCGCAATGTGCTGTAGCCAGAGTCAGTGGATTCCTGGCTTTATGAGCTCCACTGCTAGCTACTTCCACCAGCTACAGTAAACTTTTTACTTTTACGGACCATCACCACAGCACTAATAGCGTTACAAAAAAAACTTGTTTTTTTCCAGTTAATCTTTAAACCCACATTTATTTTTTGGGCCAAGTGGGGGCAACACAACAAGCCATAAACACAGCATTGTCACCGGATGCTACAGCTAACATGTTCGTTAACCAAGAATTGCCTAGTTACTCATCTGGCTGACATGGAGAGTAACATTAGCATTGATTTTGGACTCGTGTTTTAGATTAACTGGCAATGTAAGTCCAATATTCACTCTCCTTTCAGCTCTTTTTTTGTTCTCCACAACTCCTGAGGGAAATGTCTGGCTCTTTAGCTGCTAAATGCTCCCATGTTGCATTTTTTCCATGTTCACCAACTAGTTGCTAACTTTGGTAGATCAAAGTACAGTGGGTTATCACAACTTTTTCTCTGAAAACTGCTGCCTGCTGAGTCTGGAAACATTGTGAATGAGAGCAGTGAACCAAAATGTAAGTTGGAAAACTAAACAATGAACTGAAACATGCTAAAAGGCTCCATAGGGCTAAGAGTATCCATTGTTATTATAAAATACTTTTTGCCTCAAAAGTCAGCAGAGGCAGTGCTGATATTATACATTAAAACAAAAGTCTGACACAAGGCAATACCTCTTGTTAGTGACTCTGTTCTGCAGGATCACACTGGCTATTTCTTTGTTGTCCCTGCAAGCAGTGATGTTGCCCAGCAGGTTGTCATTATTTACCATGTTCTTTTCTTTTTTCAACTCCTCTTTTGTACATATTTGTCATTTTAGTCTTTAAAACAACACCCAACTTCTATATTTACAAATGTGTACACCCAAATTTTGATTTTCAGATTGATCTCACACAAACAAATTCATGAGCATGCATCATGCACAAATGACAATGAACACACATACAAACAAACAGTCTCTCACTTTCATTGGACTACCCAGAGTCCATGCATGTCCTCACACACAGGCTGAAGCTGTGAAGCTCCATAGTGATTAATGTAAACGGAGGAGAAGTCTCCTGACATCCCAGTAGTGGCCAGGGCTGTTGCCATGGCAAATCCATACCTCATAGGCTATGTTTGTGTGTGTCTATGCATGTGTTTCCATGTCTGTGTGAAGTGAACACACAAAGAAGACAGGAAGCAGCAACATATCTTCATCATCTCCTGTGCAGTCACTCCCTTTATCAGCTGAATTACACACACACACACACACACACACACACACACACACACACACACACATCCACACAAATTTTACACCACGCCTGAATTTCTTTTGTCTTCTTTTATCATTACTAGGGTTGTAACGAATAATCAATGTAGTCCTTGTATATGAAATTAGTTGCCAACAAATTGAATTAGTTAATTTGTTTGTGACATGTGGCCATAGTGATACCGTGCGTTTACTGGAGTTAAGTGAAAAGTAGCAACATCAGCGATGGTACACACCTTTACAACCTAAAACCTCCAAAAAGTTCCAATGTTTCACTCTTCACTCTGCTAAAAAGGTGCAACTGCTGCAACATTTGCAAAGCTGACCTTTCCTGGCATGGGAGCACGCCACTTATCCTGGAGTACCTGAGGCATGTTGGCTCTCTGGATGATGAAGGCTCACCTTGGTAAGCTTGTTAGCTTGCTTGGAAGCTTAATGTTAAAAGCCATGTTACTTTACGGTTAGGAGCCCAAATCACCGTTTATCGTGAACTGCATTTTAAAATGTGATCTGTATTCAGATACATTACCCAGATGTTAATGATCTGATCATGCCTTTGTGTTTACTCCTGGTATTTTTACCTGGTTATCCTCATTGAAATCAGCTGTGTGTCCTCCAAACCTGCACGTAAGTAATTTCAGGTGGTGGCTAATTCGCCCCAGATTCCCTTTAAAAAAAAAAAAGTTTTGTGAGTTCTTGAGTTAGGGGGAACTTTGTGAAGCGCTGTCTACGACAAATTTATTATTTGTCCCCTCCATGTAACTTTGGCAAATGTAACATATTAAGTTATTCCTTTCTTTAAATAAAAATATTGTGTCAATAAATGGTATGCCTTGTTAACAGCAGATCAGCTGCTCAGATGAGTGCAAGGCACAATGTTGCACACACAGTAATTTCTTACTGTCTACCAGTTTGGTAAGTGACAGGAGTGTGTCAGTGGAACATTCTGTTGCTACAGCAGATTAAAGGTTATATTTTTGAATCCAGTATTCATTTCATTGTCTATATTGTTAAATAGAACATGTCTTAAACAACCTCAATAAGGAGGCATTGAGTTATTTTGCGATTCATAATTCGATATCGATAGTTTGTTTCAACAATTTATAGCTTATTCGATTATCATAATAGTTGTTTGTTGCAGCCCTAATTGTCAAGGATTGACAATCTACATTTAGGTAATTAATATTTTCCCAGCAAACTCTCCTTGTTGACAGGATATTCAACCTTTATTTCATTAGAAAACATTTGATGTTCCAAATACTTGACTTTGTGTGATGTATTGATTGTATAATGGCATTAAAGTATGCCCATTAGTAGATATGAATTTACTATTAATTACACTCATCCTCTGCATTGAGGAGCTGTATAGCAGAGTGTGCAGTATGTTTGGTTTCTGGTGTTCTTCTCGTAACACTCGTTGACTTCTTGCTTCTTCACGGAATGGAGAGTATGGCAACAGATAGCACTTTGTGCACACCTGAGAACATAACCGAGGACAGTTCTTGCCTATTAAGTTTGAAAGAGCAGCAGCCGATGGGGAAACTCCCAACACTCGACCGACCAGTGGTTTAACTTCATCACTCACTCACTCAGTAAGTCAGGGACAGCCAAAAATATACACTGTGTGTTGCCTGCTGCCTTATACATCATCTATAAATGCAACGGTCACTCCACGCCATTCCCATCAGCCTCGGCTTTATTTTACTTTGTTTAAATGTTATTGCTAGTTTGCAAATGTTAGCATGTGCAAACTAGCAATAACACAAGTTAACAAGTTGTGATGTTGAGCATTGTAACCATCATACCTGCTAATACTAAGCATGTTAGCGTTTTTATTGTAAGCATTTTGCCATGCTGACATTAGCATTGAGCCTCACAGAGCCACTTGCATGGCTGTAGACTGGTTCAACAGTTGATTTGGCACCTTTGAATCTGATACCTCACAGTTTAGGTCCAGATAACAGTTTGTTTTGTCTGCAGTTTGGAAACATGCCTTGTCCAGATAATGATCAGTTTTTTTGTTGAATCTCTGTTTTGGTTTCCTCAGAATTATGGCTTTGATTCAAGATCTGTATCTCAGTTCTTGCTTATACACACTGGGGATCTCAGCATGTTTGTTGACGTTTGACAGTTCAGTGCATTGATTCATCTAGTTTAAATGTTTCTTATCAGTGGATAGTGACCTGAAGTAATCTTGCACTGCATGCATTGGTTCGTGTCTGTTTAATGTTTAATTTTATCCTACAGAGCTCTGCATGCATGTCCCATCTGTTGCTGGTTTAGCAGAGTCCATTCTTGGATTACAGCATCTTGAGCTTTTAGACCAAATTCTGGTTGGCCTGTCTGCTTTGTGGATTTTTGTCTTAATTGCACTTCATTTCTCTCTCTCTCATTCTCAAAATAAAATAAATAAATGAAACAGTAACGTGTGTGTGTGTATATATTAATAGACAATTTTTTTCGGTAAAAATCGGTATCAAAAGTAAAAACAAAACAATTACTAAAATATCAAACGTAAAAAATAATAATAATTTGAAAATCTATACAATTATTTATCAGTCTGAGGTTCAACTGGTTGTCCTCACTTCATGGCATGAGGAGACATGAGAGACTCTCTCTCTCTCCCTCTCGCTCCCTCCCATGTCTTCTGCTGTGGGAGCCACGGTGAGAATACAGACTATAATTGGCTCTTAATTGCTGCCGTGGCAACAGTGCTATTTAAGCCTACGCACTCTGCAACAAAGGCATATAGCGCACTCACACACAAGGAAGGAGGCTCTTAGCTCTCTTTCCTCATTTCACTTAAAGTGTTTTTTTTCTCCACACCATTTGGAAACTAGCTACGATAGTCAGGTTTTGCTGAAAAGTGTGTGTGTGTGTGTGTGTGTGTGTGTGTGTCTGACAACAATCCTGTTTTTCTGCTCCATTGCGTTTACACAGCAGCCGTAATAAAATCCTTACCCATCTTGCCTCCCGTTGCCATAGTGATTCAGATCAGCAGTTTTCCCCCTGCGGGTCAGAAACATACAACAGGTCCTGAGATCATTTTGGAGGGGGTTGTGAGAGATGTACATTGTACTATGTCAAATTAAAGTTGCATCTGTAGTTGCTGATCTCTTAGCTTAGTTAAAAATTTTAATCTAGTTAAATAAATGTGAAAAACCAGTTAAGTTACATTGTTTGACTGTTTATCTCTGATATGGTACCTCATGTCAAATGATCTTATAGGTCATGTTTAAAATATTATAAAGGGAGCACCTGTTATTGAAAACAGGTGCAAAGCATGTGTCCTTTGGGAGATTCCTGCTTGAAACTGCTTCAGGCTCTGTGAGGTGATTTTGATTCTTGATGCTCTAACAACCAAAGTTTCATCAGGAGCAATTAAGTTAATTAGTTCAAGAAGAACACAATTAATATTATTCAATGATATATGTTTTATATCATCTTGTTCACCTTAAAGAAAAACAATAGCTTTATTACAACTAGTTTTTGTTTATTGTATCATCAATCCTGATTAAGTAATTTCTCACACATGACGACGTCACTGGGACAACAGATATGAGTGCTCAGACAACCATGTAAGCAAGCAGTTTTGACAGATTACCTCCCACTGTGTTTGAAGGCAAAACTAAAAGTGAGCACATCCGTGATGTTGCTAACAGCAGCCTCATTGCACACGAAAGCCATGAGCGTGCACAGCAAGGATGGCGGGTCAACATTGTTTAAAACATGCATGGTCATGTTAAAGCTGTGTACTACTGTTTGTTGCCCAGTTGGACCTATTTTTAGTAGGGATACACCAGTCCAATACGCCTAACTATTAAGCACATTGGGTATCATGCATTATGCGACCAATTCAACTCCACAGTACATCCAGTCTTTGTTAATGTCATTATAATAAATCAGCTAGTCGACCATCACTGGCATTCATCCAGTCATGTGGATGTGGCCCCAGCAATACCTGGCCTCATGTTAATTTGTGTAAAATGGTTGCAATGAGTCCCACGCACTGTACAGATTTGAATTTGACGGGGGGAAAAAAGAGTACTTGTGTTGGATCGGTTGTCTTTTTCCACATAACCACAGCACCTACTGTACCGACTTTGTCAGGGTCATTCCCTCCTCCTAATCTGCTGCAAACAAACCCTCCAATCATCTCCCTTCTTATTCTTTATTCCTGTCTTTTCATTTCCACTGTGCTTTGGGTTTTAATTGTATATTTTTTAACTACATCTGTGTGTTTGTGTTTCAGGAACTGGTCTATCTTTTCATTGGCATCAAGACAATGACACGCAATTCAAGCAGATTACTTTGTATTCAAAGCACATGAACATAATGGCGCACGTGTGTTAATGTGTGTGTATGTGGTCGTCTCAGTGATGACGATAGTTTGGCGCGGTATAATTGTCCTTGTCCATGCTCTGTCATTATCAGGCCTTCTGGTGTGTGTGTGTGTGTGTGTGTGTGTGCGCATGAGTGAGAGAGAGAGAGGGGGGAGTCCATTCAAAGGCAACAGCCTCTGCTTTGATTAAACTGCTAATTATTGATCGGGCAAGCACAGACCTATCGAGCTGACATTATCCGTGTGTGTGTGTGTGTGTGTGTGTGTGTGTGTGTAAGCCATATGCATCCAGAAAGCTGGAACTGGTTCTTTCAATATATTCTCACTCCCGACTAATCACATATTGACACTTGGTGAAGGCCCTTTGGCATCGCTTTTTAACACCCTGGGTACCCCTTTTGCATCATTTTTAGATGTTTAGGGCTCCACAAGTTAAGTTAGTAACACTTAGCAACAACAATGTCTGGTAAAGTTAGAAACAATAAATATGCAACGTCCAGTTACACTTTCAAGCATCGCCATCGCCAAACGTCACATTATTAATTATTAATGTGTGAAACATTGTAATGTGGTTAGGTTTAGGTACAAAAAGTACTTGGTTAGGTTTAGGCAACAAAACTACGTGGTTAAGGTTAGGAAAAGATTGTGGTTTGGGTTAAAATAACTACGTACGTCAGTTAACATGTAGGTTAACTTAATGTCATGTGTGTAACTTACAAAATTTACGTAACTTGCCTAACTTAAAAAGTATTTAATGTTGACTTTTTGTTTCACACAGGACACGAACACCACTCTCCTGGTTCAAAGTCCGGGTTCTGGCCCTTCATCCACCCCAACAAAATCCTTAGTCTGTCTTTTGTGTTAAATATCATAAACCTAAACTGATGCTTACAGTGCTTCCCCCACTGCGTTCAACTATGACGCTATAGGGTATCCCAGTGCGTTACAAACTGACGCCAATGGGTCTTGACCATGCGTCCATATGTGACGACTCAGAGTGAGAACGGGTTGGTTCTTTCCCAGCTGCCGCCTTCTTTTTATTTTTTTTATTTTACACTTTCATGTTATTTGAGTCCCATTCTCATCCGTTAAATCCACTTGATTTCATACCCAGTTGCATTCAGACTCCAGATCGATGTTATAACGGCCAAAATAAAACTTTTGGTTTTAACAGATTAAAAGCCCTTCACAGTGAGGAAGAAATCTTTTGGAAAGATTAAGACAGAATCTGATAAAATTGCAGTGTGAAATGGATGCAACAGCAATGTTCTCCAAACATTGGATTGCAGGGAATTAATGAAGGGCTTGTATAGGGAAGGGAGTGTGTTTGTGGTTGAGGTTGATCTCGTGGGAGACGTGTTAACATTTTGCACACTTAATGAATTAATACAATTAGCGCCATTAATGCCATTTCACAGCCTCAATTTGTGTCAATTCCTCTGTACCTGACCACTTTCTGAGCCATTAATGGACTTTCTGTCGTAGTCTAGGACACGTGTCTGCATCATTGACTCAGCACTTTAATGACCCTGTTTATGTAGGCTTGTTAATACAGTTGTAAAATCATGCAGAAAAGCTTGAGCCATTTTAACACTATCATTAGGCTACTTTATTTATCAAATGGAGATTTACTTTTTTGACACTTCAGCCACGCCTCCTCTCTGAGATACAGGTACAAGCCTGGTTGGCCAGTTTGAGTAAAAGGTTTAGTCAGATGACAAAATGAGACAGGATTTTTACATACCAGCAACCTTGAGGTAAACAGTAAAACTTCCCTATTTACACTATAAAGGCAGTCTATGAGAAATGTGCCATGCATACATTTAATTGGCCAATGCCACACGTTGCAGCCACATCTACTTCTGCCGAAAAATTCTGCTTTTTAGTTTGTTTTTTGCCAGAGCCCTCTGCCTAAGCTTATTGAAATGAATGAGGGGGCTGCCAAGGTTGGTCTGAACTAGAGCTGAAACGATTTCATGAAATGATCAGTTGACCCTGAGATAAAGAATCCGCGACTAGGGCTGGGCAAAAAAACAATAATGATAATTATCGCAATGTAATTTTCCTCAATAACAATATAACAAATGTTCAGTATATCGTCAATAAATATTTGGTTTAATTCATTACAATCATGAACAAATTAGCACTTAATTTTTCTGTTAAAATATTTATTTTGTTGAGGAACAGGGACTGAAAAATGATTTACTAATCATATTGTTAAAAAAGGATTTTATCATAATTGTTTTGAAAGTTATCCCTCAGATTTGTGAAGTGATCCACTGTTTGGCAACAAGTCTTTGTGACGTTCTGACCAGAAAGAAAAGTGTTAACCGCACAATTAACCATCTGGTTTCTTAAATTTTCACTCAGGAGGAAAAATCTGCCTTTAAACTTAAGAGAAATAATGATTTGACATTTATCGTGATAATTATCGATATCGAATGATATGAAATGTTTATATCGTGATAACATTTTTGCCCATATCGCCCAGCCCTATCCGCAACCCTTTTTTTTTTTTTTTTACTACTACTTTACTACTTCTTTTTACTCATTTTTCATGCAAAAATGCATAGTTTCTCAGTTGGGAGGATTTGCTTCATTAATCATTATAAACTGAATATCTTTGAGTGAGTTCTTGACAAGTTGGTTAGACAAAACAAGACATTTGATGACATCACCCTGTGGATTTAAGAAATTGAAATGGTTGTTTTATACACTAAATAATTAAATCAATGAATCTAGAACATTTGGCAGAATTAAAAAAGAAAATAATCGTTACTTGCATTCCTAGTCTGAATGTGGCCATAAAAGATACACTGTTGATTCAGAGATCTCTTCCAAATGCTTCTTCCACATTACAATTCCTCCATTGTGACAACTAATATGAGATAAACTTTATTAATCCCAAGCAGGGAGTGTCACAGCAGCAGAAGGATGTATAAGAATAGTACACATTATGAGCATCTAATACTGTGTGTACAGACGAAGCACTGAAAAACAAAAATAATAGCTACTAAATAGTATATACACCATACATAAATTGTACCCACAAACTCAATTGAGACACAAATAATCAAATAATGAACCGAGGAAGTTGCAATAAATCATTAGATACAAAAATTGCACATGGTGGAATGGAAGTGAATGGTGGCTTTTCTCCTCAGATAGAAGTGTTTGCAGTTATTGCTCTTGTTGCAGCAACTTCAGTAATCCAACTGATTTATACTCAGTAGTTGGTCCATTGAGAACAGTGATGATTGAGCAGTCTGACAACAGACCTGCGGTAGCGTTCCTCACCCACACAGCAGATGGAGCAGCCTGTCCCCTCGCCTCCTCTATGAAGCCCAGAGAGCACCTCGAGACAGAGCTGGCCTTTCTAGATTCTTGTTTCATCCTTGAAGGTAGACACTGAAAAAGGTACCTGTAGCATCCAACATGTAGGACAGTACCTTGGTCGGCCCACTAATTAGGCCCTGACTGAAATACTTCAACATGTATTCATGCTTCCCAGACACCTTAATGACTTTAGTGATCCTTTGAATATCCATCCAGCACCAACATGAGGTCAAAAGCTGTTGAGCTTTTCCAATACTTAACATACAATACAGCTGTGGCTCAGGAGGTAGAGTGGGTTGCCTGTTAATGGAAAGAGGTTCAATCCCCGGCTCCTCCAGGCTGCATGTTGAAGTGTCCTTGGGCAAGATACTGAACCCCAAATTGCCCCTGGTGGCTGTTCCAGTGGTGTATGAATGTGTGTGAATGTTAGTTTCTGTTTGAGCACTTAGGCTCAGTGAATGAATGTGGGTGAATGCAGATGTAGTGTAAAAGCACTTTGATTGGTTGAAAAGACTAGAAAGGCGCTATACAAATACGGAGCATTTACATTGTCCTTTTGTGTTTAATGCTAATTGTCAAATATTAGCACGCTAACACGCTAATCTAATATGGTTAACATGGTAACCATAATACCTGCTGAAGCATGTAAGCAATGCCATTGTGAGCATACTGACTCTTGCTGTCCCCAAGCAGAGCTGCTAGCGTGGCATCAGTCTTGTTTGAGTATATCAGCTTTTAGTCTTATCATAGCTAGTAGCTAATGAGCTAGTAAGCTAATTAGTCCAGCCAGTAAAGCAGTGGGGGGGGACATGTTTTCTGCTAAACTGGATACTGTTGGAAATAAAGCATGATCATTCGGCAGACTTTAAAAAAAAATCACATCTCATGTTGCTGCTGCATTGTATTGTGGTCTGTTGTCCTGCTGTGGCCTCTTACCCTCTTCTATTATGGATTTCTCTGTGTGTGATTGTTTCATGGTGGCCCTCAGACTGTAGCTCTTGCTCTTTCACTCAGAAGGATTGACACCAAAACTTAGTGTTTACCACTGCTGTGTGTGATTGCTGAAACATGTGAAACATTTCCCACTCCCACATTTTACTGCAGGAGCTGGAAATAGAGCCTGTTTGAGCAGTTTTACCTTTGCTCCAGATGCTTTCAGTAAAACATGGAAGAATCTGATGACTTAACAACTTTTAGGCTGAATGGATTTTCAGCTTGACATTGACGAACACTGATGGCTGCTGTCAGTTAAATGTGTCACTGTGACCTTGTCAGCCTATTCTAGTCTCTCCATATCTATCTCTGTCTTACACTGTGTGTGTGTGTGTGTGTGTGTGTGTGCGTGCGAGACAGACTGTTACGCTGTTGGATATGCACTTGATGGAGAAACGCACACGCACGCAGCGTTGCTGCCAATACATTTCCTTCTCAGCGTACTGACGGAGGCAGTGGAGCTCGACTGACACAATTACACAGGTTCATACAGCAGGAAATGCAATCATTGTTGCCGCGGGTAACGGCAACCGGGGACTGCCAGCTTAGTCAAACCTCAACACACACACACACAGCCCAGTTTGTGAACTCAGCTGCCAGATGTTATACAAGCACCCTGCCTCCAATCAAATGAGCCCCACAGGTCCTTTAGCGCTCACGTGTGTGTGTGTGTGTGTGTGTGTGTGTGTGTTTGTGTGGCAACCAAATACATTTAAGGTTGACAAAATGTAAATTGGACCGTGCTGTGCTGTGTTCCTGCTGTTATTTATTAGGTCCATTCCTCCTCCATTCACATTTGTCGCTCACACACGCACACGCACACTCTTTCCTGACCTTTTTCCTCATTTCAGCACAATTCAGCTTCATTCTTCATTTCACATATTCCCACCATTCTAACAATATATTTAGCATAAATGAATTAAATGAATGGGTGTGTGTGTGTGTTTGTGTGTGTGTAGAATGCAAATGAGATACACATCTTTTCTTAGCTGTTTACTGATGTAGTTGTTGTGGTTGCATTATCATAATTGCTTTTTAAAGGTGAAAACCAACATGAGGTGTTTTAGTAAGGTGTTGGGCAACCCCAAGCCTCCAGAGAAGCTTCAGTGCTCTTTGAAATAGATGCCCCAAACCTCTGGAATCCTACAGGAGAGATAAACACCATCTATTCCCTCATTTGGTGTTTTGATAAAAGGCTGTCTAACATGTCGGTGCATACACAAGATGTAAGTGAAGTTTGATTTTTAACAACACATTTCCTGATGGTTACAGTAAAATTACATGTATTCTAATTTTCTGATGTAATTGTTTCTTATACTGTATTAGATTTTGTGGTAACGTTTAGTAGAACCAATTATAAAAGTACACTGCCAGAAAATGAACCATAGAGAATCATCCACTGTTTTTGTGCATGTCCCCTTGTCAGTTTTACACATGAGTGGTTTCATGGGAGAGTGTGACCATCTTTGTAGAGCTGATCAGTGCTAACTTTGTTTTTCTGCTGTTTGGTGTTTGGCAGGTTGCGTATATTTATTGTGTTTTTATTTTTACAGCTTTATTGTGAAAGCCTGAACGATGCTTAAATGCTCCATAGATTTGAGGGGAAGTTACGAGTTTGGTGATCATTCTCTATGGGTTTGTCACTATAAATGTTGTTGCTGTTTAACTTTACACATAGTCATTTGATCCAGTGTTCCTCAGAAAATCACAATACGTAGCACAAAAGCAACTGCAGCTGCAATTTGCTCACCTGTGATGATTCATAAGAACTGCAGCTGTGAGTAAGTGTGTCGTCATTACCGATACCACTGGTGTGAGAGAGTTAAAACTAACCAGTTGTCTGTAATCATGTTGTAGTGAACTTTTGAGGTAGTTTCATCACATCATCATGAAAGTGAACTCGCAAAGCTTTTTTTTTTTTTTACCAGATATAATGTGTTTGTTCTCTAATGTTCTAATTGTGGGATTATTGGGATTGAGCAGACTTTAGTGCAGATTAAGGCTGAGTTCACGTACCGTTGATTGGGTAGAAGACATCCCCAATATACACAAACACATACACACAGAGACTTTGAGAGCTTATGTCCTCATGTATCCCCGTGTGGCTTTTTTTTTAATGGATGTTCATTCATGCATGTACCCTTCTCCCTCTCGGAATCTGTGTGTGTTGGCGTGTTTGTGTAAGTGAAGCACCAATACCAACAGCGCGGCACACTTGTTCTGTCTTGCTGTGATGTCACCAAAACCCACAACAGCCATTAGTCCGCGCAAGCAGGTGTCTGTCGCTCGTGTGAGGCCACCTCGATCGCCTGGTGGCAACCGGCAGTACGATCGCTTGTCATTGTAAAAAGATGAGAGGTGAGGTGAGAGACGAAGAGGGAATGACGGAGGGAGTGAAGGTGAGAAGGAGAATGTGATTCTTGCTGAGAGACGTGAAAAAAAACACAGAGACCAAGCACTTCAGGAAAGGTAGCAACACAGTTTTCTGTTTGTGTTTACCCCTGTGATGGTGTTCTTAAGGCTCGTCGGCCTTGCAGCAGAAGGCTGGCTTCGCTCTAAAGGGCTCAAGGGCTTTCTGCACGGCAGCACTCACATATTGATGTGATGAAGAGCTCATTCACAACAGCCTCTTTCCCCTTGAATGAGCAGCTTCAAACACACACGCAGCCCAAATATACACACCAAAATACACACAAATGAAGCGACGAATGAATGAAAAGCTGAGTAAGGAGAAGGAGGAGGAAGGTGCGATGAAGGTTTAGTGTGGTGGTCGGCTGTATGAATGGTGACCTGTTGTGAAATCCAATTTCCAAGCAGGCAGGTGTGTAAGATCGAGAGATGGAAATTCATTCATGAATTGAGTCTTGACTGATGCAAATATAAGGCCTTGACATATCTTAGATTGAAATGTGAAATGAACAGAACACGGTTAGTAGAGTCATTTTAAACCATAGTTGGACTTTTCCATCAACACTTTAGTTCTTTTTATTGCTCCCATTCATGTAGCGTAGGATAAAATTCCTAAGAACCTAGGGTTGGGTATTGTTTAAAATTTTACGATACCAGTACCCTTAAAAGTATTGGGATTGGGTATTGTATCAGATTGCTCCTCATTCTAATTAGTTCATCCTCACAGGTAGTATTATACGGGGAAAGACTACAGCTTGCAATTTTTTTATATTTGAATGAGAGAGGAGGAGTGAAATAGTTTAGTGACCAAATAACTTGTGGGAAACGAATTTAAGGTAATTTTTTGATGCCTTTGTTGAAAGTAAATAGTGGGAAATTATTTTGTTAACTTTCGATCAATAAACTGAATTGAAAGATCTCCCCGAGTGATTTTTCCTTTATTGGTGAGACGCAAACTGAAAGCCAAGCTTGTGGTGATAAACTTGCAACAGTGACGGACATGCCTGAGACCACAGCCGAAGGTGAGCACTCGTTAAAATCACACATGGTCTTGGTGCGTGCCTTTTTTTATACACTTTATGGTGCAGGCACATAAGGAACAAGATGTGCTCTTCGCTTTCTTTTAGTGTGTTATTTGCATGTTTGGCTGCAAGCAAAACCATACAAATAGTCATTTTTACCGCGATCTGGTTACAAAAAGTAGGCCTAGGTATCGATTGAAGTGCTGGTTTGACTGGAGACGTTTCTAGAGACTGGGCTGTTTTGGTCGATACCATAAAGGTATCGAGTAGCGATACCCATCCCTATAAGAAACTGACCGCTTTGGCCTGTTTCCTTTCTTTTATTGTAATAATTCTACTTTTTAGAATTTTTTTAGAACTTTTTTTAAAAACACGATGACGAATTGCTTCACACAAGGCATCACATACAAGATAACAAGAGCACACAGCCATTGGAGTAGCTCTGTGAGGCTGTACTTCTGGAGTACTTCTTCTACTCTAGCCTTATTTCCATAGGCAGCTCATTCAATAGCCTCAATGCCGTGAATACACAGTTTCTGTCCCTCTTACTTCTAAGCCTCTGGCTGAGGATTTCAAGCTATGTACAAGCTCATGGCACTAAAGTTCCAAAGCATAGCAAGCGGCCAAGCCAAGTAGTGCCTCAAAAGAGCCTTCTCATGGTCTTAAATTCAATATTGTTGTTCATTTAGCGGGTCTTAGAACGTTATAAATTTGGATTTGTGTCAGCTGCACATAGCCTGAATGTTGTACAGGAGGAGGCCACAAAGGAAGAGAAAGAAGGAAGAGAGCAAATATGGATAGAGAAACATTTGCTCTGATCAGTGCAGCTGAAGGCAGATCGACACAGGAGTCAACACCCAGTTCAGGTAGATTAACTCGCAATAGGCTCATCTTCATTCATCACCTCGCTTGTCTTCCTGACGCACACACAGACATACAAGAACTGAAAGACCTTTCAATTTCCAAGTTTTTATTGGTGCCATGATCATTACAGAGTATCGTCAGTTTTTATGATGCGAGAAACAAAGAAATCGTTTTCAAATATAGCAAAAAGTGAATAAATTAAAAGAAAATGTTTGAATGTTACACTTGGAAAATCCAATCACATTACCATTGCCGTGTAATTTTCTGCATATTAAGATTATCAAATACCTGGAGCTGTTGTAAATGGGATCTCAAAGGCAAAATAACTGAATTCACATAGTGTTAAGTCTGGAGATACACTGACTGTTTTTCATTTTGGTTTAAGAGATTGGCACTGAAAATGTGAGTTTGTGCAGTTTGAGGTCTAATGCCCAGCAGGGGGCGATTCTAAAGGTTGCAAAAAGAAGTCTGACTTCTCACTCGATTTATTACCTCAGTAAACAGTTTCCTAATGAGTTTGTGATCTCAATCGCTTGTTTCAAGTTTCCTTCAATACAACGTGATGTTCATTTAGTAAATTATGATCCTATTTAGAGGAAAATAGATGATAAAGCAGGGTATGCTTTAGGGCATGGCTAAGATAGATATTGTAACTAATACAGAGCTCCCCTGTAGCCAGATGTTTTTGCACCAAAGCACAGAGGCCTCGTCCAATTATGAAGGGAGATTGCTTTGCTAGTGTTTGTCATTTGTGAATGTATTTCCATCAGTAATGTTGTCCTAAAATGTAGGATGCATTTCTTTTTTGGAGTTTGACCCATACTAGGGACAAAAAATTATCTGGGGCAATATGTGAAATGTCTAGAATGATTTCTTTTAAGATTGATGCTTGCAGGCTCTTCATTCCTGGCAAAATTGTAGATTGAATATATGCAGTGGAAATTATACTCATCAAGTCAAGATAGGACTGCTAACTGCAACTGCTCAAATAGCCAATGTGCTACTACTAGAATATCAACTAAAGAAACACTCAGTGTGCACCTTGTTTTTATCATGCTGGTTTATGTGAGTGTGTACATTTTAAGGGTGACTTTTCTATTTCAGAAGAATTTCTTGTAGACTAGACCCTGCAGGGTGTACAACTTCCCCACACAGCTGTTTCTCAGCTCTACATCAGGAACAGTTATTTGATGCGGAAACCAGTGGGATTCAGGGGAATGGGGGTTACATTGTCCAATAAATGATCGCCTTCTGACTCACTTGACTTTTTGGTTTATGCATTCACAGAGGGGCATTTTCTGAGGTGGTCCTGGCCCAGGAGCGGCTGACCGGCCGGATGTTCGCTGTGAAGTGCATCCCTAAAAAGGCTCTGAAGGGGAAGGAGAGCAGCATCGAGAACGAGATTGCCGTGCTGAGGAGGTGAGTGCAGTTAGACATACACACGCACATAGGCCTCCTAATTCCTGGTTACCGGGGCAACTGTGCATCTCGACATCAAGCTCCCCCCCCCCCCCCCCCCCCCCAAAAAAAAAAACGCCCCCAGGTCACGATCCACAGCCCACCTACCGCACATACACACCACGACTGACACTTCTGTCTGTCTGAGAATGAAATAGCTGCACGTTATTAACCATCAGAATCCTGTTGTGAATTCTGTTTGGAGACTGTGCTCTTTGTTGGAGTCCTTGATAAACTGATAAAGGCTGCATTCATGAGAAGAAGTCAGGAAGGTTGGCTGATTTAAGTTTATTTTTTAAGAAGTGGCACCATATTGTTGGAACATAGACACGACATGAGAAGACAATGCTAAACATGATTTTTAGCCTTTTATGCGTTATGATGCATGTCTTGATGCCTCCAGCGTGTGAACTGACATAGAAAACCGTATGAGCGGGTGCCCATCATATGCTACTGGTGTGCATTTCTACTTTATTTGGAATTTACAAGCCCCTAGAATGACTAACTGCACTCTCTAAAGGAAACTGTAAAACAGTGAAGAAACATCCCTGAGCTATACACACAAAAAAATGGACATTTAAAATATATAGTATACTGTATATTTAACAGCTACCAAGAGTCACATCACCATATTATTTTTATGGCATGAATGTGCTGACAGAGCCAGAACAACACAGCGATGTGTTTGTTGGAAGCAATATAAACTTTTTCTGAGTATATGCTGCAGGTGAGCAGATTTTATTTGGAATGAATTGGCTGCCATGTTTGAACACATCATGCAGAGTTTAACACAGATGCATGGGGATAATTAGATGGTTAGTCTGTACAAGCAGCTAGTAACATGCAAGGGGGGTAAAGTGCTCCTCCTACAGAAAACTCTCAAAAGAATCAACACACGGACTCTCTCTTTGTCTCTTCCCTCTTACTCACAAACATGTAACTATACAATTACACAGAAATGTCAAACTGCGGTGCTCCTGTATGCTGTGACGATACAGATGTATTATGCTAATCAGTACAATACATTTGTTCATTTGGCTGTACTGTGTCACATTGGAGAAAATGAGTATTGCCTCCACTAATGAAGGAGACATTAATTTAGACAAATGAGTGTCATTAGTGTTAACAAATGAGAGCATAAGAAGGCAGGCTGGCAGTCTCTCCCAGCCAGTACACTGTGTGACACCAGGTCGGCTTTGGAGGGAAAATCTAAAGGGTTACTTTATGGCACAAATCAGGAAGAGGATGATGATCCTCCTCGGCAAAAGCTTTCAAAGATTCTTACAACAGCCGATGGCAGAAAGAATCATTAGAAAAGTGGTCTGGTCTTGATTTGGAGGAACATATACTAACACTTGTATTACAGTAGGTAGAGGACAGCAGCATCATCTTGATATTTATTCCTCATTTCCCATGGTCCAAAATTCCAGGGAGTGTCCCAGCCCAATTACTAAAAATAGCCTGTGTGCAAATCAGTGCTGTCATTAGTTTACAGAATTGTAGCAAGATATTACTTAAACAATAAAAATAGAGATTGCTATCCTCTGAGATACTGCTGTGATGGTTACTCAGCCTTCTACAAACAGCGATACAACCTAAGCAAACCTAAAAGACCGTAACATTTTAAATTCTCCACTAAAGAAAATAGTTGTTGCCAAGCAAAAGTCTGCTTGCATGTCTGACAGTTGACTTTCAACATTTATTTTAATATGTTCAAGACCATCCAACTCCTAATCTGATGCCTTTTACTCATTTATAGATTTAGATTTGGCATTAAATAATCAAAATGAATACACGCTGTACCTTTTTTGTAAGAACAGAAAATGTGTATTGAACTCAAGTTTGGGGAATTTTGTCAAATAAATGTAAACAAAGTAAATTAATGCTGTCATTGGAGGCCACTGAAGTTGGCCCTGTTTTCGGATGTAATAGTCTGAAGGACATGAAATGCTCCGCGTTGAATCATCATCAATCAAAAATTGAAAACTATATCTGGAGGTTGAGTTACAACTACTGTATGTACGTACAAAATGTTTTTGCCTCATGCCTTTGGAGTTGCCTACATGCGCGAAGTTAGTAGTGCAGCTTTATACTGGATGTAGCCTGTGTGTCTGTGTGTGTGTGTGTGTGTGTGTGTGTGTGTTTCCTTTCTTGCACTATTTAATTTATCTGTAGATCTTTCGAGAATGCAGACGTCAGGATGCCTTTTACACAGATCAGCAGCTGTTGATTTATATTTTGATTCACTGATACATCGTTTGGGCTGTGAAAAAAGGGGAAAATGCCCATTGCAAGTTCCCAAAACCCAAGGTGAAGTCTTCAAATTGCTTGTTGTTTTTTTCCATAACTCAAAGGCAGTGAATTAACAACCACATACCTACACACAGAATCAATTGTTTTTCTTTTAAGTCCCCGGATCTGCATTTCCACTGTGGTCTAAAGACCTGCGAAGATAAGGCAAATTAACCAGCTGACATAGGCGTATACGCCCTACAAAGCGATGCAGAGGCATCATTATTTAGTAACGACTATCCATGAGTAAAATTTATAAATGAACATCAGATTTATAATGGAGAGAGACACTATAAAGTTTGTTACACATTTAATAACAAACTGCATAAAGTTCTTAAAATAACTCCAGCGCAGAGAAAGCAATACAGTTTCGAAGGTTATTACAACATTTCCAGCCAATAAGAGCTGCAGACCAGTTGCAGCGCTCACGTCTGTGTCCACCTGAGCGTCGGAGGAATAGGATTTTTAATGAGCTTTATTACTTGCTGTAATCAGCTGTTCTGTTTGTTTTGGGGAAGAGGAGAAGCCAGTAGCCTCTACTCGCCCACAGAGCGAGGAGATCGATAGATATAAAGACAGAAGACGTCGCTTAGCTTGGTTTCTTAGCCTGTTTGCTTTTTGTGGTTGTAAATAGAACTTTCTTCAACAGAGAAATGCTCTGATTAATACATGTAAATAAACAATGCTTTGTGATGACTGTGTATTTAGTTTTAACAGCTAGTACCTAGGCGTTGCCCAATGTGCTCCAGGCACTGTGGATTTTTGATTCTATAACTCTTTCTCTCCCCATGACCTGCCGGAACATCACTGTCTCTATGTTCCGGGACCTCCTCATTTACAATTAAGCTCTGTTGGATTTTGCAAACTACGTCTGAGGGCCATAGGGTCATAGAGTTACTGCCAAAGTCGATTTAAGACTTAGAAAGTCAGGTTCAGGTGACAGAGTGAGGTCTAAATGATGTAGCAACCCAATATGGTTTATTAACGTTATAAATTGATCTGGGTTCTCCTCCGTCTTCCTACCCCTTATTATGTTAGAAATACTCTGTTTGGTTGTTATGCTTGCCTTGTGGTTGACAGCACACAGACAAGGAGAGGAAGATGGAGAGGGAGAGAGAGAGAGAAAGAGAGACTACACAATGATTTCACATTACTTAGCAGTGTATTATACTGGTATCAAAATAAATACTTTGTTTGCTTTATTTATTATCAGATATATGTCATGTTGCTGCTTGTGTGTGATTATCAGTAGGGTGAGAGAGAGAGAGAGAGAGAGAGAAGAAGACCCAGGTGAGAAAGTGGACAGATAGTGATGTCACCTTGTCAGTAGGTCTGACCCTACAATCGCCAGTGAATGAGAAAGACTAACTGAAACATGAAGCCTGTAATGGATGAGACGGTTTTTCTGAATGCTCTACTCTGTCGTTACACTCAGATTGTTTGCTGCCAGCTCTTCATTATCCCAGGCAGGGCCTGAATACACACACATTATCTCTTTTCAACCTGCTCCATAATAAGTGTTAGATTATCACCTGCGTGCCTGCTGTGCATTCCTGTCTGTATGGTTGGTGTGTGTGTGTGTGTGTGTGTGAGTGATAGAGACAGATGGAGCAGGGGGAATTACCTCTGTTCACAATGCAAAAGATGATTAACCCACACACAAAATCAATAGTTTTTTCTTCAAGGTATAAGGTGTTAGGATAACAAATGTACACCTACACACACACACACACACACACACACATAGAAGGATGGAAACACACTCATCACAGCGCTGTAACCATGGTGAAATCAGGAGAGAACTGACAGAAATAAGCAGAAATGTGAGTGGAAGATGAAAATGGTTTGGGGGCCTCCTGTGACTGGAAGGTTGTTGGTTCGAATCCCTGAAAAACTTGTGCTAGGAGGAAACGGTTTAGTGTGCAAGTTCATTCTCGACTTGGGAAATGTTTTTGCAGAAACACCTCAGTTGAAGTTACACTTACTGTTTAATAATTACTGACTATTTCACCCACATCTCAGTCTTTTTCAGATTAGCATCTTTATCTCACCTCAAGGTCCATTTAATATCTGATCTAGAGCTTTCAATTACATCACATGATCTTCATCAGCAGATTGCATTTGCAAATCATCATGTATATCATGTAATATGATCAAAAGCAACATGAAAACAGCTACTAAATGGACCTTGAGGTGAGACTGTTTTGTTAGTAAGGATATGCTGGGTAAAACACCATTGGAGGATTACTTGCTGACTCTTACTAATTATCAGTTATGTTGTGTGTTTGCAGTTCAACAGCAATCACCTCTGTTAATGGATTATTGTGTGGCATAAGACAGGTTGCAGATTTGAAATAAAAAGCTTAACTGTTGGTTTGTCTTTGCTTTGCAGGATCAAGCATGAGAACATTGTGGCGCTGGAGGACATCTACGAGAGTCCAGACCACCTCTACCTGATTATGCAGCTGTGAGTTGAAGTTTTATGGTCTTTTTTTTGCCCCCTACTTCAGTTTTTGGAACAATACAGCTGACGAGAAAACAGACCCCCCAAATCAGGGGATCTGGTGATCATTAGCTCCACGCTGAAACTCCACTGATTTCACCTGTCATGAGGAGCACTACTCGGCCTGTATAAAGTCACATCGTGTCTTCTGTGACTTTGGAGGGAGCTTTTCAAAGTTTAAAAAAACTAACCCTGATGACATCAGCAGGTCCCTGTCTAGATTTCCAACAGAAAGCCTTTACATTTAGGAGGCAGGGACTGTCTAATGCAGGGGTCTCAAACTACCGACCGGTTCTAATAAAATGTTCTAGAAAGGCTGTAACATTGGAGCCTGAAATTTACTTTTTATTCACATTTTGTCAGCATGTACATTTAAAAAAGCAGGTTAATCTGGAAGGTTTTTGTGAAGTTAAAGGTAGGTGCCTCCTGTCTTATTTATAAGGAGAAAGCTGTGGTTCTCCAGGCATTTTTCTTCTAATCATGCAGTATGAGTCAAAGTGCATTTAGCTTTAGAGTGTGTTGAGATGTGTAGCTCTTTTCAGTTGGTGTTCAATTGGTCCCCCATAGGACAGAACAACCAACCCCAACCCTGACCCTGGTAATTTGATTCAGAGACACCCGGTCTTGTGAAAAGAAGCTATCTAACTGCATTAAGGGCAATGTAGGATGCAGCGTTTTTGGAGCTTTACCTAGCTTTACTCTGCTGCTAAAAAGTTTCTTTTTTGTAGATGCAATGCTGCATTTCTTAAGCAAACATTATGATGGGTGACGGGCTGTCAACATCGTTTTTAAAGACCGATAATACAGTTGGGAGTGTTTTGATTTTGAGGTGAGGGATCACTAGTGAAAGAAATAAAATGCTGTTCATCCTGACAGATTTTTAGGTTTTATGTTGAATATAGAAATACAAACTCTCTTTTTATTGTGAGTTCTATTTCATTAAAAAAAATAGGGAACATTAGAACCTTTCAGAGAAAATTTAAGACTTTAAGAGCAATTTCTCAGTACAACTTTCTCATTTTGATCTAACTAGCTGGTAGATTACAGAGGAATTTCTTGAAATCCAGAATATTTATCTTTGTCTTTCTCACTCTTTTAATCTTATTCTTCTGTCCACCCACCCATCACCACACAAACACACATAGATGCACACTTTTCATTTCAGTGACAGCTCTACTGAGATGACATCTCACGCACTAACACACACGCAGAAAGCCCACACGTCCTCCCCCACACACACACACAAACACACCACACACACAAACACACCACACAGCTACAAGGCCTCTCTTACATGAGTTACATCTCTGCTTTGATGGTCAACTGTAGAGGGAAGCAGGATGGCCAGTGGTCCGCCCGTGGGTGCCCTACTAACATCCTCTGCAAGGTTGCTGCTGCTTACATAAGAGGACAAGGAAGTTGGTCTGGAAGTTTGGCACTCGTACTGGAAACATTTCAGTCAAGTTCAGGTGGAAGTCATGGCTATGGATTAAACAAGAGTGGCAATGCTTAGAACCTGATGTCAGCGGATTATCTGTTCGCTTATCACACCTGTGTGCGTCTTTCAATGTTAATGTCAACTCTGATCAAAATACAGGAAACCACAAGTTTTGTCTTGTGATACTGTAAAACCACAACTTTTTAAGTTTTAAATTAGAGAATAAACTTGTAAAAGTGAATATTTTACTTTTGAATGACTTTAAATAGCTAATCCACATGATTTTGTGGTTGCACTCTGCCGTACTACTTAAGTAAGGATAATATTATGTAGAGTGCAGCTTTTTATATTTGCTTTGCACTGTATCAGCACAGGAAAGCCTGCATGGCAAAAATAAAATGTCTGTCACACCTCTGACAGTGCTATCAGGCCAGCTGCAGGGTCATCAGCCGGGAGCCACCCTTCATTGATGTTTCGCTCCATTATTCCTAGAACATCTTGGGATGGTGGAGCAATGGCAGGGACATCTCCCAGCCGCCCCCTGCAACTGACCCTAGTATGCTTAAGATCCTTGCCTACGCCACGCATTATCTTTCCTCTTCAATCAAAGCCAGAAACTCCCTTTCTCTGCTTCCTCAGCCAGCTCCTTTATGGTCTTCCTCAACTTAGCCCCATTGATGCCCATGGACTTTAGGAAGCGCTGGGTGGATGATCCCACAAAGCCTCTGCAGCCAACTTGACCTAGCCTGGCTGTCCTCCACCCAACTTCTCTGCACTCAGCTGCCAGCTCTGAGTACTTATCCTTCTTCCATTCGAAGGCTGCCTCCATTCCTGCTTCCCATGGGACTGTTAGTTCTGCCACGATCACTGCTTTGTCAGTTGTTGACCATAGGACAATGTCTGGCCGAAGAGAGGTTGTAATGATCTCAGTTGGAAACTTGAGCTGTCTTTCAGGTTCAACCCTCAGCTTCCAATTACTCCCAGGGGTCAGGGCGTTTTTCCCTCTCTGAGTGGTGGCCTTCACTGCTGCTCCTTGCCTGACAAAGTGAATCAGATGATGTTGCATTAGAGGGTTATCGTGGTTAGCCTCCAGTCTGCTTACCTCCAGAATCTCTGCCAGTTTCCTGATGACTTGGTTGTGACACCATCCATATCGACCCTGGGTCAGTGCTCTTACAACTACACAGGATGTGCTGCAGGCTTGGGTTGGGTTCATTGCAGAGCTGACATCTTTCCTAAATCGGTAAGCCGGTTGGTTACACATTCCCAGATTGTCCAGCTCCCTTGCTACCATTGCCCAACAGCTGTGATTCTGTATTGCTCCTCCTCCATTCTGACTACCTCAGAGATTACCAGGTCTTTCCTCTCCTTCTTGGTGGCTGAGGACCACATCTTAGTGGGTGCTCCCCACCCAACGCCAGATCTCCCTGCCTGTGTCCTACCAACGATCTCCTGGTGCTTCAAACAGCTGACAGCCTGATCAACTGCCTGCTCTGCTCTGAGATTCAATTTCTAAACAAACTTGCTTTTGAGCACACAGCAAGGTCTCTACACATGTAAAAAGACAAATGGTAAAGCCCCCTATATATGAATTTGACCGTTGGAGAGCAGTGTCAGGTCTTACAAGTTATACCTTTTTAAAGCTTTGTTATCTGATGTTTTCTATGATTCTTGTAACTGTTTTTACTGATCCCTTGTTTATTGCATAGTGGTGTTTCTGTTTGCTGGTTGTGTTCCTGTGAATATTTCTTGTTCTTAGAGACGCCTGATTTAAAAAAAAAAGATTAAATAACAATAAAACAATAAATAAAAAAGGTGTACAGTATTTAACAAATTTAATAGGAACAAAAATGTCAAATGTGTTAATGGCAGAGTATTAGAAACAGAGGATTCCTGTAGCCTGGTTGTAACAGGTGGTTGTGGTGTGGCTGTAGAGTATCGTCAGTAATAGGTTTATGAGGTAGATTTGTCTCCTAAATAGGTCACTGTGACATAGTTAAGTCAGACATCATCTGACCTGTAACTGACATCACTTATATTAAATGGTATTTATATTCAGCTGCAGGCAGATTGGTACATTGTGACATTTTACATCTAGGCTAAAGGCATTTATTTAAAGCTGACTGCAGTGTGTCTTCTGTAGATGTAAAGCTTAAGGCATTAGGAATATTATTTCCTTGTTAACGTATTCTGAAGAAGTAATGGTATTTTTACCTCAGGTGAGAACATTTCTATTTGTGGAAGTTTGTTGTCAACCAAAAACCCAGTAAACTGTTTAAATCCATAATGCTTTAAAGCTACTTTTACTGAACAGCATTGTTGCAGAATGTGGTGATTAAGGGTTTAATACTAAATGCTGTAACAGTAGCATAAGACTCAATAAGTTAATGTTAGCTACTGGTCATAAAAAGGCTGTAGCAGCAAAACAGTCTGTATTGAACTGAGCAAAGGAACTCGTCGTTTTTAATGAAGAATGTTATTTCTTCCGTACAAAGTTACTGTAGTTAAAACAATATTTTAGGCTGATTTCCGCACAGTATCTCAAGTCCACCCCTCACATTTTTGTAAATGTTTGAATTTATCTTTTCATTTGACAACACTGAAGAAATGACACTTTGCTACAATGTAAAGTAGTGAGTGCTTGTATAACAGTGTAAATTTGCCATTAACAAAACCACTGGCAAAAAGTGAGTACACCCAAAAGTAAAAATGTCCAAAAGCATCAATATTTTGTGTGGCCACCATTATTTTCAGCACTGCCTTAACCCCCTTGGGCTTGAAGTTCACCAGAGCACCAGTCCTCTTCCACTCCTCCATGACGATGGAGCTGGTGATAGTTGAACCTTATGCTCCTCAACCTTCCGTTTGAGGATGTCCCACAGATGCTCAATAGGGTTGAGGTCTGGAGACCTGCTTGGCGAGTCCATCACCCGTACCCTCAGCTTTAGCAAGGCAGTGGTCGTCTTGGAGGTGTGTTAGGGGTCGTTATCATGTTGGAATACTGCCCTGCGGCCCAGTCTCCGAAGGGAGGGGATCATGCTCTGCTTCAGCATGTCACAGTACATGTTTGCATTCATGGTTCCCTCAATGAACTGTAGCTCCCCTGTGCTGGCAGCACTCATGCAGCCCCAGACCGTGACACTCACTATGCTTGACTGTAGGCAAGACACACTTGCCTTTGTACTCGTCACCTGGTTGCTGCCACACATGCTTGACACCATCTGAATCAAATCATCAGATCACCAGACCAGGTTCCAGTAATCATGTCCTTAGTCTGCTTGTCTTCAGCAAACTATTTGCGGGCTTTCTTGGGCATCATCTTTAGAAGAGGCTTCCTTCTGGGATGACAGACATGCAGATTCATTTGATGCAGTGTGTGGTGTATGGTCTGAGCTCTGACAGGCTGACCCCCCACCCCTTCAACCTCTGCAGCAAAGCTGGCAGCACTCATACGTCTATTCCCCAAAGACAACCTCTGGATATGACGCGGAGCACGTGCACTCAACTTCTTTGGTCGACCATGGCGAGACCTGTTCTGAGTGGAACCAGTCCTGTTGAACCGCTGTATGGTCTTGGCCACCACACTGCAGCTTAGTTTCAGGGTCTTGGCAATCTTCTTATAGCCTAGGTCATCTTTATGTAGAGCAAAAATTATATTTTTCAGATCCTCAGAGAGTTCTTTGCAATGAGGTGCCATGTTGAACCTCCAGTGACCATTATGAGGGAGTGTGAGAGCGATAACACCAAATTTAACACACCTGCTCCCCATTCACACCAGAGACCTTGTAACATTTACATTTACTCATTTGGCAGACGCTTTTATCCAAAGCGACTTACATTTGAGGAACAACCTACAATCATTAACAGAGCATAAAATACAGCACGAGATCTACAACTGACAATACATATTAATAAAAGCAGCAATAAATACTAGAAAGCGCTAATGGCACATATCGCATCAATGGGGTAAATACCTAGGGAAAGAAGTAAACAGGAGTTAACAAATTGCAATAAATACAAGATAATTGTAAGGGGATAGAAGAAGAAGAGCACACAAAGTGCATGTTAGATGTTAGGAGTAAGACGTGTTATAAGAGGAAGTGTTCTCGGAAGAGATGAGTTTTCAAGAGCTTCTTGAAGTTAGAGAGGGACGCCCCTGCTCTGATGGCACGTGGTAGCTCGTTCCACCATCGTGGTGTCACAGATGAGAACAGCCGGGACTGGGATTGCTTTGTGTGAAGGGATGGCAGAGCCAGGCAGCGTTCGTTGGAGGAGCGTAGTGGCCGAGAAGGAACGTAAACTTGTATTATGGAGTTTAGGTAGAAAGGTGCAGACCCAGTAGTCACTCTGTATGCAAGCATTAGTGACTTGAATCTGATTCTGGAGGTCATGGGTAGCCAGTGGAGGTCACACAGCAATGGAGTGACATGAGTCCTTTTGGGCTGCATTCCATTCCATTGCTGTGTGACCTCCACTGGCTACCCACTAACGACTCACATGACACCGGTGAGGGAAAATGGCTAATTGGACCCAATTTGGACATTTTTTTACTTAGAGGTGTACTCACTTTTGTTGCCAGTGGTTTAGACATTAATGGCTGTGTGATGTGTTATTTTGAGGGGACAGCAAATTTACACTGTTATACAAGCTGTACATTCACTACTTTACATTTTACATTGCAGTCAAAGTGTCATTTCTTCAGTGCTGTGACACGAAAAGATATAATCAAATATTTATAAAAATGTGAGGGGTGTACTCACTTTTGTGAGATACTGTAGCTATCTGAAGAACTGAAGAAGTGATATCTTTCCAGTCACAGTGAGCACAGAGATTAACCTTGTTCTTTTCAGATACTCTAATGGTAAATTAAGAAACACATTCGGCCTTTCACAGTTAGTCCAACATGTATGCTGAGAAGTATTACATCACCTGAAATCCCTCCGTTGGCTAGACGTCAGCTGATTAAGCTGTTTACCTACAATGTTAACCCTTTGTTTAAGGTTCCTGTTGTCAAAAATAAACCAGTTAACAGAGCATTTCTGTTTTCTGGCTGTCTGCCGCCGCTCGTTAGTTTCTTTTACTACATAAATTACAGATGCAGATTTTTCCATTTTATCCAAATATAAGAAATAGGCTCTCATCACTCGGAGTGGAGTTTTTTGTTAGCAGCAATTGAGTTTATTACAAATACTGCTGGTTGTGTACTTATTTCTGTTGTACTTTATAGCACGGGTCTTCAGTCAATAAGTCATCATCCCAAAAGTTTTAGACAGTGCACCTCATTCTGAAAGATCAAATGAATTGCTTTTAGAGCAAAAGACTGTTTTAATTCTAACAGAGTGTGACAGAGACCGTAGCAGGAAAAACCCACCAACCCACCCTGCTCCTTTGTCCTCTTGTACACCTCCCTCTCTCTCACACCATCTGCTCTCCACATTGTACACTTCATTGCTTTCCTTCCTTCCCTCTCGCACCCTATTTCCATCACCATCACCTCTTGCCTTTCACCTGCTCACCATTTTTACTTCCCTCTGATCTTGTTTTTTTTTTTTTTTCAGGCACCATATATTGGAATATTGTTCAGTTTCTATAGTTACAGGGTCATAGTTAACATGGGTTATAACATTTCAGGGTGGCCTTGAGAATTGCAGCAGGTGGCATTATGAGCATGAGGTCTGTTGTGATGTCTTTAAAATGATGCAAAACATAAAATCTGAAGTAGCTGCATTTTTATCTGCTGACCATATTTCACACTGTCTGAAGACAAAGCATATTTAAGAAACTTACCCAGGTGGAAGCTGATATTTGAGCTATAGGTATGTTACATACATAACGTACATGCATTGAGATGTATGTCATTACTATGTAGATGATGCAATTATATATTTCTTAAATAATACTGAGCATATATTGAAATGTACTATTAACACTGAGCTTTTTCAGTCAAAATGAATGAACTTAAAGCTGCATCAATCAATATTGTTATATTAATAATGGATCAAATAACTGTGTGATGGGAAAGGGGTTAGTCTTGATGAACCTACAGAGAATCTGATTCTGCAGTTGCCTTAGCTCTACATAGCATTTTAGCATCTTTTAGCTCATTGCTTTGGTTTTATGGGCAACAGATTCACTGTTTTGATTCCGTCTCACTGCTGAGTGCTAATGTTGTTCATTGTCTGTCACACGTTCACCATATCATCTTTATATGGAGATAATGTTCTGTTTACAGATTTGTGCTCTGACTAAAGATGGCCAAACAAAAAGCTAATTGGAGCTATCTAGCAGAGTTTCAGAAGCAGGACCACACCTCAATCATGCCACTCATTGCATTTCCATAAATAGACGCCTAACCCATCTCCTCTTCGTTGCTCTCATATTTTGTCACTTCTTATTCTGTTTGACTAATGTTTTGACAGTGCTGTTTTAAGATTCTGCATGCCTTATGTTGAAAGAATCGGAGAAAGACAAGCTGCACTGTGAAAAACATGCTAAAATATAGAAGATGCATCAGAAGAGAAAGTAGTTCAGGCTCTCTTTTCATCTGGCCTCAGTGCCACAGGCTGTTTTTCCTTAAGCTGTACACAGTAGCTTCATCACTATTCATCTGATCTGCTGAAACAGAAAGCATTTGTGTCCATCATTTGCTGTAACTGGCGACAGCAATGTGTTTTTTATCGAAGCAAAAATTCCAGCAGTGCTTCAGCAAACAGAAAGTGAGGCTCTCTGCGGCACCAATTTGTACCAATCACTACTGTAATAAGTAGCGTCGTTTGTTATCATTATGTGCATTTATTGAGATGTTGGAGGGGGGTTCGGCAGACCAGAATCTCATTTAGGAACCAGGATTTACTTCGTTCCTGTTCATCACAGCTTGTCTTATGTAACCTCGACCGCAGGGAGGCAATCAGTCTGTGCTGCTATGAAAACGATGCAACCCAGTGCAACGTGGTCTTTATAACTGATGTTGTTTGTATCGTGAACAACTTATTAGCAAAAGATTTCTTTTAACGCATGTAGTGTAGAGCGAAACTGTCTTCTAACAAATACAGGAGGAAATATTTCAAAGTATGCAGCATCTGACTATGATGAGGCTGTCATCAAGTCTTAGGCATGATATGTTGCCAGTAAATAGACATTTTGTATAATTTTCATTCTTAAAATATAGTTTTTTCTGTTTTTGCTGCCTCTTCTTCAGAAAATCAGAAGCAGCAGGACGCAGGTGTTAGTGTTCACCAACTGTTGACCTTTGGTCGACCATTATGTTCAAATAGGCATCTAACATGCACTTCTGCCCTTCTGCTAACAAGGGAACATTGGCAGAGTTCAACAATGGTCTCTCAGAGGATAAAAGGCAATAAAACAGTATTCTCTCTAGCAAGCGCCCAAAAACCTAGGCAGTTCTTTACTAGTAGCATATCTCAGTTTTTGGTGAAATCCTATCATGAGAAGATGATCATCAGCTGTTAAGGTTTTAGTACTACATTTGTATAAAGTTTTCTTTTCTGATGCAACCCATACAGTTCATTGCTTTAAACATCAATGCAATTAACTGGACATCAATAGTGGTTAAATGTCTACTCTAGGGTTGTGCAATGTCCACTGAAATGATATATGACGATGTCCACAGTGAAACATTGCGATGGACGATATCGTTCAGTGTGGGGCATCTTATGGGCTACTTTCTTTTGTACTTTTTATATGTATTTATTAGGGGTGTGACGAGACACTTAACCCACGAGACGAGACCAGATTTGAGATTGGGTTTACGAGATCGAGCCCAGATTTTAATACTATTTTTAAGAAATCTTTAATGCTTAATTATATGAAAATTCTGAGCATGAAACACTTTATTTCCTGCATTCTGATGAATTTTTCTGCAGCAGTTTATGGTGATTTTTTATTTTATTTATATAAAGAGAAACACAAAATTCAGGTGGCAGGTGCCTATTCAAAATCTATAACCTAACTATAACAGAATATAAGTCAGTGCAGCTCTCAAGTCATTCTGTGTTGCTTTCAGATCTATTTCTCCTGTAGATCAACTTATTTAATATCATCCCTGCTATTTCATGATTTAGTCTTGCAACTTTTCACCATAATGATAAAAAAAATATTTTAATTTAGTTATAAACTCCAAGACTTTAATAGCTCCTTTGTTTCAGCAGATTTTTTGCTCATGGTCAAAACTTTCTGCACATTCAGAATCTTTCCCACAGATGTGTGATCTCTGACATGTCCAGAGAAAAGGCAGAATATTACCAGACTAACGTCATCATTTAATGAGAAGCGTACCTGCCCTATACTCTGCAGTGCATTATGTTTTTGATCCGCTGGTAATGTTATCCCCTTGAGACCATTTGACCGATGCAGTTTGGGACTGCATGTGAAACACGTGTGAAAGTAACAGAAACACTTGTGATCAGGCAGAAATTTCACCACAAATCCATACATGTTAACTTCCGGTGCAGCTCACAGTCCCACACAGAGCAGGCTGCTTTTTAGATGTTTATGTTGCAAAACTCTACCAGCTACGTCACTCGTCACAGCTCTCTGGACCAGTGACTGTGTATATAAAAAGGTCTGGACTCACAGCGCGAGTGGGTTCAGCTGATTACTATTACAGCGTACGCCGGTGTCAGTCTGCTGGGTGGAGCTGATTCGCTCCATGAGTCTATCTTTTCAGTTATACATTTGTATTTCACTGTTTGAGAAAATTAATGTGTGGCTTGACAGCGTGTGAAAAATGTAATTTGCGTGAGTCTCGCGAGACAGCTTTTTACCTGACGAGAATGCTCGTCACAATATTATATTATATATTAATCTCGTGCCACGAGATCTAGTCACACCCCTTTTTTATGTTGGATATTAATTACAATTTCGAGCCCATCCTCACCTACTTACCCAGCCTTTCCTTACTTTTCCTCTCTTTTGCCCATGCTAAAGCTACCTCCATTAAGCAGATCATCTGGTTTATAAAAATATTTTAAATACTTGTCACAGTTTGCTCCTCAGTCCCTCACTCCAGCCACGTTCCCACTTCCTCACACATTCATTGCCATTCTCGTCCTGTCAACCAGATGCCCTCTGACTTTTTCTCCTGTCCCAGTCAACTCACTCCCACATCCAGCTACTTCCTTCTGCCCTGTGCAGTAAATTCTTTCCCTCTCGTCCCATTCACCAGACCTTCCCCGCCCACCTGCTCACCTGTTTCCACTCTTCCTCATCAGCCCTGCAGATACGTAACCAGCTCATTCCCACTCATCGGGGACATCCCAAGTCTCTTAGTTGATTTCCTTGCTCCTCGCTTTAACCAGAAGTCATTCTGGTCCACCTTCTTGCAGGCCGTCCTTTTACTGACCTACACGCCCTCTTATTGGATATTGGTTATTGATTGGATGCTGCAGCTGATCGGAGTTTTATACCAGAGTGAAGACAGATAACAGATTAAACTCAAGTGTATCACCAACACAAGTTTTATATTTGATTTGTTTTGTGATTTACCCCCATCTAGTTAAAAATATGTGTTCATCATAGGCCTGAACAGCAAAAGGACCGCAGACAACTTTCTTCATTTATTAGAAAAAAAAATTAATTATGGATACAATTAAAGTCAGTCTGTAAGCCTGAAACACAAATATATCATCATCATAATTCCAAACCATTGGCTTTCATATGAGTTACATCATTTCAATTTCCCATGAAACATTTAGCCTAAAAAATAATTTCAAATGTTCAAAAGACACCATGATAATATTCTGTGTTATTCAATAATGATTTCACACTCAGAATATCAAAAAATACAGTTGATTGAGTGAATAATTAATAGAAACGCATTCTGCCAGTAGAAATAATCCCCTCCATACCTTTGAGCTTGTCTGCTTGCTGGTAGTCCACCGAGTCCGATGATGACATTCCTCCTCGTTAACGGTGTGTTCTTTGATGACTATAGAGTCCAATTCTTGATCCACAAGTTGTATTGCAAAGTCTGAGTTAGAGGGAGCAGACATGGCTGTGTGTCTCCTTGGTCTTTTCTGTTATTTTTTTCACATTCCTCTCCATTTCCAGCTGTTTTATACCTGTGTAGCAGAGCTCCTACCAGTTGGAACGGTTGATAGCAGCTTGCTCCAGTCATAAGTGGTCAATGCAACATTTCTTCAGTTTTTAGCTGGCTTTTGTGCCGCTTCTAACCACCTGCAGACTGGCAGCCCAGATGAAGTTGTCCGTACAGGACAGGACCTGAAGTGGCAGGCCACAGTACACAGTATAAATACAGAATGCAGCGGTTGTTATTCATATGCAGGTTACAGAGAGACAACATACCGCTCTTGCAGTGATAACTGCATTTTATTAGTGTTGTGTTAGTGTGTAGAGCACATCAGCTCCATCAAAGTCTGTACAGCTGTTAAAGCGAAATGACATCTGATCCAGCTGCAATCAACTGTCGCTGTCGCTTCATATGATGCCGCGAAAGAAAAGACGCATCATTTCTCTAAAAACATTTCTCCTCTACTCGCATGGTTGCGTCTTAGTCCCTCCCAGTGAGGATGCACAGAGAGACGCAAGGAAAAGAGGGAAATGCGGATGCAATCGAGAGACTTTTTTTGTACTCATACTCTCATAGTTCATCCTAGCTGCATTGTTGATTTTGCTTTTGTATTTGGGTTTCCGCTACCTGGACCTGTATCTGCCTACCTGTTTTTTGGCTGCCAGGGTACTTTCCCAGTTTCGCAACAATTCCACTTATGTCAATACTATTCATAGTGATGTAACCACAGAGCATAGTAGTGAAGGCAGTCAACCCAGCGGATGTGAGCGGATATTGATCAGTGACTGTGGTAAATCACCTTGCAGTGTTTCCCCTAGGATGGAGTTTTAGCAGCGGAGGTGAAGCAGAATTTTTGTCTGAATATAAAACCCCAACACAACATGTCTAAGCGACATTGCTCTTGTGTCCATGAGCATGCGCTGCACATTAGAATAGCTAAAAATGTCAGTGTTTTCCGAGTTTAATGTGAGCTTTAGATTAATGTTTTGGTTGTGGCCGTGGTTGAGGGAGTGGGGGGGGGGCGGTTAGGGGGTACTCCCCAAGAAAATTTTACGTTTTCCAATGAAAAGTATGTAATTTCACGTCAACAACACAACAATTATTTTCACCATACCTCCAAATAACAACCAAATAGTTGGAAATGCTAGAGCAGATAATAAATAAATATCAGTCTAGTGGGGAGGAACTACAACCTTGAGATTTGGGGAAAGTAATTTGGTTGGTTATGATGCTCTCCACAGTGATGTTACATTTATGGCACAGCATGTTTTGGGCATCACCCCAATGTCCATGTTTGTCTTTTGTGTCTTCATTTTACAGCTTTTGACATAATATAAAAAAAATGGGCAACATGAGGAACCTCCTCCCTTCTGAGGTGCATTTTATTTTCACATTAAAATCCAAAAAGAAACATCTCCTCATTCTTTTAAAAGGACTAGCTTGCATCACTAATTAGCTGTAATAACCTCAGTTCCTCCAGTCACCACAGTCCTTTCTTTTCCTAACAACCACTATTCAGACTCATCTGAAAACTGACAAATAATTGTTGAAGTTATTTAAGCGTTTCTGCTCAGCTGCGCAGTCTGAAGGGGAGGGGAGATGTTAGCTAGCGCACACAGGCTTCACTTTTCTAGCAGGTGGGGAAACAACAAACTTTTCTTGGTCTTGAGAAGCCAACACACTGTAACCGACACCGTACATTTACTGCCAGAATATTTTCCTCTGCTCGCGTTCACCATCACTTTCTGCCGCTCGGACAATCAAACACTCGCTACGCACCTCCCGATTCCTTACAGGAGTTACGCTGTTATAACAGCATCTGTCACGTAAGTTAGATGTTTTGTATAGAACGAGGAGAAGAAGCATTTATTTTGTCAACTTCTGTCTGATATCCACCATTAGCTTACCCACTGTACGATGCTTACTACATCAGCAAGTTAATTAGATTTAATACATTTCATTTGATATTGCGTTACATTCTACAGTTCATTTTTATAAATTCTACAAAATAAGAAACATGAAAATGGAGAGATTGTGTTGGATTTTATATCCATTATTTAAGTTTGTGCACACACAAATTCAAAGCAAGATCAAATGCCCAAATAAGATCTAATTATAGATCTATTTCTTAATAGTGCTGATAAATGTTAATCAGGTTATGCTAACACAAATTAGGAGTATAATACAGTACAATTAGTGTAATTATAGTGTTTACATGACAATTTCCACAGAATTGCCTTAATCTGGTTTTAAGTGTTCATGTGAATAAACATCAGCTGGATCAAAGCAAGCAAACCGTAGGTGTAAATGCAGTCTTAGAAACAATAGGGCTTTCCTCCCTTGATTGCAACTAATCATCGCAGCAGCTCAGCATCTCTGGTCAGATCTCAGACTCTGCTGTGATTAGTCAGTCAGGTCCCAAGATTGTAATGGCTTTTCATCTCTGCCACGGAGAAGAGCATGTATCGCACATACACACATGCTCATAAAAAGGACTCGCTGTCAAGCCATGATGCACAGCCATCGCCTCGAGAGAGCGATGCGGCTGCCTGCCTCTAAAGAGATCCACTGACATAGGAGCGATGGATTGGAAGGGTTGGTGGAACGGGAATGATTGAGAAATGGGGAAAAAAAGAAACATTTTTGTGCTTTAGCATCTGTAGATGACTTGAAATTTAAAATGATGCATTTGTTGTGTTATTTTCATTGTAGATTGATTGAAAGTCTGTAAAAAAGCAATAAAGTTAAAGAGAGGAAATAAGACAGATTCATGGAGAGGGTGAATATGTGATGAAGCTGATTCATGCCAACTTGGCAAGGCAAACAAAAAAATGAATGATGGCTAAATTCCATGGAGCTGCTTCTGTTTCAGGGTCCTGGTATTGTGCTGGTTGGTTCACTGTCATGGCTTACTGGGACACTTGAATAAAAGGCGCCCCATCGTTAATGTTATTAGTTGTCGTTTTTTTACAACCTCTTGTTGTATAACTGTGTATGGCATCACAGTAAATCCATACATCCAAAAACAGCATAACAATTACAAAAGACTAAGCTGCAACATTAAATTGAACAAAAAAGGTAACAAAGTTTTATAAAAAAAAAAAAATATGCAGGGCCTCTTTAGATTATATTGTTAATACCCGTGCTATATGACAGGTCAAAATGTCTGCCCTGAAAAAGGCCTATTATGTAAGGTAAGCGAACTTAACATGAGTAATAGAGAGTACAGGTGCATATGAGGCTGCAGGTATGATGTTGATCTCTATCAGCTGATGAACAATTAACAGCATGTAGTGCAGATGTTGTGCTCACAACAGCTAACAGCTCACAGCTTTTAAGTGTTGGGAGAGACGGTGCCTTTAGTCTGAAGTATTTGCAATGTAGTTGGAACACCTAAAAGTTTTCACAGATTAGTGGGCTATCAAAACCACTACTCTGCACGGTGTATTGTTGTAGACTAATTGTTCATCTGTGGCTTTAGCTGTTTAAGCATGTAATCATAGTGAAACAGTAGGCTATTATATTTGAGGTGGCTTTCTAACGACAAAGGCAGACATAACTTTGTTTGTTGTTGAACATAGATTTTTATGTTATCCCATGTTAATGCCAGTTATACGTGCAATGTTATTACATCTTTTCAGTCTAATTTTATCCCTAGTTTTGCTATCACCACTCACAGGTGGCATGGTCAAAATGGTGTGAATAAATGGCAATCTAAAGTTAATTCCCTGTATGACCATGTGCCTGGTTTGAGAAATGTGGCTGCTAATGAACTTTTAGCGTATACTCATTTTGACTTCCTTAACCCCAGAGACCTTGGATTAATCCACATGACTGTGAAAAGCTTGGTATCAAACCTGGACTCCATTAGAGTCTAGGGTCAAGAAACCTATCCAGATATTTGAATTCTAACAAAAACCTGGTTGACTTGTAAAATTAAGGATTATTTCTTGTGAGGAACTCTATGTCTCTATGTCTCTGCCAAAGGAATTCGAACTGCTAGCATTAAATGTCTCTCTAAATCCTAATAATAATATGGCAGTAATCAGGGCCTGTTTGGTCCTGGTTCAGCTGCCGTGTCTGCTCACTGGGAGCTGAAACCAGTCCGCACAGAGTAATGTGCGACACATCCTTCTGTAGCTTTGTGTTTTTACAGGAAACAGGGAGGCAAATAGCACTACGCCATCTGTTCCATAGAAATGTTCTGCTTAAAGTAATCCCTATGAGTAATCCCTGAAATGTACCTGTAATCTGATTGCGTCTTTTTTTTCTGTACTGTAACAGAATACAGCCACAAATTTTTTGTATCCTGATTACGTAACAAGTTACATGTAATCCATTACTCCCCAACCACTGCTTTTCTTCATGATTTATTTCTCTGTGGTATCACAAGGTTATGTTCTATTCCTGACCCCAAGCCATTTTTTAATTTTTATAAATAAGCATGCTCCCTTTTAAGAAATACAGAGTAAAAAATAGATCCTTAGTTCTCACCTTAAATCTCAGAGATGTTAAGGTAAGGGATGTAGCATGGGCAAAAGCACAAGGTTCAAAGTCCTCTACGGATTGGCAGATCTTTATAGTTGAGAAACAAATGTGTCAGGGCAATTAGAAATTCTAAGTCATGTTATTTTGTTGATACCCTGTCCGATTGTAAGCGACCTTAGTAAGCGACCCTTTTTTTTTAAATCATCACTTTTTAGACTTAGTAATATGGAATACCGTACTCCTTCACAATAATGCCTTCCCTTAGATATCCCATTTATGAAAAACTGAAAAATGTTAAACCTTAGAACAGTTTACACTTCTGTGTTTTATGTCCCTGTTTTTCATAATGTACCTGCTTTGTCTCTGTGTAATGTATCCGTTTTACTGTCTTTTTCTTTGTGTTTTTTTAACTATATAATTATCAATCTATCGAGCATTGTTTTGTGTTTTTTGGGTAATTTTTTTCTTTATATACCAGCAATGTATTTTCTGGGCTCCAGCTGCATGTGTAGCCTTAATTGTATGTACACTGGAGTTTGTTCCAAAATCAGTCCCTTGTTCACTCAATCACTACTACTTAGTATAGGCACATTGATACACATCAGGGTGCTGTGACCTTTGACCTCTGTCATATTGGATGTTTTGAATTTTCTTTATTGTTTATCAAAAGACATAAGCTGAACGGAGGGAATTTGACAATCCTTCAGCCTTGTCTTACTGGCTGTGTGTATGTGTGTGCCATTGTGTTCATTGTGTGTGTACTGTATGTTTGCCGTTGATGTGTGTGTGTGACCTTGTATGTGCCCCTCTGTGCTTTTCATGTTTGTCTTTGTGTGTTTATGTGTATGCGCTTGCTTTTAATATGTTTTTGCCTATGTGTGTTAGTGGTACTGCCTTTACATCTGTATCTGTGCTTGGGTGTATGTATGTGTGTGTGTCTGTGTGTTCTTTTGTGGGTGCAGCTGTCTGATTGCCATGGTGTCCTTACGCAAACGCTTATGCAACCATGCAGCCTGGTGGCTGATCTCCCTTTTGCTGTTTGTGCGTGCGCGCGTGCATCTGTGTGTTTATCCCTTTCTTGTCATTCCCAGACATGCCTGCGTCTGAAACCCAACCAGTCGCTGCCCTCTTTGAAGAGAGAGAGGATTAGCAATTAATTCTGATCTCTTTTTTTCAGAAACTTCATTAGAGTTTAACTTCTACAGGCTCTAATCTGATCTGTCGCCGTGACGACGTCCCACAGATGCGTGCACAAAGTTGCACGCATGCACATGTTTCCCTTTGTGCATTCTTGTGCCTCTGTGGTGTTGTATGTGCACATTTGTGGTCACGGGTGTGTATTAGGGCTTGTGTACAAATGCCTCTGTATGTGTGTCCTTAATTACACTTTAAAGCATAACAAAGTATAAACATGCAATATATAGATAATACTACAAGGTTGGTTGGCTGCTACTACTACTACTACTACTTATTATAATTTTATTATTATACAATTATTATTATTATTATTATATTACTAGTAATATTACAATTATTGCGTCTGTGTTGCTGCAGTTACTACGTACATGCTGCTTACTTATGTTGGCACTTTTTTCTACAATTTGCAAATATACTGTAACATGCAAACATTTAGATCAGATAATATTGTGAAGTGAAGGAAGAGGTAATCCTCCAGCAGGGGGAGCTATGTGTCTGCACAGCAGATGATGAACCAGAGCCAGTTCCCAACTGTATGTATACCTGAACAAGTCATTTCTTGTGGTCTGAAGTCATTAAATATCAAACTAAATATTGAAAGAATCTACCAGAGGGGAGAAATTGTAGATGAACAATTGTGTTTCTTGGGTCAAATGTTTCCTTTTTTTACCAGCATTGATGGGTTTCATTCTGTTTGCATACAAAGAGTTGCACTCTAAATATGTCAGAATATTTTACTGCTTTAGTAGGAGTTTTTGTTTTTTTCTTTTCTTTCTTTTCTCTTTTTTTAAGCCTACGTGCTGGCAATAGCTGTGTCTGCAGGCATTATGTTTTCAGGTGACCTTGGGAATTTCTTTAATTTTGGCACAAACATCCACTTGGTCTAAAGGATTAACTGATTAGAGTTCAAACAGATGTTTGAAAGGAAAGTGGTGACAAAGGTGAACTTTACTATGACATTATAATGTCCTGGAAAACTCATCATTGGCCCTTATTTAACACCATAACTCAGGAGCAGAACGGGAGGTTCGGTTTTGTGTACCTGTTTAGCCAATACAGCTATAATAATCCTTCATTAATCTGTTCAACAATGTATATTCACTGGAATCAAGTTACATTTAGCCAAACAAAATGCGCTCTATACCTTTTTATTTAATTCCTTCAAAGTATTCCCCACATATATTATGTGAGTCTGGGCAGACATGGATGTAAACTGCAACTTGACTGGTTCGTGGAGGTGTACAACCACAGGCCGGTCATTCTAGTTTCAGTATAGTTAATAGTTCAACCGATATCACATTTTTTAAATCATGTTTTTCTTCCCCATGGAACATCAATCAAGCTTTGTTGAGTTGTTTTGATAAAATATTGCAAATACTATTAATTTTCATAAACCCTGTTTTTTTTGTTTTTTTTTATAGTGCACCCAAGGGGATATCGATCAAGATGATGTTGCTTTATTTATTTTAAGGATGGCATTTATCTGTTTTTGCAAATTAACTCTTCAAATTCTCTGTCAAAGAAGCTGCAAAAAAAGGTGATTGATCTAAAATGTGTATTAAAATTGTGCTGCTGTGGCGATAATGGAATTTAATTTATTTCCTTTTTAAGATCAGAACATGAAGGAGGTATAGCTGTCTCACTGGAAAGATTGTATCTAGGGAGATTTTTCATCATCTGCACTAAAAACATCTTTATGGCATACAGAGACACAAACTCACGCAAATAAGGAATAATCTAGGAATATTCTGGATGTTTTGGATATTTTGGATACTGCATAAGAAACATAGAAAAGTCCATTAATAAAAATCCAGTTGTGAATCAGTACGAAGGATAAATATATGAGAATGCGTTTTCTAACTTTTTTGACACTTTCAAAAATAACATGAAAATGTTAAGAGGTATGTTAAACACCTCTGCAGGGTAAATGATGTATAAACGAGAGTGTGTGTGTGTGTGTGTGTGTGTGTGTGAGTGAGGTAGCACATGCCTCAAAGCTTCCACATACTCTTGGCTGGAAACAACTACAGCTCATAAATTACCAGAAGTCTCCCCCCTCCCCCCCGGGTTACAGCCGTGTGTGTATGTGTGCGCGACAGATTGTGTGCAGGCATGCCAACTTTTCTAACAAACATACACTGACACACACACTCCTCTGCAGGGTATCCGGTGGCGAGCTGTTCGACCGAATTGTGGAAAAAGGTTTCTACACGGAGAAGGATGCGAGCACGTTGATCCGACAAGTCTTGGACGCTGTGAACTACCTGCACAAGATGGGCATTGTACACAGAGACCTGAAGGTACTATAACACACACTCCCACATTTTAAATCCACACGAGTGGTTTGTTCTCACTTGACGGCCAATGATTTACTGCAGCAACAAGGGCAGTGGCTCCACACATGCAGTGCATTGTGGGTCAGCGTGGCGTGTGCCGGCTGTTTGAAGAGAGGGGATTGGTCAGAGCCTCCATAAACCAGCACAGTGTAGAATGGGGAAAGAAAGAGGGTTGTATATGTTATTTTCTTTATTAGCTGTTTGGATTTTTCTCTGACGTTAACAAATAATAACAAAATAATAATGAAAACCACAAAATAGAATTAAAAGACTTCATTCTTTCTTTTCTCTCTGTATCCTCCCTCCAGCCAGAGAATTTGCTGTATTTTAATCCCCAAGACGAGTCAAAGATCATGATCAGCGACTTTGGTCTTTCCAAGATGGAGGGCAGCGGTGATGTCATGTCCACTGCCTGCGGCACCCCGGGATATGTTGGTAAGTTGGTCAGTCGCCCCTGGCCTCCATCATTTCATTCTCCTTCATCATCCTCCTGTCAAGCTTTCCATTCTTGCACGGCACATAAAGTATGTTGTATATGATGATAATGGTGCCAAATGTGCCACTTGAAACTCTTTTGAAACAACTGAGTCTATATTTCAGACAGACGTAGTACCCTAGGTCACTGCTATAAGCTGTAAGGTACCGTTCCTATGTTCCCCAGATTCATTTGGCACATAATGGGAACACAACAGGTCCTCTGTTCAGAGGGTCGTATCTTCTCCAGTTCCAGGGGAGGGGTTTAGAGAATAGGCACTTGATTTTGTGTTTACATAAACAGCATGGTTTGGTGATGGATGTCATAGCTCACACACAAGTTTTTATTTCTCATGAACCTATTTACACTCACGTGTCCCGAGGTATGAGTGTAAATATGAACCGAGCTGTCTTTACTTTATTTTCTTCAGGTGTCAGTTCAACAAAACACATGAAAAATTCAAAGAGCGCATGTTTCCATCTGACAACAATTATATTTCCTGCATCATCTTTGTTCATTCACTGTGATCTGGAGGGCTGTGTGTGCGCATGTGTTTGTAATAATATATTTGTGTGTGTGGGGGCTCAAATAGTCAAGTCTATGTGCACCTCACATGCTCACCAATTGTACTTATCACTCCCTGACAGACCACCCTACTCTGAAGAGTCAACATGGAACAGAGCAGAACTGTGTGTGTGTGTGTGTGTGTGTGTGTTGTTAGGAGAGACAGATGTTCAGTGTTGACTGCACACACACTTCCATGTTGGAACACAAATAGACTGGTTGTTCTGACAAACATCACATGAACTCTCACATAAACAAATCTGTTAGAGAAATACAGACGGACAGATACATAAATAACAGTTTCAAATTTTATGGTGGACTGTTGAAATTGATTTTGTAGCACCCCCAACAGACCAACCAAATTAAACCCCACTGGAGTTCATGTTGTGTAACAGTTCAGTATTTTTAAAAGTTTTAGAAGTTATATGACTCAGATATACACATGCGGAGGCACACACTCACTCAAAATAATAAGAGATTTGACTTTAAATGGTCAAATCCTCAAGTATCTTTTCCCTCGCTCTTGTCATCACATGTCATCCAACTATCCCATCCAGCTCATTTTGGGCTTCACCCCCGACCCCCAGCCTCTTCGCCCTCCTACAGAGGTTTGCTTGGCCACAAGGCATTTCCACTCCAGACAATGTGTGTCTAAATATAACTCAGAACGCACCAAATGAAAACCAGACCTGAGCGATGTGCATGTGCACACATGTTTTGTTTTACTATACTTCCCCTTCCCCTGACAAAGTCACCTCCCTGGGCCCATAGAGTTCTCCAACAGAAATCAAATTTGGCATGTTCACAAAGGCTGTGGAACTATTGTTGAATGTGTCACTGTAAGAAAATGACATTATATTTACTGCAGCTTGGGGTCTGTTCATTAACTGATGGCAGTAGTAAAACTAAGTTTTAAAATGGTAGGAAGTTGAAATTCCTAAAGAACTATAAATTCCTGGAAAACACATTTTTGAACAGTCCTGCATGTTTTATCATCCTGTCGAATTGCAATGACCTTCTCTCCATTACACATTAATCTATTGGTTTACAGTTAGATCCATCACTGTCTGCAACTTTTATTTAACAAAATTACAATATTATTCTTAATTATAAATGAAGAATGTCATGAAACCATTTAATGGTACATGCCCGACCAAAATATCTGCTGTATCAGTGCTGGTAATATTTATGAAACTAGAATCAACTGTTAGATGTATTACACCTGCAAGCAGCTCCACTTTAATAGTCTTCCAGTGACATCTCCATTTTTACAGAACAGAAAAAATAATACTAAATGAACCAGAGGTAGCCAAGAAGGCTAATTTCATATCCATTGTCACTGGCCAGATGTTAAAAAAATAAAATAAAATTATGTATGTAAACATGTTGATATAGATATTTTAATTCAAGGAATAAGTCAATGCAAAACCTCAGTTTTCTGTATTTGTCTTCATCTCAGCATCATTCCAAAAAGTAACCTTACAGTTTAAAATGCAAAAGATAGACACACACAGTACCTTTGGCCTGATTTTGTTGTTTTCTTCCACAACAAATTGAGACAAACTCTCTTAAAGCTCATGTTAATGAGACACAAATTGCAGCACAACACTTGTTTGAAAACAGCTAAAAAGAACCAAAAAAGAGACTCAAACCTCATCAGCAAAAAGTCCAAAGATGGAGAGGTCCTACACAGTGTTTGATAGGTGATTTGTAGAAATTCCAAAGCAATGACAGCACAGCAACAGAAAATTTGTAAAAAATCAGATTACTACCATATTTTATACATTTACTCTCTTTCAGTATAATTGACCCTAAACTCACTTTTTCAAGTAGTGAGCACCATGTACAATGACCTCAGTGTGTAAAAATGTCCTAATTCTGAATCCAGAAAAGCAAGAACACACACACACACCTTCACAGTGAGTCAGGATAGACCTATAAACAAAGCTAAGCACTCATTCAGCACATGCGTGCAAAGTTTATATTTTGACCCAGATATGAGTGGTATTTTTTCATATCTTGCTATGTGTGTACGTACGCGTGCCAAGTCTATTTTGATCCAGCCTTGAGTGTGTGCGTGTATGTGTGAGGTGATGTTATGGTGAGCTCAATGTAGTCAGTAATTTGCTCTGTCCGAGGCTCGGTAATGAGCTGCACAGGAAGGTCAGGCTGGGCCGGTCTGGCTTAAACACCAGTATTATATGATAACTGCAGAGCAGGGAAACATTTAGAAGCAAGGCTGATTTTACAAAATAGCAGTTAGCTTTATGTTGAACTATAGGAAAACTAAAAGTCTTTCAAGAAAAAGATTTAACCGCTACATCATAACATCATTGCTTTGTTTGGATTTTTGTTCTGGGTCCATCCTGGCTTTAGGTTAGATAGTTATGGGTCTTTGTCGTGCCAGGTACAACTATTTGCAGCCGTGAGAGCCTGTACCTCCTGCAGAAAATTTCCCACCGTTAACCCAAGTGACATGTGATTTTAATTTGGACAGACATATTTTCTCAGCCTCATAAAACAGCTACATTTTCGTTTAAAAGCCGGACAGCAGTTTTAACTGCACCTCAAGCAGACAAGAAAGTAAAAACGCTGCTATAAACACAATGCAGATTTAAGCTTAGTTAAACAAACTCCCAGCTACTGCAAAATGGAGTTCCACATAGCAAAAACAAGTAAGCAAGGCTAACCAGGTTTGTATTTCACTTTCAGCCCCAGAGGTTCTTGCCCAGAAGCCATACAGTAAGGCAGTGGACTGCTGGTCCATTGGAGTGATCGCCTACATCCTGTAAGTACCAACTCTTCTTCTCTGTCAGTTTCTTAATACATTAATACCCCATTAATACAGCATGTCATAAAATGCAAATTGCATTTGATGTCATTTATTATCACAAAAGTTGTGTTACAATAATGAAAAAGTGGAAAAACCTGTGTGGTTGTTCCTTATAAATACTACTTTGTGACAGTGAGTCAGCATGAACAACTGAAGCAGCTATAAGTCTACAATTACAACAATCATTGATTTTATTATCTGCACATATATGATTTCCTACTGTGTGTCCTACATGTCAGAATGCTATGTATGACATCACTCCGTACTTTTTCACTACTTGTTATGTAATAGACAAGCACTGATTTAATCAATAGTGAGCAAAAAAATTTAATTGTGGACACTTGTAGTGTGGCATGACTGTAATTCTCACTAACTACAGTCTGTAATGTAATGTTCTGCATTGTGGGATTGTTATCAGGAAGTCGTGTACATGCCATGGATACTTTTTTCATACCATCATGGGATTTAGTTTGCGCGCTATGTAAAGCATAAATTTCACTACAGATTTCAGACTCGCAAATAAAATGGCAGACAGTAAATATGGCGCACTGCATAGTAAATGGGGAGTGATTTTGGACACAGCGCTATTGCTCTGAAGATGTGTAGTGTAGTAACGTGTCTACTCACCACATTGCTCGCTTGCTTCCGTTAAAAACATGTCAGCTCTTGACATACGTGCAAGAGCAATATTCTGATGAAAGCTTATGGAGTGAAAATAAAGAAAATATTATTTACCTGTGTTTTACAAGATTTAAAAATGTAATTAAGGTTTTGTGAAGTGAAAAAATATATACTTATATATAAAATACAGATGTCAGGGCGACAGGCCTGTAGTCATTTAATCTCTGGATTAAATGACTACAGGCCTGTCGCCCTGACATCTATAGTCATGAAGTCCTTTGAAAGACTGGAGAACATTACAGGCCCCTTGCTGGACCCCCTGCAGTTTGCATACAGGGATAACAGGTGATGATGCAGTCAACTTGAGACTGCATTACATCCTGCAACACCTCGACTGTCCAGGGACATATGCAAGGATCCTATTTGTGGACTTCAGCTCAATGTTCGACACCATCCCGGACATCCTCAGCACCAAACTCACCCAGCTCACTGTGCCAGCCTCCACCTGTCAGTGAATCACAGACTTCCTGAGTGACAGGAGTCAGCAGGTGAGGCTGGGAAACATCACATCCAGCACCCGGACTATTAGCACTGGCGCCCCCCAGGGGTGTGTGCTCTCCCCACTGCTCGTCTCCCTCTACACCAACAACTGCACCTCAGGAAACCCATCTGTCAAACTCCTGAAGTTCGCTGACGACACAACGGTCGTCGGCCTACAGACGGGAGGTTGATCAGCTGGCTCTCTGGTGCGGTTAGAACAACCTGGAGCTTAACACGCTTAAAACTGTGGAGATGACTGTGGACTTCAGGAGGAGCCCCCCTAATCACCATACTCAACAGCCCTGTGTCTGCTGTGGAAACCCTCAGGTTTCTGGGTTCCACCATATCCCAACACTGACACCATCATCAAGAAGGCCCAGCAGAGGATGTACTGCCTACGCCAGCTCAAGAAGCTCAACCTGCCCAAGGAGCTGCTGATCCACTTTTACACAGCCATCATCCAGTCTATTCCGTCGAACATCTGCCACCAAAAAGGACAGGGACAGACTACAACGGACAGTCAGGACTGCAGAAAAGATCATCGTTGCCAACCTGCCCTCCATTCAGGACTTATACATTTTCAGAGTCAGGAAACGGGCAGGAAACATCACTGCAGATTCATCTCACCCCGGACACAACCTATTCCAGCTTCTCCCCTCTGGTAGGCGCTATAGAGCACTGTACGCCAAAACCAACAGACTCAGGAACAGTTTCTTCCCACTATCCATCACTCACGGTGTCAGACCAATTGCAGGCACCTACCTCAAGTTCATAACACTTGCACAAAATACTTACTTATTTATTCCAGCATCCTTTGCACTATGCTCCATCACACTGTGTACATTTGTACATGTATGCATGTATATATGCATGTGTACCTGCATATCACATCTACCTCCGACATGGACATAATTAATGATAATTATTTTACTCACTTTATCTGACTGAGGTTTGTTGGCCCTGACCATGGCTCTGAAACATCAGTAGCCAAACTGTGCTGTGTATTAATAAATCCATGGCACTGTCCGTGGTGCTGAAGTAGTAGACGGATTTTTATTGCACCTTTTTTTTTTTTTTTTTTTTCTCAATCCCGCCCTTGTATCAGTTTCATCTTGCATCTATAATATTCTCTAAACGATATACTATAAATGCTCAATTCTATTATGTATTGTAGCCGATATTTTGAAGAAATATTGTGAGCCAGGTTTCTAAGACTGATGAAGATTAAACATAGCATGGTTTATTGCGCCCGGCTGAGGAGATAGTGCCAGCATACAAGATTTGAACACGTCAAATGCCAACACCAAATCTTAAGGATTACATCTTTTGGTCCCTTTTATGTTTCTGTCTTCCCCCTAGTGCCTGTAGGTTTCCCTCTTAGGTCATCTTTAGCTGGCCTTAACCTAGAAAAACTAATCTATCTGATGTTTAGACTCCAATGCTTTGTCATATTGGAATCTATTCTATCCATGAGTTGTTCTCTAATCTGTGGGGCCAGTGAGTTCTTGTAAACATTATTGTAAGACTCAACCTTGTAAGATTCCCAGATAACACTGATATCTGCTAGCCTGACACCTGAGCTAATGTCTCTACCTTATCAGGCTAACTGTCGCCTCCCTAAAAAGGACAGTTACATGAGAGAAAAAATAGAGCCAGTGTCAGTGAAGTGTGGGGTCAGCTAATGTCCCTAAGTTAGACCTGTCTTACCTTTCCCTGTTACATCATAAGACACCTGAGAATATTCTTTAACACTATATACTCTTTAGAGTAGTCACCTTCATGATCAAAGTGATAAGTAGCAACATGGAGTCGCCGAAAAGTGAGAGGATTATAGAGACACACTTCTGCCTGTAGTATTCCTATAATATTTATATAGGGGCTCCGGTGTTGAGCACTAGAGTAAAGGAGGTTTGACTGCCAATCCAAATAGGAAAATTCTAAAAAAATCCACATGCTTAAAAGTATATTCTCAAATACACACTGCTTTGTTTCACAAACACAAGACTTGTGCTGTGTCGTTTGGATCTACAATGTCTCACCTGATTGAGCATGTGTACCATACAATGGCTGAAGTCCTTACCGCAGCAGTAATAAAGGTGAAAAAACTGTCAGAAAATAAAAGGCTTTTTAATTAGTCCTCGCTAGCATCTCTTACTTGCTGACTGGCTATAGGAAAAGTGATTTCCTATGTGTTTGGTCAATATACATGGATTTTTCGCCCCCCTACCCACGGGAAAACTCTGCAACAAAGAGCAGTGTGTGAGAGGGTTTGTATCCACAGAAGGAAACTGACAAATGCAGGAACTCAGAGTGGAAGGTGTGTGAATTTGTGTGCAGAAATTGTAGATATGTAACTACAAGTGTACATTTTTACCTCACAAAACATTTTAAAATCTTATAAAAAGAGGGTAAATAATATTTTCACTCCATAGACTTAAGACTTACAGTACTTATCTCCATCCAATCAATTTGGAAACGCTTCTGCTTAGACTGTCTTATTCTTCACGTAGGAATCTGTAACAGTGCAACATCAATGGAAAATAAGAGTCAGACACACATATGACACAGAATGACTCACCACTAGCTAAGCTTGTACACACACACACACAAAACCACTGGCTGAGTTGTGATGTATTACAAACTCATAAATTACATTTAAACCACCTTACATTCTTTCCATTATGCTAGTCAGCACTGGGTTGCCATGCACTAGCAAATGCAATGAAGGTTAGCTAATGCTAATGTGTGCATGGAGCTTAATGCCCTCAAAGGTTATATAGCACAGCTCTGCACTGGGGCGAAACTTGTGTGTGTGTTTATGTCTCTTGTGTGCCATCATTTGAGCCAGATGGAGCTTTGCTGAATGGCCTTGTATAGACATGGAGCTGCAGGCTACACTTCTTTTTCTCTGCTTTTTTTTTGTCCTCCCCCACCTATCACCACCACAAAGTGTGTGTCTGTGTGTGTGTGTGTGTGTGTGTGTGTGTACATGTTTGCGTGTATGAGAACAGTAAAAACTACAGTATCTTTTGTGCTTATTCTAATGATTTGTTTCAGAGTGTGTCACATCTTTTTGTTTCCCCGTGTGCGTGTGAGCATGACCATGACCACTGTGTGTACTGTACTGTTGATGCCCGAAGCCACCACTTTAGTTGTTTTAAGGTGTGTAAATGCTCCGTACTTGTAAATGCTCCGTACTTGTATAGCGCCTTTCTAGTCTTTTCGACCACTCAAAGCGCTTTTACACTACATCTGCATTCACCATTCACACACATTCATACACTGAGCCTAAGTGCTCAAACGGAAACTAACATTCACACTCATTCGTACACTGGCGGAATAGCCGCCAGGGGCAATTCGGGGTTCAGTATCTTGCCCAAGGACACTTCGACACGCAACCAGGGGGAGCCAGGCATTGAACCGCCGACCTTCCGATTAACGGCCAACCCGCTCTACCTCCTGAGCCACAGCCGTGTGTGTGTTTCTTCATCTACACCTCCATTTTATGTGTGCGCACGTGTGTGTGTGTGTGTGTGTGTGTGTGTGTGTGTGCCCCGCCTGATGGAGACATTTATTATCTTGAGCGTGAGGTCAGGTCAGAGGTCAGCAGCAGGTTAATGGGATACAGTGGGAGTGTGCAAGGTGACAGAGAGGAAAGCACAAACATTTGTGTGCCTAACGGATCTGTGATGTGACTGTGAGGTCAAGGTCTCCCCCCAAACCACCCCCCCACCCCACACACTGTGTGTGTGTGTGTGTGTGTGTGTGTGTGTGTTTGTATGTGTCACAGTGTGTGCATTTCTTTATGTCTGTAAACCACATGTCAAATTAAGCTTTTTCTATAAAAGTTTTTGGTACAGCTTCTATCTCAGTGGAGAAAGGGTAAGGGGAGAGCGAGAGAGAGAGACTCCCTGCTGGCAATTAGCACAATTAGCGTTGGGATTCAGACCTTGTTAGCTTTTAGCTGCTGCTCAGGTGGAAAGATCACATCAGGTAATCAGCCATGATAATCACCTGGGATTTTGTGTTTGTGGTGTGTGTGTGTGTGTGTGTGTGTGTGTGTGTGTTTGATGGAGTGGATGGTTAGCTGAGTAACGGGCGTGTCTTTAACCAAATGAACAACCAGAAAAACAAATGAAAAGCCTTTCTCATGGCAGGCAGAATCTTTCTTTCCGTTGTTTTTCTTTTACTCCTTTTTGTGTGTGTGTGTGTGTGTGTGTGTGTGTGTGTGTGTGTGTGTGTGTATCGATGGGGAACGGCATTTTAATGAGTTTTTATGAAAAGCTCTTGGTGCATCCAGAACCTCAGTAATGAGGTGAAGACGGGTTTTGGTTGAGTAGTAACTCTGCAGTTGGTTCACTTGGCTTATTGTGGCGAATCAGACCAGAGTTTCAGTTAATTTGTGTTCACAAACACTGAACCAGTAATCTCACGTTAACCTTATTTAACAGCCAACTCCTGCCAAGACTAGGAGTAAAGGGACTGTTACAGTGGATAGAAAGTCTACACACAAAATCCCAGGTTCTTATGATTTTTTAATTTAACCTTTATTTTACCAGGAAAGAAATCCATTGAGATTTTTAATCTCTTTTACAAGGATGTCCTGGCCAAGATGTGAAACAGCACACAGTGCAAGGTGCAAACAAGGCATTACATGTACAGCACAGCAGCATTATTCATAAAAGTAACAGTATTATTAAATTATTTACAACAAAGTATCAGATAAAAAGACATAAAAGCACAATGAAATTTAAACATATCATAATTTGACTAAATGTCACAGGTGCAAGATGTGTTTAAAACCTCTGACAGTTTTTGTTTAAAACTGGATGATGTAAAATAATGAGACAAAGATAAATCATGTCAGAACTTTTTCCACCTTAAATGTGACCTATAATGTGAACAATTCAATTGAAAAACAAATTGAAATCTTTGAGGGGGAAAAATGAAAAATAAAACCCCTCAAATAACCTGGTTGCATAAGTGTGCACACCCTTAGACTAATACTTTGTTGAAGCACCTTTTGATTTTATTACAGCAGTTAGTTTTTTTGGGTAGGAGTCTATTAGCATGGCACATCTTGCATCTTTGCAAAAGCGCTCCAAATCTGTCAGATTGCGAGGACATCGCCTGTGCACAGCCCTCTTCAGATCACCCCACAGATGTTCAATTGGATTCAGATCTGGGCTCTGGCTGGGCCATTCCAAAGCATTAATCTTCTCCTGGTGAAGCCATGCTTTTGTGGATTTGGATGTGTGCTTTGGGTCGTTGTTGTGCTGAAAGGTGAACTTCCTCTTCATCTTCATCTTTCTAACGGACGCCTGAAGGTTTTGTGCCAAAACTGCCTGGTATTTGAAATTGTTCATAATTCCCTCCACCCTGACTAAGGCCCCGGTTCCAGCTGAAGAAAAACAGCCCCAAAGCATGATGCTGCCACCACCATGCTTCACTGTGGGTATGCTGTTCCTTGGTTGATGTGTAAAGTTGTTTTTGCGTCAAACATACCTTTTGGAATTATGGCCAAACAGTTCTACCTTGGTTTCATCAGACCATAACACATTTTCCCACATGCTTTTGGGGGACTTGATGTTTGTTTTTGCAAACTTCAGCTGTGCTTGGATGTTTTTCTTTGTAAGAAAAGGCTTCCGTCTTGCCACCCTACCCCATAGCCCATTCATATGAAGAATACAGGAGAAAGTTGTCACATGTACCGCACAGCCAGTACTTGCCAGAAATTCCTGCAGTTCCTTTAATGTTGCTGTAGGCCTCTTGGAAGCCTCCCTGACCAGTTTTTCATCAATTTTGGAGGGACGTCCAGTTCTTGGTCACAGTTGTGCCATATTTTCTCCACTTGATGATGACTCTGCTTTGGAAATTCTTTTGTACCCGTCTCCTGACTTATGTCTTTCAACAATGAGATCTTTCTGATGCTTTGAAAGCTCTCTGCGGACCATGGCTTTTGCTCGGAGATGGAACTAAGAAAATATCAGGAAAATCCTACTAGTACAGCTGAACTTCATTTGTGATTAATCAGAGTCACTTTAAATGATGGCAGGCGTGTAATGACTTCTAGTTAACCAGAGTTTGAATGTGATTGGTTAATTCTGAACACAGCCACATCCCCAGTTATAAGAGGGTGTGCACGCTTATGCAACCAGGTTATTGTTTTTATTTTTAATTAAGTTTGTTTTTTATTGAATTTTTATTGTTCACATTATAGGTCACATTAAAGGTGGAAAAAGTTCTGACATGATTTATCTTTGTCTCATTATTTTACATCATAAGAACCTGGCATTTTAACAGGTGTGTAGACTTTTTCTATCCACTGTACATTAGCCACCTCTGTGACCAACATCACTTTGTCCCCTGGCACAAATACAGGCAAGACACCATTTCCACACTTACACTTACATCCCAATCAGGCCTAGGCTTTATGCTTGAAATTAACGGAAGAATATCTGCCTGATATTGATGTAAATCAGTAAGAGAATATGCATAATTGAAGAAATCTAATTGTTTAGTGCAACAGAGTTTATAGTTTATAGTAACAGTTTGTTTGGAATCATCAGTTCAGACAAATTTTTGAGAAATGATATCACAGGATGATCATATTGTCACGTTAAGATTATACCGAAAGTCAATCTAAAATAATATTGGGAAGTATTGCCCAGACCTTATCCGCAGCTGTTGGTGTTCATAAAACTTTGGAGCCACCTGTATCAACGAGCTGGTCAGTCATCAGAATGAATAAATCAATGTAGGGCTGCAGCTATCGTTTTCATTTTGAATTATTAATGAATCTGTCAATTTCTTCTAATTGTTGGAATTAGAAAATGGCAAAAAAATGCCCATCACAACTTCCCAGAGTCAGAGTTAACAACTTAAAATAACTTGTTTTGTCCAGCCAAAAGTTCAAAAGCCAAAGAAATTCAATCTACAGTGATATAAAACTGTGAAAAGTGACAAACCCACACCTTTTGAGAACAGTGAGTGTTAGAATTTTACTTAATCGTCAACATCAATTAACTGTTTATTTTTCTGTGGATGGACAAATCCGTTTACCAACTAAAAGTTTCATCCAGAATTTAATAAATAAGTGAATGAATTAATAATTGACTGCCCAAGTTCAAATGAACAAATGACTAACTTGAATGATGTATGAAATGAATGAATGAGGAATAGACTAAATGATTGAAAAAATTAGCAATAAATGCATGACATGCATTAGTAAGTGAATCACAGAGCGAATGGTTGACTGAGTACACCTCTTATCCACAGGCTGTGTGGTTACCCTCCGTTCTACGATGAAAACGACTCCAAGCTGTTTGAACAGATCCTGAAAGCCGACTACGAGTTTGACGCGCCGTACTGGGACGACATATCGGACTCAGGTGAGCCTATGCCTTCCTCCTCCCCCTCTGTCCACCATGTGGCACATATGGACCACACACCACCTCTCCATCACAGCTTCTGACATCATCTGCCTGGAATGAATGTATTTGGGAGTGTGTGGCAGTAAAACAAACTTAGTGGACGCCAGTCGTGTGTGTGTGTGTGTGTGTGTGTGTGTGCCATGCTAGGGGCTTGAATGTGTGACCCACACCTTTGGTCCAAACTTAAATATCTCAACAAGAATCGGATGGATTGGCATGACATTTTATACAGACTTTCATGATTCCCAAAGGATGAATCTTAATGACTTGACTGAAGACTCTTAGTGATGTTTTTTTGGAGTGATTATGTTTTACAGATACCAGATTATGTTTTTTAGACGGCACCAAAAAGCAATTCAAACTGACTGAAATGTCAAAGATTAGTGTTATTTGTGTCACAAATTTCTGTTTTTAGGAAGATTGACCCACTAATTGTTTCAAAATGCTGTTTATAGTTGGTATGGTCTTTGTGTGTCTACGGTCATTGACATTTTTTGGCCTTTTTATTGTTGTTTTTTTTTCTCCCAGCCAAAGATTTCATCAGCAGTCTGATGGAAAAAGATCCAGCCAAACGTTTCACCTGCGACCAGGCACTCAGACACCCCTGGTGAGAAACACAGAATGTCATACACAGGCAAAAAAGGGCATTAAATAAATAATCAATAGATATCGATGTACAGTCAGATAATTTGTGTGTGTGTGTGTGTGTGTGTGTGTGTGTGTGTGTGTGTGTCAGGATCGCTGGGGATACGGCACTCTGCAAGAACATCCATGAGTCAGTCAGCCGGCAGATCAGAAAGAACTTCGCCAAGAGCAAATGGAGGGTAAATGTTGTTTGCCGCAGTTTATTCTTTGTGGTTTTGCCTCTATTGCAGGAACTTTTGTATTACTCCAGTGTTTAGAAGATGAATCACTCTCTTGTAAAAACCTGGCTCACCATATGGTCAGGAGTTAACATTCATGTTATGTTAAGCCAAAGCGTGAACACACAGAACAGAAATTGGGCCCAATTACACACTAAGACAGAGCAGATGCAGCAAATAGTGTTTTATTGAAAATAAAATGGGCACAAAAGAATCCACAGAAATCAAATGATTGTAAATCCACAACAATATCCAATCCACAGTCCAAATGAAACTGAAACGGATGCAAACATATCCGAATATCCGAAAAGAAGTGGAAGACAGAAGAAAACAGGAAACGGGCTCGGACGCAATCCGAAAAAGACCAGGGTGATTCACAAACTATAAATACACAAGGTAGGGCCAGGTAATAACACACAGGTGACACGAATAAGGAAATCTACAGGGAGGACACAGACAGGACATACAGTACAACAAGACACGAGAGGTGGACACTTACAAAATAAAACAGGACATAAACCAACAAAACCCATAACCACAACACTTCATCATTCACTTTTCTCCTGAAGCTCTCAGAAGAAGAAGAGAGTAATCTCCAGACTTGAAATAAATTCCACTTTGTTGAAGACGCTCCTCAAACTGTCATTTTCAGCCCTGGGTGGGAATAGTACATACAGCTCATGTCATATTTGAACCTCAGATGTTTTTAATGGAAGATAAACTGCAACAGCAGACCAAATCGTGGCATTTTTTTTTGGCAATAGTGCCAGTTCATTGAAAGCAGATTCTGGTCTGCATCTTCAAAGCTACTATGAAATGAAAAAACACTTTTTTGATATTTTCAATGGATTGAAAATCCCGAATATAATCCAACTTGTACTTGTTAAACAGTACGCTGATAGTGCAGCGACCTCATTCCAAGCCAATAGATAGAAATAAAAACTTCACTGAATAAAACCATCACAGATATTTGAACAGTTTTGCTCCTTATAAAATAAATAAGATGCTACTTAATTGCTGTTTCACTGGCATTTTAATCCCAACAGCTTTTATGATATGCAGAAACTGAGGCAAAGTGAGAGCTCTCTGTTTCTGTTTATTTCCTATTTCCTTTCTCACTCCAGCAAGCATTCAATGCCACCGCCGTGGTTCGACACATGAGGCGGCTTCAGCTTGGCAGCAGCATGGGGAGCAGCATAGACGCTTCCAACCCACTGACCAGGCCGAGCCAGATGCAGAAGCCTGCCCAGAGCCAGGCTGGCCAGAACCAGCCAGCTCAGAGCCAAAACGCTGGCCAGGCGGCACAGAGCCAGAGCACCAACACGGCTGCCAGCAAAAGCTCTTCCATAGACAACAACATAGCAGCTCCTCGCAAGGAATGTGAGTATGAGTCATTTGTATCAGTAGCACCAGGAAGCAAAGAGAACATATGTATATTAAAAAAATTCAAGCACTGATCATTCGCTAAACTTCTCTCTCAAACAATGATTATCCAAACCTTGATGAGAAACTGCAACTAAGCACAGCAGTCCTGACACCTGGATTTTCCCACAAGCCCAAATGGTGTGCATGGCACAGACTGATACTCTATATGCACATAAAGACTTCGGAGGGTGGTGTCTTTTTAGGGGTAACTAGCTTACTACTTACTAAATCTACGTTATTGAGTGGGAGTCGATCCTGATTGCGTGTAGGTTAACATTAGCAGCTCTGTCGTGCTTTGTGGGATTTAGGGGAGTTTACAAACTCATTATGCGAAATAGCATTGCATTCACATTGGTTAGCCCTCAGCCTAAAGGCCTTTTCTCTTGTAACATTAAACGTAAATCTAAATCGAACCTCTTGCTTGTCCAAGTATGTAAGATAAGCAGCAAATCTGGGTAAGGTTAGAAGGAAATAACAGTCTAATTGTACGTTTTGTCTTCTCATACTTGCAACACTAGGACCATGGAATAGATACAGCTTCGCCTTGCTTCCAATTTTGCCCAGTGGCCAATCACAGTATCCAGTGAAAAATTCCCCTGCAGCCCAAAAAGCATTGTCTAAATAGACCACCAAAAACTGTAGAACTGCAAACAAGGTCAATTATTATTAATATTTTTGATCACAGGCGATGCCAGTGGGTGAAACACTACTGCTCATATTCAGTGCTGTTTCTATGTCTTCTACACTTTTTCTTAACTTTGTGCCTGGGACCTGTTACCTAAAGTCTTGGTCTTTTAGCATGATGTCATGTATGTAGCCATCAAGGGCGTATTTTAAACTCCTTTCCAAGATTCACGTTTTAAAGTGAGTCAACTTGAAAGTTTATAAAGTCAGTCAAGAGACAGCCTTTTTAACCAACCCATGAAGCCTCCTTAGTAATCTGTTGTTGTTGTTGTTGTTGGGAAAGTTTTTGTTTTAGCTGGCAAAATCAGTGGTCATTGGCCAGAAATGTGAACCCTTGTTTTGTCTGAAATCCAGCACCCATTGTTTCAGAAATTAAGATCTTCCACTGTTGTCATTATAAATTGCACATATGGTGTGCACGAATGTAAGGCACAGCTACAGTAAATATAGAAAAAATATGCTGCTGATCCATCTGCTGACTCTTCCCTCTCAGGTGTAACTGGACCGGTCACACCCTGCAGTCTGGCATCTGCAGCTTCTTCTCCCGGCGCAGGGGCAGAGCTGAACAGGCCACATCCCTCAGCAGTTCCCGCCCCAGTGCTTACAGAGACCAAGTGACGCCAGGTCCCGCGGGGAACCAGCTGGGAGGCCACAGCGCTGTGAGGCAGAGAGACAGAGGACGACAGGCGAGAAAGAGGACCCCCCCCTCTTCTTCTTTCCTCCCTCTCCTCACTGCATTTCCACTTGGATGTTCCCCCCAGCCAGTTCCCCGCCCTGCTCTCGGGAGAGCAGAGGACTTTACCGCCACCCCACCGATTCAAGCCACGCAGCGCCATACTGTACGACCACCACCCACCCACCAGGACGCCGCATAGTATTCCTCCTGCAACAGCAACAGCACGGCCACTGACTCATTGAGGATGTTTGTATGGTCGGCTGTAGTTGGTTGCCATTTAATGATAAAGGAGTGTCAACTGCTGTGAGCTTGATCAGTAATTGGTGGTTCATGGTGGGGCCGATGGTATCGTATTATTCAATGTCAGTCAACATCAACTTCCCTCTTGAATCTGGTCTTTCCTGCGTCACTTTATTTAGCTTTTTCCAAATTAGGTTTGACTGTTGGCAACTGGATTGTTTGATTCTTTTATTATTGCTGTTAATTTTAAAGCTGGTATGTGTAACTTTTAAAAGAAGGCATGTCATTGTCAAATTGATAGTGCTACTTTGGTATAATTACTGTAATAAAATAAGACCATGGTTAAGACAATTGGTCGCCTCTACCTCACGCTAATTTATAGCTATTTATTGTGCATTGTAAAGCATTTCTCTACATTAAGACCCCATTTCCCACAACAGCTTGTTTCTTCTTTTTTCCATCATCACCAAAATCTGATTGGCTTTGACTTGGTTTGCTCTGGAAGAACAGCACTCTCTTCCTGTTACGTGCCATAAAGAAGTCCGACAGATTTACATCCAAATTCAGAGTAGAGGCTGATAGGCCATCTTACTGAGGACCTGATGTGTTTACACTAATTTTACTAATGTAGCAAACTAATGTGACAATGATTTATTCATGTTAAACGCTACATATAGCACCTTTAAGACATTTTATATGTCCATATGGGTTCTTTTGTGTTTGTTTGTGCTTTATGAAGTGCTTTAAAAGTACCACATGACTGTTGAGATGTGGAAACATGAGTAAGCGCTTTATGTATTTTGCACAGAGAGGGTCAGATATGTTCTCAGACACAGATTAGCCACCATCCACTTATGTTTATCAGAGAGTAGAGATTGTAAACCTTTATATAAAAAAAACAAAGAGTGGATGTCAGAGCATTGTACAACTTGGTTATTGCCTGAAAGATTCTGATTTGTTTGTTATTTTCTTACTTTATGAGACTTTTATAACAATCAACCTTTAAGGGACACACCTACAGGTTACTATGAAACATGCAGCAGGTTCAGGATAGCGTAGAGGCATATAGTGGAAAACTGCCTCCAGTTGAGAATAGATGATAGCTTGATATTTGATAGCTTTGATTTCCCAAACTAAGGGGCCGCAAACAGCGCAGTACAGTTTCAAGATTACATAACGTCCCTGAGATATTTAACTGCCCCCCACATGGGTCCTCAGAGTATGTGGCCCGTGTGGAGACAAAATCCAAGATGGAGAAGCTGTCCTGCTGCTGTTCCCTCCCCCTCTAAAGAAGCCATGATCTCACTTTTTTGCATTGTCAAGCTGCACCCAGTTGAGAAGTGCTCAGGGAAAACTGCAGCTCCACTGTGAGCTGGCGAAAACCGATGTCCTGGTTTAGGTTTTTCTGTCAGTGTTTTTGGTCCAGGGGTTGTGGCATTGCAGTAAATGATCCAGGGCTTATGATGTTAGCTGTGTCCTCATTGTAGTGTTGTAGTGACTCGTGACTTGAATATTGGAAGACTCAGACTTGGGCTCCAAGTTGTTTTGGACTTATGCAGCATGCACAACTTGTTCCACTATACTGTTTTATTAACACAATCCCCAACCCCCAAACAGAGTAGCGGAGCTCTTTTCTTGACGGAATTGGATGGGTAATAATGGAGTATAGGTTAGTCCTTGCTGTATCTAGTGATCCCTGCCTTCATGACAGTGGACAGTCATTGTGTCCAACAATTTGAAAGCTTGGTTTGTGTAGTTTCTCGTGATTAGTAGAATGGCTTAACAATGGCTAATGTCAACTATTGATTTGATTACGAGCAGCAAAGCCAAAATATTTTGTTAACAACAAGGCTCTCATTGTCCACTTCGTTCTGAGGGTTTGGTTTTTAACAGCTCAGTTTTGGTCAATTTCAAGTCTTTTAAAAGATTTCATTTCAAAACAGATGGGATGACTGAAGTCCACAGCTTGGAGCTCCTTTTCAACTCATAATTTAACTTTAAAATGACAGACTGACTTTGTTTTGATTTGTGCTTGATGGAACTCAGACTCTGACTTGACTACAGGAGCTTAGATTGTGCCACTGGTTGTAATGGCCTTTTAGACGTAGCTCAGAGAGCAGAACTGTACAACGGCGGGTGCTCACTCACACATATCAGATTGTCATGTCTTTATCAGATGCAATTCTACTCATCCCTTTATTGTGAATTGTAGCCAAAGACTAGTGCTAGCTACAAAGACAATTTGGTTCTTTTTGAATTAGAACTAGTCAGATGTGAAGCAGTTCGAGACACAAGTGGACTAAAACTAAGGGCTGAACTCCAGCTGCAAATTAATCTGGAGAGAAATGTATTGACCTTTGATCCCTTCCTAATCTGTTGGCATTTATCCTGTTTTATTATCTGCACAGAATGTTGCTGAAAAGTATGTGCAAATTATTCATAGTTTGTGTTTTTTTTCTGTATGGCATTTCAGAAGAGTGTGAGACCACAGCTGGATGAAAGTCAACGGTAAAAATGTCAGTAAATCAACACATACCCAAGCTTTCTGGAATTCACTTTTGGCTCTATGTGTCGTTTGTGTTTATTAAGCTCCACCTATTTGGACTGAAGTTGACTAAAACAAACCATGATGAGACATTTGTGAGTGCTATTCAGTCCAAATCAGTCATGTTCTTCGAGAGCTGCATCTCTTGCAAGCTCTGCAAGGACAGTTCCAGTTTGGATTTTCTGCTCTATCCCGCTGTTTCTTAACCAACAATGTTTCAGTCCCCCTCAATACTTTGCGTCCTTCCTAACCTATCTTTAGCGCTTAGCCCCAAGCCCATTTGCTCCTACTGTGGAGACATAAATCTTAAACCATAAGTTTCAAATATATAGTTGGAATTCTTTGAAAGGCTAAAACAGCTGGGCACTGTAGTTCTTAGTAAACGTAAAGTAAAAACTGCACTCGTTGGGGACTATTTTCAGCGATGGATTAATACATTCATCATTGGTTTTGCTTGGGATTTGTTCACAGAATGAAAAAAGTAGAAAGCCTGACTTACCCTTTAAGTAGATTTGTTGCTATTTTTCAGTAAAAAAGTAAATATTTTAAGCAAATTCTGTTACAGCCAGAAAAGAAGATGCTTAAAAGTTACTTTGAATATAGAGTAATTGCTGGAACCATCTTTCCCACAGATTTAAGATTGACCTGCTCAGGGGTTAGGGAGTGAGTGAGCATGAGAAGTTTTGGCAAAACTGATTTGTAATTTCTTTCTGTGTTAAATGAATGTAAAAACAACACTAACACACAGCCACATTAAGGGATAGAACATTCTTTCAAAACCAAATCATTCATATGTATGGTCTCCAAACAGACACACACCGGATCTGCTGCATTGTTGTTCAAGCACTCAAGGCATAGTGTATTGACTGAAAACACTGCAGTTACTTTATGCACATTGACCTTACAACTAATCCAGTCACAATATAGTTTTAGTTTAGTCGTTTTGGTAGTTAGAGGTTTACGAAAAGGCCTGTTAGCCTGAAATATTTTGTTATTTTAAATGTGCAATCATAGGGAAAGCTACACCTATGTGGCTCCTACTGCATGACAGGTCACCTTGCAGAAATCTAAATTAATTCTGACTTTTTACAGCGGGGACTTGTGTTGCATTTTTCTCTACTAACCACACTCTATAGTCATTCCATGTAATTATCCATGTGTTACTGATGGGAAGTTTCAATCATGTAAGGGCTTTATTCCTATGACCACCTTAACCTATTTATTCACTGTAACCATGTATACATACCCATTGATTGCTATGCATTTTTTAAATGTACCGTCAATGCTTTTTTCTTGGAAGAGGGATCAGGACAGAAAGGAAACAACATCAGCACCTATAGTTAGAAAAAAGAAGGTAGATATTTTAGTTTTGGGAATAAATATGTGCAAGGCACTGAATTCTTTGAACCTTAGAAATTTTCAATCACTTAACTGTTGATGATTATTATTGTTGAATGAGCTACATTGTAAAAGTGGTGTACCAGGTTATTCTCTGGCACAAAAGGTGGTGATGAATCGTCAGCCAAGACTGTAAGAATATGTTGAATTAAATGTGAAGTCGTCCACTTAAGTCTGGACGTTTGTGTTTACGAATGCATCATGAGGCAGGCAGAGGGTTCAAGTTAATGCTGCTCAGTAGTTTTATGTCTGCTGTAAAAAAAAAAAAAAAGGTTTGAATTGATCGTTCCATGTTAAAGATGCTACTGTAAATATATTGTGAATATGAATGATCATTTTCAAGATAATATTTACAAATGTTTTGCTGTTCAGGCATGTAAGAGTGAATGAGTGTGTGTCGAGGGAAGTTGATTGTATTCTCTATGGAATGTTTAATGTAAAAAAAAAGAAAAAGAAAAGCTACAATCCCCTTTACTCCCTACTGCAATTTGCTTTTGCATCCTGTCCAGCACTGTGTGACTGCCACTTGCAGAACTACATAGTGCAGTTTAATGCCGTCAGTGTTCCACCTCCACTTCAGTTTAAGTCCAGCTAAAACTGAAAGCATCATTTACTGAACTCAGGCTTACGTTTTTGCCATTACAAAGGAAGAAATCCAAAGCTGTGACCGACTCAGAAACACACTGTTCAGGACTAGGGGCGGCTACGACCCGCTCTCGTCCACTTTTTCCCCTTTGACCTTTTTTTAACAAAGTGCATCATCACAAAAGATGAAAACACAAGCATGTCCAAAAAAGTGCTACAAGAAGTCAACTTCACCATGTTCGCATAATCTTATATGCCCTTGTATGATGTTAGTATCTCTGTATTACTGTATGTAAAGACGTACACAGGTTGAGATGCCTGCGTTCAAAAAAAGACGAGTTTACTCAGCAGATTAGAGTTTCAGTTCTACAAACAGTTTCAAGAGGCAGAAATCATACCTGGTTCCAAGATGGTTCCCCATTCAATCAGTTACTCTAATGCTGTTATTAGTGTGACTTTCCACTGATTCCCTGCCTACAACAATGATATGGCTTGAAAATTATTTACTGGTATGGCTAAAGATTTTCTCATTTTTATGTGGCATAAATTGTGATAATACAAAAAGTATCTTATGGGTGTTTGTGGCACTTGTTTTAAAGGTGTTTTTGCAACAAATTGTCTATGAGTTGGTTGTCTCAAGGCCAGTGTTCAACAAGTTATCTGCAATTCTGAGCCGCTGAGCCAAAAGCCTAAATTGCTTCACAGCTAGCGCTTGTCCGGGGGTAATGGCCAAACATGGCAAAAATGTCGGTAAAAAATAAAATCAGAAATATAAATACCAAGGACCTTTGTTTTTTCATTCACTCATGACATTAGCTTACTTAGTTAGCAAAAGCTCTGTATGGCTAGATGGAAATTCAGGCTAAGTAGCTAGAGACCCTTGTATAGCTAAATTCTAGGGTATTTTGTCTTGACTGTTTTATTTCCATAAAGGTAAAGGCCTACCCTGTTGCTAACGACTTCTAGGGAAGTCAAGTACATGTAGCTAGTGGGTATTTATTTTAGTTAGTTAGTGGTGTATTTCATGCTTCATTTTAAAGAAGAATTTGCTGTGTTGGCTAAGATCTGTATCTGACAGTGTATGCATAAGACTTCTTTTAACTACACAAGGAAGCACGTTCACTTATATGTCAGTGTTTCTGTATGAATTATTGCCAAATGCGTTAGTCACAATATTAGCATTGTCTCTTATGGACTGAAAGAATTGCGGGATTTTAGTTAGCATCAGTAAATCTAATGCAAAACTACTAGGCTAGCAGCTGTGCTGTGCTGTGCTTCCCTCTAGCCAAATGGTAAAAATGGTCCTTTTCCTCTGTCCATAAGATCTAACTCAACTAATGAGAGCCGCTCTGCCTCTAAGAATTGTTTGTAGGGCTTAAACTTTGTACAAGCTGCTCTTTGGGACCTGGTGTCTCCCTGTGGGTGTCCTCGTCCGGAGCCTGCTGTTAGCCGGCTATGTTGTATTTACTCTGCATGTGACCACAGCAAACTCCCATCCTGTGCACCGTTGTCGCGCCGACAACACCCTCATGTCTGAGAGCGGACACTGCCTGCCGCACTTATTGTGCTGTGATGATGATGATGATGATGATGATGACTTTCTGTTAATGGGGCTTGTATATCAGATGCCTTCGACAATCATGTGTACATATCAGAGTTACCATGAAGACACAGGCCAGAGCAACTGATTGTGTTTCGTTTCTCCTGGAATAAATCCTGAATGATCATAATATGACCTTTTTTTACCCATTATTTTTTGGTGTGTGTGGGTGTGTGTGACAAAATAGGATAAGGCTGGCATGTTCTTACTACTCAATCTCAGAATAAGGACTATATTTCCTACTAATGTAAACCCATGTGTGTGTTTGTACTGTATTTCAACACACCCCAGAGTCCATGCATGCGAATATAAAGCAGACACTAGACACTCTTTACTACTTTGCCCAACATTTATATGCTGAACAGCAGATGTTTAGCAGGCAGAAGACAGATGTTGCAAACACAGGAGGTTGGGATACATTATTATAGTTAAAGCTTAAAAAACATATTGTCCACAGATGTTACTTCCTCATATGATGTTATGTTCAGCCTGAAAGGAGTCTCCTTGGGTTTACCCTCTAGTATCCACACTGCCTGATTATGCCGTTGCAACAAAGGGTTCAGTTAGAGTTCAGATAAAACATGTTTACAGTCTTGAAAAAAAAACTAGAGACCCCTCATTTTTGTCTGTGTTTTTCTGTCAAAGCTCTTTACAAACTTATTTGAGTCTTCACAGCTGCCCAACACCAATGTGAATGATTCATTCAAGTATTGATAAGGCTGAGATAAGCTAACCTGTAATAGTGATAGTTACATACATCTAGTGATGCACTTGGACACATCATCAGTGATAGTACCTGGGGTCATCGGGGTGTTTCAAGTCTTTCAGCCTCAGACACCCTCAGTGATTAGTTCCCAGCCTGTGTCCAAGAGACATCAGTCCAGAAACAGCCAGCTTGTGTGTCCCTCAACTGGGGCGACTAGATTTCCCATGTAGTACAGCCTCACAGCACTGCATTGCTGTAGACTCTTTGTCTTGTTCTTTCTGTACATTAACACCATGCTCATTGGCTTTCGCTCAACTTCAGAATTGCTTCTCGTTGAAGTGGAAACAGACTCCAGCCGATAAGGAGTAACTTAATTTTGCACTTTAGTAAATATGCATCTGTTTGTTCCATTGGTGCATTTGTGCCATATTTGATTTTATTTTACTCTGCACTGGCTCTTTACACAACTTAAGATAGAAGATAACAATGAATGAACAGACAACATTAGTCAACATAAGACAGAAAAGCTGCAGGCTACTTCTTGCCCCTGTATGCCCTTTCAACACTATAGTTAATAAGCTTTATACGTTGATTCTGTTTAAAATAAATCATCTTTTGAAGTTAACTTTTAAATGATCGTCACCTCAAGTGACTTACTGTAGCTTGAGATGTTGAGTTTTCCCCTCTGAGCAGCGGTAGCCTGAAGGTTTGTATTTGCTCATCAGTGATAAGTTGTGTTAATATTGGTCCGTTATTAGCAGAGTTTGGCCCAGTGGAGCTTCCTGTGGTTCAAGTCATCACACTTCCTCTGCTTTTCGCTCCGTCTCAGTTGGAGATTTTCCTCCAGACTGACTGTCTACCTCAGTTCAGTACAGGGGAGTGCGCGCACACATTGAGTGTGTCGGCTCATTCAAAGTGATTCATCCCTCTGACGTACACACACACACACCAAAGCACTGAAATGAAAATTGTGAAATCAAAGTATTTTACATCTCTTTGACACTCAATACATTGCATCACGCTGAAACACAGTCATACACACGCGTACACACACACAGATACAAACACTGCTTGTTGACTTTGCATGTCAAGCTGTAAGTGTGTTTGTGCATGGACTCACCGATCCCTCTCCTTCTTAAAATGATTTTGCCTCATCTTTCGTTCAAGCCTCTACCCTCCCCTCCTCTTCCCATCCTCTTCTGCAGCCCTTCTCTGGCCGCAGGGTTTCTTCTCCTCCTCTCCCCCCTCTCCCCTACAGTGACATGTTGTTTTGTTCTTTACTAAGCAGCACATATATATTCAATAAAACTAATTACAGGCAGATCATCTGAAACGGTGCGATAACACACAGTCCCACAGGAAATAGAGGCAGGAACGTGGCATGCTGTGAAATTTAAACAGATAATTTTGAATGCATACAGCGGGTGGTGACTTGATGTTTCCCTCTACTCTGTTTGCTAGCAGTTAGTAAGCTAAAAACTAAACCAAACTATACACCATCTACTTGCAGTAGCACAGTTACACCAGCAGTGACCTTTTACTTTTAAGTAAAAATGCTTTGTACAAGCTTGTCCTGACTCAACCATGCAGAGGAGATCTGCTAGATGTTGAATGATAATGAATTAAAGATGAATTCAAGCTGTCAAAACTGTCATCTGCTCTAAAGTGTCCATGGTGCAGCATTAGCTAGTAGGTTGCATTCAGGTTCTGCTGTCATTTCCTTTAATGGATTAGTTGCAGAAGAGACGATATTTTTATTCTTTCTTTGTTGTCTCTTGGTTTGAAGTTGCTTTTCACACTGTGCAAAACTGTGCATCTTGCCTGCACCATTTTTTTTCACAATCAAAAATTTGGATTTGTTAATCAAGAGACTTTTGTTGGGTTTTGAGGGACCATGGTGCGAGGATGAGTTATTTAGAACAGTTCTAAAACCCCCCTCAAAAGTTAATGGACATTGGTTGCAAATGCTTACAAATGGGACATAGGTATAGTTCAAGCATAGCACTAGCTGATTGGCATCAGTGTTCTCATTCAAGGTTCACCAGCCTATTGTCGACCAGCTGACAAGTAGGCTAACATCTGGTCATATCTATGCAGGTGTAAAACTTCCTACTGTTACTTTGCTGATATGCTCATGCCAGTGCCATTTGGCATCGCAGCTCCCTTCACCACCCTTTTTAAAGCCACTATGGAAAGGATTTTTTTTAAATGTAACTTTGGTGACCCCTAGGGATAGAAAAACGACCCTCAACCACTCCCCCTAACGAAGCCAACCACGTTGATTGCGCTGAAAGCGACAAATAGACTGCACAGATTTTCACCGGGATTATCGGATTCTTTTCCAAATAAAAAACGTACAACAGCAGGATAATTTAAAAGCTCCTGTAACCACATAACAATTCCACACTTTTGGCTTTAATCTTTTAAATTGTTGAGGGGGTTGTCAGTTGCATCTTGTCACAACACTTATTTGAGCAGTAACAGCTGCAGCGCTGCAGCAATTTTTCCTCAGTTGTTCTAAGCATCAGATATGCATGTCTGGCTGCTGCAGGGTTAGCAGTGGTATGAAGCATTTCTGTACCTGTGCTGCTTGCATGCTAACTAAGCATAGACCAAGAAGAGGAAGGTCTGCTTCAGAGAGGAGACTGTGTCCGACACGATGTAAAAACATTGTTATTTCAGCATCTCAGTCACCAACTGCAGGTCAAAATTCATCCACTGCTTTATTGCTCACCTCACCGCCACTGAGCGTTTGATTATGTTTGTGGCACAAGAGAGAAAATACAATTCAGCCTCTGATGAACGCATATGTTTCTCTCTGCATCCAACCTGCCTCTCATTTTGCTGTCTTTTGGTGATCCTTGCATTCACAGTGGTCTCGTGATGTGACGCTGCTCGCCTCCCTCCAGAGCTTTTGGTTTTCCAGACTGAATTAGAGGAATATTTCAGCGACGTCCTGCTGTTCCGAGCATTGCCGCCCACACAAACACATTCCAGCCACTTGATGGACCATACACACACACACATCTCTTTCTCTCCCCAAATACTACAGTGTCTCCTCTGACCTTAACCTCCTTACACTCTGTGTGATACTGTAGGGCTTAACTGGAACGCTGAGTGTGTGTGGCTGTTTGTTTTTTTAAACTCCCGTGACCCAGATGTTAATATCACGTTCACGTTCAGTCTGATGTTCATCCAAATCAAATTTTATAAGCAGAAAAACCATCATACAAAAATATCCACATACAAGCTGATGTTCCAGACTTCAAAAAACTTAAATTAAAAATAAACGAACCTTCTCAAACATCCTAGAATTCTCATTCTACACGACTCTCTGCTCACAATTTCAGTTGAAGAAAAGTCAATACATCACAACATCATTAAAATTAAATGTAATGTCTCTTAGTAGTGCCTCACTAGGCTGTGATTACATAAAAGGCATTTCTCTATGTGTTTTCTTTGGTTGTACTCAATTGTTTAGTTGTTGTCATACGATGTGTTTCCCGAAAAGCTGAGAAAACTAAAATTCCTCCACCAGCCTTTCAATTTCTTAAATCTGCTATAATCAATATTTTTATACTAACAATCGATCAAATTACTATATGTATTGTGTAAAGGGTCACCCACAGAGAATTACCTCTGCAGCCCCCCTCTGCTCTACAGAGTATTTTAGCATCTTTCAGCTCATTGTTTTGTTTTTTCCAGCCCGCAACTTTAATGGTTGATTCAGTCTAATCACTTTGATTCTATTTGTAACAGGCAGCTTTTTTCTGTAAAAAAAGAGAAAAGGCTCTAATAACCCAGCCTCCCAGTAACAAACAGTAGACAGGCAAAGTTAGCAACTAGCCAATGAACATAGTGGAGAATTTAGCAGCTAAAGAGAGAGAAAGTTTTCTCACTAACATTCACCCGTTGCCTGAAACACAAAGTGTTACGTGTGTCTTCTGAATGTGTAAACAAGAAACCTTCGCCAATAAGTTCGCCTTATTGGTTTAAAAGGTGATATGTCAATGTTATGTTTACAGCTTGTTTTTTGCTGCCCCCAAGTGACCAAAAAATCAAAGTCATGCAGTATTACAGAGATTTAATATTCTATGATGTTGGGCCTCCTGCCAGAGCCAGATTTTTTTATTAGAATTGCCAGAATCGATGCAGCAGAGGTCGAGATATCCTGACATTCAAACACTGGATCCCATGCTTCCCATAATGCATCTCAGTTGAATGGCAAACAATAATGCATCACTCGTATAATAATGAGCTCTTGCTGGTACTGTTATTATTGTCACTCATAGCTGTGCTTTGTGTTGGAGCAAAAACACATCCTGTGTGATTACAGCCTGAGAAGAGCACTGAGCAGCAACTGAATCCAGTTGTAGAATGCAGCAGACCTAAAGTACGGCTCCGCCTGCAAGAGGAATCATCGAGAAAATACATTTTTGATTCTCTTTCAGGAAAATTTTTTGTTCTTTGTCAGATGACCAGGAACGGTCCTGATAATTACTCTTGTGTTTTAGCAATGAGGGATACAAAAGAGAGAAAGAGGAGTTTATTTACAAGAAAACTATGTAGATTATTACTTTAAAAGTGTGTTTATGCAGATGTGACAGTTGCTATTTATTTGTCCATTACATTGAGACCGCCCAGCAGTCTCTTGATCTCCAATGGCTGTTTTCAGTCCAGGTGGGTAACAGTGTGGGGCAGGTGAGATTAGTTAAAGTTGCATTCGCTGGTGTCTCGCCTTGCTCGCATAACGCCCAGGCGGAGGGTCCTCCTGTGTTATGGTGTTGAGGTGATGCCCAGCCATCCGCTCTGCAGCCTTCAGCCTCTCTTGCAGCTCCTGCGCCTCCTGCTCGGCCTTGCGTGCAGCCTTGCGGGCATTCCTCAGGGAGCGCTTCACCTTCCGAACGCGCTCCTTCAGCTGCCGGTTCCTCCTCTCTGCCGCTGCCAGGCGCTCCTGCAGCCTGCGGCCTCGCTCCTCCTCTTCGAACAACGCGGCCTGCACTGAGGAACACAGCAGCTGGAGGAAGGAGGAGAGGGAAAGTGGTGCTGTAAGTTAACATACATGACATGTTGTTTTCTTAACAGGCAAACCAAACTGCAGTAAACCACCAGCTGCCTTCTCGTCAGCTGGTTGTGTAGTGCGGGAGCACTAGTGATGTGATTTTCCCAGCAGCCACTGGGAATGAATGAACTTTTTTGCCTTTGATCTCCAGAGTGTTATTATTTCTCCCTTTATCATGTTTTTTCTCCTGCATAGCCAAACACACTTGGAGGAGGGAGGATGGGGAAATAAAGTTGAGGGCCTGACTGGAGTCATTTACATGTATCCACTTCCAGTGCAAAAACATTAGAGGATGATGAATTCTGTTTATGTGTGTCTGTGTAACATAATTGCATCGCTTCAAGGACCACCCATCCCTCCCTGGCAATGCAAGGTTTGTGTACTTTGATGTTCCAGGGGCCCTAATTTTCCATCTCATGAGCTGACCCAAGTCAGCGGGGTTAACAGGGGCGAGTGCTCTCGCAGCCACAGTGGGGAATGCATGTCAGTTCATTTATGACTGCACTTTGTCAGAGGAACATACCTAAGGAAATCCTTAAACTCACACCATGTGCTGTATGTACATTATTGTCACCCTTACAAACCGACACCTTTCACAGCCATCATGCCTCAGTTGGGTTTAATTGTTCCTTGTGTTCCACTAGCACTTTGCTAACAAATATAGTCCACAGCGTATTCTGTATGTGAGTCAATGTGCGTTCCATTTGCACTCGGAACTTGTTTTCCGAGGTATATTCTGAGTTCCGAGACCAGAAGTGACAAATGGAAGTTCCTACTCGTCAACTCGGTCGAACGCAGAGGACCCCAAGTTCAGAAAGCAAGATGGCTGCAAAGTTCGACTGTCAGTAAAAGCTGGTGTTTTTAAGTTATTTTGAGCACTTTTGTCTTTGTGTTCAATTTAGTAAGTCGCATACATAGTCTACTGTTCTACCGTTGCCCAAAGGCATGTTGCTACGATCATGCTATGAGTGAAATACCGTGTAATGTGTTGTTCATCAACTGGTGCTGCCGAAAATGGCTAGGTCGACGTTGCTAACAACAACAATGGTCGCTGTTGCTAAAACAACACGTACATTTTGTTGTCCGACCCGTTGTGTTCTGTGGCAAATGAAATGCATCCAACTCAGGTTTCCTTGTTTTTTTAATGGATATGACATCGACCCGAGTCCAGAGCTCCGAATTCCAAGGTAAATAGAACGCAGGGTTAGTGTATGAATTTGGCACAAGTTTTGAGGACTATGATTTTATTAAGAAGTACGAAAGTCTGACATTTTAGGAAATACACTCATTTGCTTTTTTGCGAGAGTTCGATGAGAAGGTAGATATCACTCGTGTGTGATTCAGGTATTGATCTAGAACCGGGGGACATTATGTTAGCTTAGCCTCAAGACAGGAAACATGGAAACAGCTAGCAAAGTTTAAAAAAATATCCACCTACCTACCACCTTTAAAGCTGACTAATTAATATGTTATATCTTGTTTGTTTAATCTGTACAGAAACTGGAGAGTAAAAATGATAAGTTGAGGTTTTACGTGAAGTTTTACATGCTACAAATTGAGCTCCTGAAGGGATGAAAGTGGTATCAATCTTATCTGCAAGAAAGTGAGGAAAGCGTGTTTCTCAAAATGTTGAACTATTTGTTTAAAGCTTGGGGTGGTTGCTTGATTGTCTCAGGATGTCTCATTCAGCCACTGAGGTAAGTGCTAGCTTTCCATCTAAGCTACGCAGTCCCCTAAATGTGGATTTCCTGGCATCATGAGTAAGAATGGACACCATAAACACCAAAAACATCTACAAATCCATCTTTACATGCAATGACCGATTTGAATATTTATAATAGTGAAATATACTTTTGACATGCATACTTCTGATATGCAAAGATTTAGCATGTTCTGGAAAATCTTAAAATTAAGGGTCAGTTGACATAAATTAAAACAAACCTTTTCATTGAAGCTACTTTTTGCTGAAAAAAAGTCTGCGGGTTATCCTAAGTGATGGGGCTGTTGGTTCTGGAAAGAGACATTTAATTTGTTTTGAAAATAAAAATTCCATTCACCTTACCTTTACTTTAGTTGAAGCAAAAATCTCGGAGATGGATATCCAAAAACCTGGACAATGGGGCCAAAACAATTTAGGCTACATAAATATGATTTATTTCTTTTCTTTTTTTCCTTATTACCATATTGCATAACATTGGTTAAAAAAAAAAAAAGAAAAGAAAAGAAAAAGAATTACAGTTTGATCCCTTTCGTACTCATAGGAAGGCTCTCAGCATGACAACCCTTACACAGACCTGCTCACACAAACACCACCTGTCAAAACATCCGAGTGTTACCTGCCTGCTGTTTAGCATCATCTGTACAAACAGTATTTAGAGGGAATGTGAAGACACACACATACCCGTACAATATGTTCTCAATTTCAAGTGTACAACAATTTGAACACAGAGGCAGTGTCTATTTTGTCCAAAACTCTACCAAAGCTGCAGAATGTCAAAATTAAGGATGCATTTAAAGCTGCACTTAACAATATTCTAACACTATCAATGAAATAAAAAGGAGTCGTCCGTTTTGACAAACCCACATATAGATAATTGTCGCTTTGCAGTTTTCCTTCGCCTCTGTGGTGCGTTTCAGCATCTTTCAGCTCATTGTGTTGGTTTTGGGAGCAGCAACTTTACTGTTTTGGTTGAGTGTCAATCATGGTTGTTTCAGTTAAAAGGTTTTGATATGCCTGCTGTGCGCTACCTGCTCAGCACGAAACAGCAGACAGACACAGTTAGAGATAAGCTGATGAACATAGTGGAGCATTTACCTGCTAAAGATATTTCCCCAGGGGTTGGTGGAGACCAAAAACCGAGCTAAAAGAAGAGTAAAGATTAGACTTATATTTGTCAGCTGGCCAGAAACACAACCCAAAATTGATGCTAATGTTGCTCTGTAATGACTGGATGTATAAATTAGCAACTATTGCCAGCATGATTTGCCATATCATCTTATAAAAATTAAATAATAATAATTAATTAATAATTGATAAATGATCAATGTCAATGTTGTGTTTTGCCAGTTGTGCTGCCCCCATGTGGCCTAAAATATAATAATGCAGCTTTAAGCAACTGTACTCCATATCACAATTGTGCACTTATCTTCATTGTGAGCAAACTGCTTCTTAGATGGCAGTATGTGTTCTGGACAAAACTGCACATCTCCCTGCATTTATATTAATTCATCGCCAGATAGATTAGAGCGAAAGAAAGGAGACAGGGTCAGTGAAAGAGGAAAAGGAGAGCAAAGAACTGTAGGGATTGAGAGACCTGCCTCTGTGTGTGTCCAGCCTGACCTGACTGCTCATTTATTTCTGCAGACTTTTGATTCTTCTTTCTAACTTTATATGGAGACTCAGCATGGGTCCCCCCTACACGCACACATTTGGTGTCTTTAGAGCTTCACCATTGACGTCAAAGACACAAGCCAGGCTTTCTCCTCTCCTGAGGTTTATATTGCTGTGTGTGTGTGTGTGTGTGTTTTAGTGCGTGTGCATGGAGAAAGATAATTAGGAAACAGAGACAGAAAACAAGACAGAAAGAGACAGTGAGAGATGAACAGATAAAAAAGAACAAAAGGGAGGCAGATAGAGAAAGAAAAACAAAGACGAGGCAGCTTTTAACTACTGAGTGAAACAGGAAAACTGTGTTGTCTTCTTTTAATCCCTCTGAGCGTCCACATTAAGTATTAATGAGAGTTGTGTTAAAGGTGTTTACATGACAGTTGAAACTAGGGTGGTCCCTCACTGTGGTTATAGTCAAATCATCCCATGTAACCATGGAAATGTGCTGATTAAGAAGAATTTGGAAGGAGAATTTGTCTTTATCTTACTGTGGCCTATCAATTCAAGGCTAATGGGCCCAAAATAAAATCTGAAAAAGGTTGGATATCTTTCAGGAAACAAACAGAGGAACAGTGATCTCTACCTCTGGCTCAATCTGCTCTGAGTGCTGCTAATAAGAGGAGGTTTTGAACAAACGCTAATTGAAGGTTCTGGCAGAAAAGTGGTCTCTTGTCTATCCTTCTGGAGGGGTGTCTGGTTCCCATGAGGCTGAAACCAGAAAGCAAACCACCTCCAATTTTAGGGATGTTTTGTGTTTAATTTCCTTCTGAAGCGAGTGACGCAGCTTGGGAAGCACTGTCAAAATCTAAGAATTCTGTATAGTGAAATTAGTAAAGAGATCATGTTCTTGTTGTTTTTAATTTCTTTTCATTTACAGCCCAAGTAGAACCGATGGAAAGACGGAGACGATCGCTTTTCTTTTGCTTCAAATCTGATACTTCCAAATTCAAAAAGACAAGGAAAACACTGAGGGCAGAGACATGAAGCGGAAGATGAAAGTCCTTCCATTTCTTACTCCTCCATAAATTCCCAGAGCAAAACACCTGTTTAGTCCTGCCTTGCCTGAAGGTTATGGCCTCTACATGCGAGTGCTCGTTCTCTAAATGAGCAGTCTCTTTAACCCCTGCCTCACTGACCTTTGGCCATATAGCTCACAGGCCAGACCCGGCAGGTCAAACCTGAAGAGAAAGGATGAAGAAGACACCACGCCACCTTTCCTGATTTAGCTCTGCATTTCTGACTGCCAACAGTAAAAAAGTGCCATAAATCTACAATTAAACAATTAACCATGTCTTTCTTAACAAGGTGCACTATCCTGACTGTTAACGCAGTGATGCTAATACATGTCTATTTACCCTTTTCTATTACAATTTACACAAATAGGTGCACTGTGTCGATTCTTCAATTACTCAAGTCCAGGTCACATCCCAAGTCTCAATTCCTTTACGATGAGTAAAGTCAAAATAACAAAAAGTCATTTGAAGTCTCAGTCAAAGGCTAAAGTCTGAAAGCGTTACAAAGCCTGTCTGTTTTATTTATTTATTATTCCAGGATTTTACCAGTAAAAACCTGAGGCTTGAAAGCAAAAATATTCAGGTCTCAAGTTTTTAACCGGTCAAGTCAAGACTATGAGGAGTGTCTCTAAAGTCACGTTTCAAGCTCAAATTTTTGAGACTTTCAACCAGTCAAAATCTCCAGTCTACAATTTTTGTGAATTTAAAGTTACTATGATGCTATATGAAAACATCCATTTTGTGTTTCTTCAGAGGCGTCACACAAATATCTAGACCCTGTATATAAGCATTCTCTATGGGCCCCTTTTTGCACCCACAGCTATTCGTTCTAGTATCTTTGTGGGCCCTCCTCACATTAGGGCCCACGTGAGGGCCATGTATTCTCTCCCAGTCCTACGCCCCTAATGAAACCTTTTCAACATCTAAACAGCTGCTCTTGTATCCTTTAATAATTGAGGGCAAAGACTTGTGTAGTTCCATCTACAGCCGCCGTGTTCTGTCTTGTCTGAAGTGTGACCTGCTCAGCTCACTCAGAGCAGGTGTGATAATAAATGCCTGAATCACAGCAGAAGACCTTTCTTCTTCTGTTGACAGAGTTCAGCTTATCTCTGGTCCCAGGTCAGCAGGCAACGTTACTTCATACTGATATGAATCGAAGCTGCAGACTGACACTCTTTCAAACTGCTGCCTGTCAAACATGTGGATCTCTGCTATTTGATCTTTGACCCCTGGATTGCTAGCATCCTGTCTGCCTTAAGAGCCAGATGGACAGAACTCAACCTATCAGTAACTGCTTTGATCATCTATAATCAACTCTTCTTCTTCTTCTTCTATTTTTCGTTCTTCTGAAGATCAGAACAGTGAGGTGTGTGTGTTTAGCTCTGCACTGTGCCAGAGGAGAGTTAAACTGTGTATCTAATGATCCTCACCACATTCCTGTCAGCAGAGTCACAACTCAACTCAGGATTAGGTGTCCACATGCACAAACAATCAAACCCACAAAGCCTCACTCTGCTGTGTCACTTTTCTTCCAACATACACTGCACTGCACATTCACATTTTTGCTACAACTACAAAATGTAGGTCCTGAAGCAAGAATATTACTAACAAACCAAAACACCCCAACAATAGTTTTTAGTCCCCCCCCCCACCTCCAGTCTCCTGCACCCTGCTGTCCGTCTGGACTGTTAATGTGTTATCTTCATGGTAACAAGATAGTGTCGGGTTTGTTTACATCCTCTACAAACACCAAAAAAGCTGACCTGACTGAAGTTTTTAACCTGGGAATCGGGCCACTTTTGTTGTCATGCATTACTATTAAATCAAGCTGCCCAGCAGTCCTCAGGGTCATTATTCTGTTAGTTAGAACACTTTGTCTTCAACAGGTTGTGCATGATGACATTGCACTAGACGTGAAAAAGGTGTGTGTGGTCGAAACAATGCGAAGCCTTACCCTGCTGTCCTCTTGGGTGTCCCACTCGGGGCTGAAGGTGTGGAAAGGCTGGCTGCCTTGGGTGCAGTTGGAGAACTGGAAGAGGCTGGAGAACGTGCGCCTGTTCTCGGACGTGTCGGGGAAGATGGCGTCCTGGAAGTTGACGCCGTGGGGCAGGATGTTGTAGTTTTCATCCATCCTGCAGAGGAGATAAACAGGAAGGCTGTGAGGAGAAAGCTGAAGCTGCTGCAGGAATCACTGGGATGTACAGTAGCTGTGGTTTTTAATTTGCATCAACCAAGTCAAATGTGGCTTTGCAAGTTTCATAGCATTTCATAGGTTAGAAATGCATCATATTTGATGAGCAGGTAGTTTACTTTGCAGGTAAATTCTTTTGCAAAATAACCAGGGACTACAGGTGATGGTGAATGAAAAGTTTCAAGTGGTATACCTCAAAATTATATTTAACAATGGTGTTCTTTACTCTTTTTCTGACTGTAGATCAAAGTTTGCTCCCAAACAAAATGACAAAAGACAAAAATGCAAAAGAGTTATTAGAGTGTTAGTTGCTATTTTGCAAAAGCCCTTCTAGGGAAGGGTGTTGCTAATTAGCATCTGCTATAAACACTGTGATACATGCATTGGATAGCTGTTGCGTCCCTCTGTGTACATCTGTCTCTATCAAATAAACCATAAATAAATGAAATGCACATCTGTCTGGCAAAAAGTTTTAATGGAAACAAAACGTTCTGATTGTTGTAAGCACTGTTTGGATTAGTGTTGCCAAATGTCTGTTGGAACCATTTGGATAAATGTGCTATGCAATTCACCTGAGGAAGAAGAAGTAGGAGTAGTTCTCCATTACGGTGTGGGACTGGCAGGACAGGTACCCCAGTCCGGTCAGATTGAGTCTTGATCCAGTGGGCACCTCCAGCATGCTGCCCCAGGCCTGGTCGCACAGCAACTCCACCTCCGCTGAGTATAGCAGCCCTTCCTCCGCGCCCTCGTACCCATACCCGAACCCGAAGGGCAGCGAATTGTACAGGCTGCCCGCCCCTCCGCCCAGGGTCTCCCGGTGGATCGCCAGGACCCGGGCGTACACGATGATCTCTGCCAGCTCCGCCCGGCAGCCCTCACTCAGCGGCCGCCACTCAGTGGGGAGCTGGCACCCGTGCGTAAAAGTAACCAGATGCGCAAAAACGCCGAGGAAGAGAGCCGTGGAAAACATCCTGAAGAGCCCGAGAAGAGTTACAAGTTTCCAGCAGTGTTAATCCCTGTGGTGATGCTTCGCTTCAGAAAAAAACTCGTTTGCTGTTTAATACTGGAGGCCAGTCTCTTCGAGCATCCACGTTGCTGAAAGAGAGTTGAAAATTAAAACAAAATAGCGTTTGCGTTTAAAGAACTAAACCCCTGTATTTGTTACCTGGACGCTTGAGGATGCTGTAGCCTACCTGACCAAAACCATGCAATGTAATGTTTTACACAAAATAATCAACCGCAGTGTTTTTGTCCATTAACCAAACTCAAACAGCTCTTCTCCCCTCCAGAACTCACCAGTCAAATCAGTTTGCAGTAACCTGAACTACTCCAACCTGTTGCTGTGCTCCAAATGTTTCCATCTCATCTGTTTTCTGGGAGTCACACTCTTCAGAAGGGCGCATGGATGCTGCGTTCATGGACTGATGTGACGCTCCGTCGTTTGATTCTCCTACACGGTCTCATCTCAGTGCGTAAATACCAACGCTTTGACCATGTGAGATGGTTGGTGCGTTTGAGTTGACTATTTTGTCGGGGATCATAAACGTTAATATTTAAAACCTGTTCAACCCGATAATGTTACCAGCATTTCAAAGCAAACAGCAGGGCAACCCATACATCCTAAATAAAAAGTAGCAAATAATGGCTATTTTAGCAAACTGCAAGCATTACATTTTAACACTAGATTTCTAGATTTTTGGGATGTGGACAGAGGCACGGTCATCGTCGAACTGAGCTCAGAAACTTTTGGCATTTGGATACAGTTCTTGAGAAATATACACTTTCTGATAGCGCATTTGAAAGCGTCCAAGGGGAAGTCAAAGTAATATTGGAAAGTGGTTTCTAATGTTGGAGAGCTTGCCCAGAACAAGCTCTTTGGGGGCTTACTTGAGACTAAGTGCAATCTGGAAAATGTTCACAATTAGCTTACATCACTTATTGATTATTGAACAGTAATAGAACAGATAAGATAAGATAAATATATAATTCTCTCCACTATCACTCCTGTAAATATCCCGTATTCAGTTCTATTGGCTAATAAATCTCTATTGTACTGCAGAACCACAGAACTACAGAAACTACATTTCAGTGGGGTCTATTTTTACAGCTTTGGTTTTTTTGCTTAGATGACACTGACATCCAATGGACACTGACATGAACAGCATGTAGCATAAAGTGTATACACTGTGTATATGCTATGTATTATTATTAATTTTTATATAGCCTATTGCAATTGATTATCTGAAAAAAAGTGAATAAAAGCTGTAATAATTAATATTTGCTTAATGGTCCACTTTGTAAACACGTTTCGATTAAAGGGAAAAAATGGGTAGGCATATTGTATTCCATTAGGCTTCCTATTTTATAGTGACCATGATGTGTTTTTATGAAATAATATTTTAAGATATTACATCAGGATTAATTCTATTTTAATTATTTTAATGTTGCTGTTACCAAAACATGGTTGTCTGAGCAGGTTAGGGAATCTCCAGTCTTTCCTTTCCCGTTTTCAAAGTGCAAGGTGACTCCTGAAGGGAAATCCCGCTGTCAGTTGATGGCTGGCCCCGCCCTCAGCTGCCAGGCGTGCCCTGATGTGTAAAATATGCGGATGGACCTTTGGACACAGCGGCTCTGTTCACACGCAGCTGCAGTTTATCCTCAGATCTACACGGCGACGTCACATCGAGGAAATGCAAACCTTAGTAAAATACAAACAAGCGTTTTCTGTGACAATTAGGCCCTATGGGGACAGGAAGTAAGTCAAATGAACCTTCAAAATAAAAGCTCAAATATAGGTTATATCAATATAATAACATTGGGGATTATGTAAACAGCGCAACGACATACATGATACATAGGCTACAGCATGTAGGGAATATACATATATATGTGTGGGATTTTTAAATTAAATGCAACAGAAGTTTAAAAAAAAAAATCAAATTCGAGTTGTTTTACTAATTCATTTTCCCTGTTTCCCTGTGTATTTTCTGTTTTTTTATGTCAAGTTTTCAATTTAGTACGGTAACCTATACAGATAAATATAAATTATATTGACACAGGGCTAATATAAATTACTGGCAAAGGTTATACCAACTTCACGCCGATTTTTATAAAAGTGTGGTTTTATTTTTTAAAACTTCTACCGGAAGCTTATTGTTTCTGTACGTGGTTTGACTTGATGTTGCTTAAAAACCAGAAGCAGGACCAGAACGTTGGTCGAGACATTTTGCTGTCTCTCCGGGCGTTTATTTGTGTTTTCGGGAGTGAACATCAGGACAGTGTTTAGTTCAGGAGTAGAGAGCTGGTGAGTTAAAACATTTGTACTGTTTTTTAAGTGTTCGATATGACGCAGTTTGGCTCACGTGGAACCATATCCGTGTCGTGTAAGTTGCTGGTAACTTTTTAGTGTTTACCAAGAGTCCCATACTGTTAGGCCCACCTGAGGAAAGTGAAAGTAAAATTATACGACTACATATCAACAAAAATATAACATTTTAGCAGAGCGAGTATGTCTGTGGTATTCAGCGGTGGGTTTAAAGTGTCATTTTATCTCACTGGTGTTCAGTGTTTTAACATACACTTTACCCGTGATATCTCCTTTTACATGCATTACAATAATTCTTGTACTTTATTTATGACGGTCTTTCAGTTAGGCCAGTAAGAGGACAGAAGCAGACCACACGGTGTAACTATAGCATACTGATTTCTCTGTTATTGTAATGTAATTGAATTATCATGTGACCTGCTGATGAGATAATCCCTTTTAACTGGCTGTGTGCTGCTGCTCCTCTGCTGCTGCATGCAGGAATACTGAGTCACTTGGTGATGTCAGCATGTGCTCAGTCATATTGTGTGGTAAAAACCTTCCCATAAAATGACAACAATTTTAATAGACAAGCAAAAATGAGGGATTCAGTTGCTCTATTTGTTCTTGTGAATATGATGGTCTTCAGACAGCATAATTAATCTCTAAATCAAGTAAACGCTGACCCCTGCTAACTTGGTGTGTGCAACATAATCACAGTGTCATTTCTACAGGGAGAGATCACAAGTCCAATATAACACAACACAAATAGATTTATTTGCTAGTGGAAGAAGTGATTCTCAAGCTCTGCAACGGTTCAAAAATGCACAGTGTGTAATATTTAGGAGGTCAATTGTATTTATTACCTTAGAATGAGCCATTTTTACACCGCGGGTCCTCTTACATGGAAGTCTCCATGTTGCGCTGCCATGTTTCTACAGTAGCCCAAACTGACAAATGCTCTGCAGGGAGCGTTTCATCACTACATTGAAGTAGTAGTAGCAGTTGTAGTAATAGAAGTAGTTGACTGGTTTATTAGAAGTAAGAAAAGGAGAAGATTTGGACAAATTGAGGACCATAGCCTCTCCTGCAAGGGGTGACCGGTGACTGATGGTGCATTCACGGGGTGTTGGAATAATCAAAATCTTTTCCTCCAAAGAATCTGTATTGCAAAAAGAGAAATAAAGTGTACATGGGACATAAAGAAATATAAAGAACTTTGATCCGTGTAAAATCACGTGTTACATATTTTGCTCACATGTAATTTGTAATATGGTTATAACGGTTAGTTTGCTGTCCATGTAGAGTGAACTTAATGTCATGCATGTTGTTTATACGCTCTGATAATGCTAATCCAACACATCTTTGTAGTAGCGTCCATGTTGAATCCACATTCCGACTCAACAGCACATGAAACACACTGAAGTCGGAAGAACCACTTCACAACTCGGGAAATGGGGCCATCCGAGGAGCATGTGAATGCACGTGAGGTGCTGTTTACCTCTAAAACTTTCACACTGAACCTTTAAAGCCAGTGTGTACAATTTGAACTTTTGCGCCGTCCATTGGTAGAACTGAAAAGAGGTTGTGGCAGACTGCAGTGTCCATCATCGCCCCTCATTCTTCAGTGAATACTGTGTTGTTAGCACTATAGTACTAATATTCAAAGTAGGTACAGGATCAAAATGTGATGCCAGTGGATGTATTTTTATTTTAGATACATATTTATTTTTAACACAGAACTTATTTTCAGCATTAAAAAAACAACCTTATTTTAAGTAAGTTATTTGCAGTACACACAAAATGACAAAGCAATAACTTCTTACATCTTATACGTGTGTCTTTCTGTCTCCTTCTTGTCTTCTTCTCAGCACCATGGCGTCTGGAGGCCCCATGATGAACGGCGACATATCTCGCTCTCCTAGTCAGTCCGGCACGCTGGAGGAAACCCTGCAGCAGATGAACATCCTCATCCAGGAGAACCGAGACTTGAAAGGTGAGAGTAGGTGTGTGTAGGTGGCTGTCTGATTGAGGGCTGAATGGAATATTTTTTATTTGAGCTTTTAAATTGTTGCTGCTGCTCTGTTCAACAACAAAGATATATTTTTACGAGTCTGGCCAAAGGATCAAGGGTCAAAGGTCAGTGGACATTGTGTTCCTGACAGCTCATGTCAAGAAAGGCCTAAAAGGCATGCTATCTATGGAAAGGGTCCTAATTCAAATGACTTGGCTCATACAAGATGCATTTATTCAAATCCTCCATGTGTGTCTCTCGCTCAGAGGCCCTGCGTCAGACCAACCTGACGATGAAGGAGCGCTTCGAGGGTCTGTCTGCATGGCGGGAGAAGCAGCGGGAGGAGAGGGACTTCCTGGAGAGCAGGTTGGAGGAAGCTCGGGGCCGCATGGCAGCACTGACGCTCGAAAACCAGGAGCTGAGCAGGAGGATGGAAGTGGAGGGGAAGAACGGGGAGCCCTGGGAGACTTGCTGGTGAGTCTTTTCTTAGCCAGTGTTATGTTCCTGTGTCATTACACATGAACTAATAGATTTAAGCTTCTGTCAAGCTGCACTGTAACTAAATTAAGACTTTGACTACTTAATAATGTGCGTTGGTGGCGTGTGATGTTATCTCCAGGCATCCAATCAGAGTGCAGAGCTGGATGCCCTGCGTGCCCAGGTCGCTCGCCTGCAAGCAGAGAAGAACGACCTGGTGGCCATGAACTCTGAGCTGCAGCTGAAGGCGGACCAGGACTCGCATGACGACTCCTTCATTGAGATCATCAGGGTTTCGGTGAGGAGCAACACACACACATAAAAATAAATTACAAAGACGCTCATATAATCAGTGTTTCCTTCAAAATGTTCTTCTATGCAACATGGAAAGGCCTCATATAACACAAAAAGTCTTCACTTTAAAGTAGCATTAAAGTAGAGTAGTATTCATCAATTGTACAAATATTATGTGCTGTATAAAATAAATCCAGATGAGATTTTTAATAAAGATGCAGCTTTATTCTCTTTGATGAAATGAGACAGAAGTTTGGGATCTAACTGTGGTTTTTTTTCTTCTCAGGATGGAGGTGTCAATGGTGTGAACGACGTGTGCGGTTCAGAGCGCAGCAGACGTCCGGATCTGAGCATGACGGCGTCCCGGCTGGACAGCGAGGAGGTGACCGTCAGCCAGCTCCTCCAGTCACTGAGGAACGAGACGCAGCGGGCTGAGCGGCTGCAGGCCGAGCTGCAGTCCTCTGCTGCCAGGTAGAGGACAGCAACTTTAAAGGAACAGTTCACCGCTAAATAATCTACTCTCATCTTCACAGCTGAAACTCTTCTAATGGCATCAGAAAACACAAAAGTCTTCGTTTTTCCTCTGACATACTTTGTTTTTAAAACAAATTGCCCAACAGAATTAGAGAGCTGGAGGAGAGGAAGAGCAATGTACAGGAATCAACACAGACCACCCAAGCAGAGCCAGAGACCAAGGAGGATTCTGGGAAAGAGGAAAAGGTATTTACTCAAAGTGAAAGTGGCAGGAAATATATTAGCTGTATGTGGATGTTTAGTTATCCTATTGTAATGCAAATATTTCAGGCAGCCTCTGAGGTGGAGAATCTCAAGTCTCAGATGATGACGCTGTTCAAAGAGCTGCAGCAGGCCCAGAGCAAGCTGGATGAAGCAGAAGGCATGAAGAAGAACCTGCAGGACAGGTTAGGCCCACAAGCATATAGATAAGCCTCACACACGCAAGCCCACACTGTCTAGCTAGCGTGATTAGCGAGGTGCATCTGTAATTCTCATTAACTGTGACATTAACCAGGATGCTAATTTTGGCTAATGAACGATTGGCCTGGTTCTCCCGCGTTATCGCTCCCTGGCGGCAGGGAGCTTCCCGGCACGGCTTTCTGTTGTTCTTCCTTGGGGCGGGGTACAGCTTCCCCGGGACATGCGGTCTGGGGTCCTTTGCGCTTTGGGGGGTCGCAGGGTGCCCTGGGTTCCGGGTGGTGGGGGTCTCTGCTCGGGTTGATCCGACTGCGGTTTGGTGGGCTGCGGTGGGATTGTGGGGCGATTGTCGCTGGGCAGGGTCTCTGAATGGCTGCTGGGCGTTTAGTTTGTGCATTGGAGTCCGGGGGAGGCATTTCCTCGTTGGCTTGGAGGGACCTGTTTGCGTCCCTGTTTTGCTTCGTTGGCCTCGGATCCATGCTTCCCCATTTCTCTGTCGGCCAGTTGTTGGACCCCTCTGGATACTGAGGTGTATAGTTAGTTTTGGGGATGTGCAGTGTGGGTGCGGGGCAGGGCTGTGCTCCGGTTTGTTCTGGGTTTGTGCCTGGAGTTCTCGGCCCTTGACGGGTGGGTGGGTTGTTGGTGCATGTTAGTTAGTTGATTTTCCTTCATTGCTGGTTTGGCTGGTGTTGCACAGCGGCCGGGGGGCGTGCTGGGCATGGGGGATGTCGGCTGGCGCCAGCGCCTTAGTTTTTTCCAGCGGTTGGGGGAACGGCGGATTTTTATTGGCGGGTGCACGGTGACCTGTGCGGCGCGTTTGCTGCCGGGACTTGCTGCTGGTGTTTCTCTCCGCTGGCTTTCGCTGTCGTGTTGTTCCGTTTGCTCTCTCTCGTTTGCCCGACCTCGCACGCGGGATTCGCGGGGGGCTGCTGGGCATTGGGTGTCGCCGTGCTCGCGCAGTGTGCGCGTTGGGCTCGTCACTTGTGCATTGGTGTTGATGATTACGTGGCATTTGGGCATTTTGGTTGTTCGCTGCGCGGCGGTGGGGTCCTGGATGGGGGGGGGGGGGAGCACTGGTCTATGTTGTGTGCGCGCCGCGGTCGGTCCGGGCGCTGCTCTTCCGCGGGTTACGCTTTTTGCATTCCGTCGGCATTACGTTGTCAACTGGCATTTGGGTCGGGGTCTTCTGCGTTTGCATCGCGGTGCATCTGGGAGTCTTTTTTATTTTTTTTTAATTTGATTTATTCTTTTTCTTTCTCCCACCCCTATTGGCTACTGGGGTTCTTGCCTGCCTGTTGCTGGGGTAGGTGTGGCACAGTCGTGGCGCCCCACTCTCACTAACAACTACATTCTTTAACATGCTTATGCGCACACACATGTACAGTCACATTCACCCACACGCACACAGACACAATCAGTCTCACACACAGACACTAACAAATTTAGGTTGTCCCTGGTAGAATTATTCCTGATGCTTTTCTTTCAGTTACTTATTTAAATTAATTATTATTCCAGCTCTCGTGGCTGTGTGTGTTGCTTATTTAGTGTGTGTGACTGTTTCTTGTTTTCATTTTTCTCTTAGTTGTCTTACTATGTCAGCTGTTTATTGCTGCTGTTCGGCTGGTTGTCTTTTACTGTTATTATTATTTTTATTGTTTGTTTTTGTTTTTGTTTGTTTGTTGTGTTTCGTTGCTTTCTGCAATTGGTGTTTCCCACTGCTTTTCCCTGTTGTCCCCACCTTCCATCCCCCTTTCTCCCTTCTCTTACAGGTCTTGTCCTTTCTCTGTGCTGTCTGTTTGTACCCCCCCATCCCTGTGTCTGCCCCCCTGTCCGGACCAGTGACAAATCAATACATAATTAAATAAATAATAAAACAGACAAAGGAGTATTTTAATACTCTCTTGTTAAAGTAAAATCTGTCTGGCACAATATGGTATCCAGGTCATTATACTCTATACCAGGCTGCTGGGCAGGACAGGTTTTAAAAAAAAAACAAAAAAAAAACAGGCTTAAAACAAATTATACTTACCAGAAAAATGAACCGCCGACTCCTTACACATTTTTTTGATGGCGCTGGTCAAATTTACACAGTGATGTGGATATGAGTCGCCTCTGTCCTGATGGAGAGGTTGCCATGGTAGTAACCTGTCAATCTATTTGCCTCAAAATAAGACCATAATTTACTAAATTATCATCATGCTTTATTGAAGAACAATTGAAACTAGCGATTGAGACCATAAACCCATTAGGAAAGTGTTTACTGAGGTAATAAATCAAGTAAGAAGTAGGGTCATTTTACCATTGATTTCAATGCATTCTGATTTTATTTTTGCAACCAGTGGAGTCTCCCCCTGCTGGCCGTTAGAAAGAATGCAGGTTTAAGGCACTTCCGCATTGGCTTCACTTTTACGACCCAGAGATTCATGCTTGGCTCCAACGTCTTGTGTCTCATTTCTTCCTCTTGTGTTTAGATGTCGGGAGGTGGAGCAGGACGTGGCCACTCTGAAGGCCCAGCTGGTGGAGAAACAGGCTGTGCAGTCAGAGAACGACCGGCTGAAGCTGCAGCTGGACAGCATGCAGGCCCAGAACCAGATGGAGCAGAGGAAGGCAGGGGAGGACAGGTCAGAGGCATCACACACACACACACACACACACACACACACAGAGAGAGTAGTCACGTGTTAATTTGAATCTCAATTGCCTTTACTCTGCAGAAAATTTTGAAATCTATTTAATTGCATTTTAAACAGGAATAACTGTAGTTTACATACACACACAAAACACACTATATGACACTGATTTGCATTGGAAACCTGTATTTTCCCAGTAGTGATCAGCCTATATTTGGACACCCCCTTCCTTCCTTCCCCACAGGAACAACCTGGCCCAGCTGAAGGATGCCTACACCAAGTTGTTTGAAGACTACAATGAACTCAAAGAGGAGAAGAAGAAGAGAGAGGTCAATTTACATAGCATGTAACAAGGAGCCTTTTCTCATCTTCGCAACAGATGATCAAATCAAATTTCCACCAAACCTAATGCAGTTATAAGCATATTAACATTTAGAAATGAGTGCTTGACTTTTGCCCTCTGGCCCCGCAGTCTCTGCTGGTGCAGAAGGAGGTGGTGGACGAGCTGCAGGTCCGGCTGACTGCCGCCGAAGAGGCCCTGGCTGCTAAACAGAACAAAATTGATGAAATGAAGCAGGAGATCTTCCAGAAGGAGAAGGAGCTGGAGACCATATCTGTCTTCCAGGCTCAGGTCAGTGGGTGGCTAAATGTTTTGATGTTTAGTTCTTGCTTTGTTAAATGTAACCATAGCATCTAGCTTTGGACCCAAATTATTGTGTGCCAGTGTCATGGTGGTCATTGTGCTTTTTGTTGTTGTACTCTGTGTGCAGGCAGAGGTTTACTCCTCAGACTTTTACGCGGAGAGAGCGGCGAGGGAGAAGCTCCATGAAGAGAGGGAGCGTCTGGCTGCTCAGCTGGAGTATGTAAAGAAACAGAACACCCATCTGCAGGAGGAGATGGACTCACTGGGCCGGTATGGAATCAAACCGAAGGCCAAGTTTGCTTTTACTCCTTTACTTCCTGTTCCTGACTCATTCACTGGACAGTTCTGGTGATGGTGAGATAGTTACAGAGTGGTGGCCACATTTCACTTATGTCACTATCTTTTTGTTAAGGAACTGCTGAAATACAAAGCAAAACACAGCGCAGTTCATGAACGACAGTTAGTTTTAATAGTAGTTTAGTTTTCAAATTCATGCTAATACCACATATACAGGTATACATGTCTTGGAAATGAAAAGTTATTTTTCTTCCAACATTTTTTTCAAATAATGAAACTTTCATATATTACCTATTAATTACACATAAATTGAAAAATTTTAATCTTGATGATTAGGGTTTACAGCTCATAGAAATCAAAACTTCAGTATCTCAAAATGTATTAGAATTTTAGACATAAAGAATTTATAATACAGAAATGTTGACCTGAGAAGAGCTCTAATCAGGTAATTAACTCAAAACCTGCAAAGGTTTCCTCTCTCTCAGTCTGGTTCCGGTACTAACAATGAACTTTCCACCATATTCAAATTTTTTGAGATGCTTCTGTATATGATCACAAAAGCCTGTGGTTGGTCTGCTTTGCTTTCACACCATAAACAAACTGAAAGAAACTGGGAAAATGCACCAGAGTTGTTTTGAACCTTACCAGATGTGGCCATGCGTGGGGTTTGAACATTTCTAACTTTTGATTCCTAGTGGTAGTACCACAAAGATACTTTGGTAGACAGCAATATGTGTTTTTAGGAACACGCTGGAAAACACATTCTATAAGATTATTGTGAAGTTGACACATTATTACAACATCCCAACTTGGATTGTCTGCAACCCTTTCTCAGTGGGGATCCATTTGTCATTTCTGCAACTATGTTTCCCACAGGCGGTCGCTAAACGAGATGCAGAAGAGACATGTGGGGGGAAATCCACACGGAGCTGGTGCTGCTCTGGTTGGAAGAGGTATGTAGTTTTTTTTCATGTCCTAAGTGTAGCCTTCCTGGCGTACTTCCTCTCAGGCTGTGTATATATAGTTTGTCATTTTGGGAAGACACTGTTCATTTTCAAGTTAGATGAGAAGATGCTAACATTTGCATGTCTGTATGCTAAATATCAGGCAAGAGTCAGGAGGCTGTTAGCTTAGACTAGCATAAAGAACGGAAGCAGGGGGAAACAGCTAGCTGGCTAACTATGTCTTGGCTTGCCGATAAGGATTCTACACGAGGTGAATCAGGACGACAAGACTAGAGGAGGTTACTGGCTCAGCCAAGAAACATTTCCGGCACACAACTCCATATAAACCACAAATTATCTTTTCTGCAATAAACAAACATGCTAATTAGTGATTAGTGAACTGGCTGCTTCCTCTAGCTTCATATTTAACACACAGACATGAGTGGTATCAATCTTCTCATCATTATATTTCTTAAAATGGATGAACTACTTCTTTTACCACCATCTTTACAGTATAACCTAAAACACGTGATTGGTGGAACTTGTTCGGGGTATACAGGACAGTCTGGGAGGAAGTGCAGAATTAAAGGCTTGGTTCAGTGTAACAGAAACATCTGTCCAGCATGTTCAGTTTGTGATCAGTGTCTCTGACTGTCAGGTGCTGACTGGCAGCATCAGGGGAATATTCCCGAACACGCCTGTCCCAAGTGCAATGAGATCCTGCCCGACCTGGACTCCCTGCAGATCCACATCATGGACTGCATCAACTAGACCGCCATTATTACAAGCATCCACAACAACACCGGCTACATTAGCACCTAAATCTGCGTCTTCCTCTGCTTTTATCTGTACCTCTTCTTGGATGCCTGAGACAACACTCCCTAGCTCCATGATAAACTCATTCACATTCATTCTAGGATGGGAACTTTATGCTTTTAGTAGAATTTAAGTAGAAGGATTTCAAAGCTGTATTGGGGGCTCATACAGAGGAAATGGAAGTCTGAAAAGAGTCCTCCCTGCTTTGTTAAATTTGAAAATTGTTTAAAAAGATTTGGAATAGAACAGGAAAAGAAAGACAATGTTTTCTTGCAGGTTTTGGCTGCATGTCATCTGGCACATAGTCTGTTTGTTGCTGTGATGACTGAAAAGATCAAAACAGAAACTGTAGAAACACTGATAAGATTTGAGTTTGGCGCTGTCTGCCTGTCATGCACACATTACGTAAGTTCAGCCTTTACAAGTTGGATTTGTCCACCATTCACCAAGTGTTTGGTTGCTGAAGGCTTTTTATTTTTAAATGTTTTGAAGATTTTCATGTAAAATTTAAGAGATTCTTTCTGTATGTTTTGCTGAAAAAGGATATTTTAGCTCATGATTGGGATGTTGATGGGACAAGGAGCATGCACCATGTAGGCACTTTAATATGAAGATATATATTTTATTTTGACTGTGCAGATGATAGCTGGGGAGTAGAACGTAATATATTTAACTTCTGGAATCAACCTATCACCGTAAGCGACCGCTCTGGTAAGTGCAGGAGGCTCCAACACCCTGCTGATTCTGTACTCTGTATATTATTAAGGCCTTCTGATTCCATGTTGTAATTCTGTCAATGAAAATAAAATAATTCACAAATTTCTATCTGCTTTTAGTCATATTGTGACAGAACAAAACCTGGAAGATAATAATAGTATTTGAAAAACACTTAGATTTGAATAGAAAGCCTACTTCATATAATGTAAAATATAACGTGGAACAGCAACAGATGAGGGATCCCTCTCCTTGATGTGCAATATATGTGTACAGGAAAGATTCACAAAAGAGAATCTTAGTATATACAGTTATGACAAAATGTAATGCATCTGCTCATCTTATTCATAGCAAGAAAGCAGACAAGTATATTTCCCAAATATAATAATATTTTGAACAGATTCTACCGCAGCAGAGAACTGATTTGCTGCCTGTTATTTTGTGCTTCTTATAGTCTCTGTTGTTTCTGTACTGTCTTTGTGGGTGGCAGAGCAGTTGTGTTGGTGTCTTGTTTTTTCGCTTTGGTGTTTGTGTGTGCGCTGATGGTGACCACGGTCTTCAACTTGCCATGGAGAGCCTTGATCCCAGCTTTCAGTCCAGACACTTCCATGCACTTGTTTGACGACCTCCTTATGGCATATAGTACAATAATGTCTGATATTCTTGTTTGAATGTAGTTTTTAATGACTGCTTGCACATCTCTTAAGGTTGAGATGCCCTCTGTTACAAAGCTGGTCTATTCACTGGATGAACTGAATGTACTTTATCTGATTGGCCACCACTGGTGTGATTTGTGTGTGCTGTGTTTACAGTGGCATTATGATGTAAAATGGGCTTTCTACCATCACTTGCTTTTAAGTCCTGTAACACTCTTCCTTTAGCTTTGGTTTGTGAAATTGTCACACTTTTTTTTGCTGTCACAACATACTCAGGCAAACTAAGATCTTTCCTTTTGTGTTGTTGCTCCTATGAAAAGCCTTTGTCTGGATTTGTTCTTTTGTCAGGTTGACAGGTTGCTCCTCATCTTTTACTTGGAAACTGTGGAAGTCAGTTTTAATGTCACTCTTCCCCCCATGCTCACTTTTGAGTCCGTACTGGCATTCCAGTATCTTTAAGCCACCATACGAAATGCAACCATTATTGTTGATGCATGGACTGGTCGACCTATATAGAACACAAAGGAGCACATAAATCTTCAGTTGAGTTGTACATCAACTTCTTGCACTTGGATCGTGGATCGAACTGTAAGGAAGAGGACCCATGGCTGCAGAAGGTTGTTTTGGTAGCTCGTCTGCACTGCCCGAAGACGGTGTCAACTCTTGTCTCATAGAGTTAATGTAATCTCCATCCTAGCCGTAGTCTTGTAAAAAATCTTTCCACTTGAGAATAGTAAGAACTGGATCTTTGTCCTCTTCTTCCAGCCTGTAAAGGTAAATAACAGTTTGACACAGGGCTATAATGCAGATATCTTTGTGGTTTCTGTAGTCTGCATGTATGTGCTTTGAGTTTGTACGCCAAAAAAAAAAAAAATCATGACAGTGGACAAATTACACTATACAAATGACTTTTACTAACTGAAATATACAGTATGTGTCTGTAACTTGCCCATTTATTAACCAGATTATTTATTTTTCATTAGTAGGGTGTTTTTGTTTTACAACTAGGATAGTTATTCTGGATATATCACACTTTTTAACCATCAATATGAGATAACATTTCAATGTATTGCAGATGAAGAATACTGCAAATTAATTTCTTGCAACAAATAACAATATAACTTAAGTAGAGACCAACAGAAGCGGGAATGAAGAACCGCGGCTCCCTTTAAAGAGCCGTAAAGCTCACTCAGTCTGGTAAACGCACAAGACTCCTCTGAGTTCCCTGTAGACAAATATTGCAACAAGACACACAATCAGAAAATCGTTTTGTTTGATATATTTCCATCTCACAAGAATATTTACTCTCAAGCAATTCAGTCCTTAGATTTTGGCCGAAAAGCAATTCAACGACCAGATTTACTTTGTTTTTCAGTAAGGCAGATCGTTGGACACCTACCGCAACTTTGACAACACAGCAGGGTCCTTCGTTTACCGCCAGATTAGATTTTCTCCCTCGCTCTGGCTGCAGGTTATAGAGATTACAAACCAGGCCTAATGTGTAATTTTCGTAAAATATAAACTATGACATGTCAGTTACATAGCTAGAAGTGGTGCTACTTATTGGAAAGGAATATATCGACAGGTTGGGCGTGGTTGAAAAAGCCGTTAAATTTCATTAGAGCTGGCAAAGGACAAAGTTTAACGTTCAGACTCGAGCCAGAGGTAAGTTGGCTGTTAGAAAATGGCACAAAAATTACACAGGCGATTAAATCATGTGCTGTATGTTATACAAACATACTTTACCAGTGTGGTCACACACCGCTTGTAACAGTGGCAGTGTTTGTACCGTATATTTAACTGAACAGACTTAACGTTTATAATAATAATAATCTCAAGGCAGGACTTTAATTATGGTAAATAACTTTATATGTTAGTGTTATGCTATATTACACTATATAGACCATTGGGAAAGTATTCAGTGGCGTGAGCGTTAAACATGACTAAAAAATGAACAGTTGAATATGATACCAAACTAAAACAGTGCAACTGCAAGTAGAGTCTCTTTTTTTTTTTTTAGATGTAACAGAAAATATTCTACTGATATAGCCATTAAGCAGTGATACAACATTATGCAAGATGAGATTAAAGAGCAAGTAGGGACATCTGGTCATAGTAGCAGCAGGAGGACAGGAACGGTGCAATGATGTAAGAAAGCTGACCCCAAGGTTGAACTGTTTTGCACAACCGTATTTTCATAGATCTACAATTAAAAATGAGTCTTTCCTTCACTCCGAACAATAATAGTAAGTAAAGTGTCTGTCTTCTTGTAGGTCATCTGAAACCAGCACAACATTACCAGCTCTGACATGGACAGTAAGTATAATGGGATTTAAAACACTTTGAAGCACAGCTCCTATGAATAGGTAAGATATAACTTTTTATCCTCTCTGTCCAGGTGAGGATGACCTGGACATTTTGACAGCCCTGCTGGCAGAGAGCGAGAACGTTGGAGAAGAACACAACAGCCAGGAGCAGACAGACGACTTGGATGACCTGTTTGACAACGAAGAGGAGGAGGACGAGTACAAAGAGGGTGTTGAGGAGGAAGAGCAAGATGCGGGGGCAGAAGCCTCAGGGTCGGATCTATTTGGAGATGTGGATGATATTGAAAATGAAGAGAAAGACACTAAAGGAAACGAAAGCGGAGGAGAAGTCCCTGAGAGCCTGGACAGGTCCAAGGAGGATTTACAAGGTTTGTACCGCTGCAGTCTCAACTCTAATCTTTTTTGCTGATGTAAAAGTTAATTTAGTTCAGTTAAGTGTTGCTGGTTGGGTGTGTGTTTGTCAGTGGAGCTTTATGTCTTCCTTCCTCAGAGGAGCTGAGGCGCATGCAGGAGCAGATGCAGCGGTTGCAGCAGCAGCTGGAAGCAAGCCAGAAGGTTTCCACCTCATCTTCCACTCCAGCTACAACTGCAGGGAGATCAGCAGGTCCCAAACCAGTGACCCCCAAACCGACACCTCCTCGACAGCCAACCTCCAAACTGACCCCGGCAAAACTAGCCTCTACCACACAAAAGGCCAAGACACAAGCAGGTAAGCATTTTGTTGTTCACCAGCCACAGTGGTTGACAAGTCCACTGGCCACTTTTGTTTGTTTATTTTACACTCAGTACACTGACACATAACAGCAACAAAAGCTGATTGTGCTTCTGTTTTCCTTGTCTTCTGACGGCAGCAACATCTTCATCCACTCCAGTCAGAGGAGAAAATGTGAAGCTCCAGGAGTCCTCTGACTTTTTTGATCAGCTGAATAATGCTGACTCCTTTAAACGCAAACCCAGGGTAGCTCACCACCCAAAACCCAGCACATCACCAGGTAAAACGTGTCCTTATACAAGCCACTTACATATTGCTGAAATAATTTTGTCATTGGTAATCACTGTTTAACTGTATTTTCTCATAAGGAGACAGAGGGCCATTGGTGGAGATAAAGATTGGCAGCTCCTTCCAGCCAGAAGAGACCACCAGCAAGGTTCCTCTGCGTTCACCCCCACCCTCCCAGAGCAGACCTGCACCAGCTGCATCTGCAGGACAGCCTAAACCTTCCTGTCTTCCTCCTCTTCCTAAAGATGTGGCTATTGAGAAATACTCAGGACTGCGTCTCAGGTGAGGACGCTGAAGTGATGGAAAGCTGAAAGCCTGAATTTGAGTCTCTTACACAAACAAATCCAGGCCTCTCTGTCAAGTGTTTGTGTCCAAATATGGGTTCTTTTCCGTTTCAGAAACCCCCGCGTTTCATCCAACGAGATGGACCGCAAGATGACTGACCGCCGCGTGATCCGTCTGTCGCAGGTGCCGGAGCGTTTGGCTCGGGAGAAGCTGGAGGACAGCGACTGGGTGACCTTCGCGGTGCTGGTCAACAAGGTCACGCCACAAAGCAGCAGCAGTGTAGGTCTTTGCCCAAAGCTCTCAGCCTTGATTGTAAAGTGTGAACAGTTACAAATCACACCTATTTTCTTGATTTCAGGAAACTGATATCTATTATACACAACAATAATATTGACTTTTTTCTTCTTCTGTTTTGCTAGTTTTTTTTTCTTTGTAAAGCAATGATTCTGCAACATCCATACCATGTGTTTTAACAAAGTACATGTTAGTTCGCCATTAAAAAGAAGACTCAGAAGACCAGTTCCATGTCTCACAGTTGAAGTGTACCTATGATAAAAATTACAGACCTCTATATGCTTTGTAAGTAGGAAAACCTACAAAGTCAGCAGTGCATCAAATACTTGTTCTCCCCACTGTATAGTCACTGGTGGAATGACTTATAACCATTACAGTTCAGACTGGCAGCTTCAAATTGTGATTGGTAGGAAATCAAAGTGATATGATGTCATTGGATACATTGTGTACTGTCATGTTTTTGACTGAGCAAATACTCTGCAGGGCAAAACCTTTAGCATCTGGAAGCTGAATGACCTCCATAACCTGGAAGTGTTTGTGTCGCTGCTCCTGTTCGGCGAAGTCCATAAAGAGCACTGGAAGACGGAGCTGGGCACCGTCATCGGAATCCTCAACCCAAACCCCATGAAGCAGAAAGATGGATATGACGGGGTGAGTGGACAGTTATCGCTGTAAAAGCAATGCAAACCTTTCCTTTTCAGGTTAGACAAATGCCTTAAGTTTTAAAATAATTAAATAATTATAGAAATAACACATCCAGGAGAGTTTCATTTCATAGATATTAAAGCAAAATTATGTAAGATTTGGTGTGATTTGGCACCGTTTCAGAGTATAATTCAGCGCTGTCGTAAATAAGGATTACAATTACGTTACTTATGATCAAAAACTAGCAAGTCGACAACTTTGCTAACACAACCAAACATCAAGCAAGTGCAACAACACAAGACAAAGCAAGCCAGCTAATATGTTATTAGTTACTAGTCTAGCAGAAAGAAGGCGAGCTGGGCATCTGTCCTGCATACCTTCAGCTCTTTTAGCTCATGTCAACGAGTAAAAGCCGAACTGATAGTTACCCTTGTCTGGTCGCTTGCTCGGTCACTCTCTCTTTTTCTCTTCTTCTGTCCCTCCGTCGCAGAAAGCGACAGAAGGAGAGGGACGAGAATGCAAAGACTACGGGTCAAGGAAGAAGTCAACTAAGGAAAGTTAAAATCAGGGGCAACTAGACTTGGTTGAAGATAGTCAAATAAGTCAAGTTAGTAACATGCATTAATGGGATGAGGTTGCATATAGACGGAGAGAGAGGAGGAGAGAGGAACTCAGCGCATCATGGGAAGTTCTCCTGCAGTTCTCCTAGTCTACTTTTGGAGACTCTAGGAACCACAAGTAACCCTGCATTCTGGGAGCACAGTGCTCTGGTGGGGTAGTAAGGTACTATGAGCTCTTTAAGATAAGATGCTTCCTGACCATTACGAACTTTGCTGCCCAGTACAACGGCAGCCTGGTCTGCTGGCCACTAAGCAGCTCCACTGGAGCTGTTGGGGTTATGGGCCTTGCTCAAGGGCACCTCAGTGGTGGTAAATGAGGGAGGGCAAGCACTGCTTTGTTTACTTTCCACACCGAGATTTTATCCTGCCAGTACGGGGATTGAACCAGTGACCTTTCAGTCACAAGCTTCGCTTCTCTAACCTTTGGGCCTCCACTGCCCCAAAAGTTTCTTATAGACAACATGGTAGATTTCATTATTTTCTTACACGCAACATCTGAAACGCGACTGATTTTAGAAAAAGATGGGCTGTATGCATAGCTGTTAGAAGAGCAGGGAGATTAAACAAGGTGACAGAAAACTAGGTCAGAAGGACTTTGCGTGTTACTTGTTTCCCTCAAAAATGAACTACTTTCCACTTGTGGTGAAGCGATAACCTTGTCCTTTTTTTATATATATCTGTTTTAACATTTGTTTTGTCACTGACCAGTTTGGCAACCGTCAGCCAATTAAAGCAGAAAACACACTGGTGGTGTTTGTGAAAATAGCCAGTACGGTTGCTGGTTTCAGCGTCGCGTGAAAAACTGAGGTGTTAGGAGAGGAATGTGGCACACACACACACTCATGCACACACACAATATCCACATAGGGCAGAGTGAGTTAATACGTTAAGAAGTATAAAATGATTCCCAGCTGTGAGGCTTTTGAATAAATAGATAAAGAGAGACTAGGCAACAATAGAAAAGAGCTGATTTGTTGTTTCTTGTATGCATTTTTCATACTTTTTAGTTTTTTTAAATTGATTTTCACTTGGTACAATTGTAAGAGGATTCTTACTTTCCAGAAAATAAAAGCTTGTGTTGAACATGTGCAGGTGAGCCTGACGGTCGATCACCCACAGAAGGTGTTGCTGATGGGTGAAGCTCAGGACTACGGCACCTGCAAGGGTATGAAGAGGAACGGAGACCCCTGCTCTCAGATTATCAACATGGTGGGTACATCTTCTCCTGCTCTGTGTGTGTGTGTGTGTGTGTGTGTGTGTACACGTTGAACCTTTTGCAATTGCAGTTTTCCTTTCCCTAAATGAATCAACCTTACTTTTAAATCCATAGTCTCATCAGGAACCAGTATTGCATCGTTTCCTACAGCCCACTTGTTTCTGTGTGGTTTACAGTATGAGTGCCAGTTTTGTCAGTACCACGTCAAGGCCCAGTATAAGAAGATGAGCTCGAAGAGGGCCGAGCTGCAGTCGTCGTTTTCTGGAAAAGCTCCCAACAAGGTGAAGGGGAAGGGCGGCAGCCTGAGAGAGCGGCTGTGTCAGGACGGTTTCTACTACGGCGGTGTTTCCTCGGCCGCCTGCGCCTCATCACTGTGAGTGATGTTACATGAAGTTGTTTCATTGTTCTGCTTTCTACAAATCCTCCCTTTGATGCACAGTATCTAATCAATCTAAATAATAATGATTAATAATAATATTGAAAGTGCATGTAAAAAAAAAAAAACTAATTAAATTGCATCTCCTACTGATTGTATCCAAAAGACAATGCCGCAGACAGTGATGCAGACTGAGGTCACAACGTATCCAATTTGGATTCTGACTGATTATATTTGCACTTTTACAATGTGTGTTCGAGTCAATTTGCGCAGTCTAACTGCAACTTAAGGAAGCCAAGAACACTGTGTGGTTCCGGGCTGCCTGACATTTCCAGTAAAGGTCTGTGTGTTGCAGAACGGCATCCAAATCGAACAAACCTACCCAGAAGACTCTGGACAAGCTGTTTGTGAAAGGCTCGGCTCAGCTTGTCGATCAGGCCAAGAGGCTGGGTAAGGACACACTCGCAAGGGCATCACTTTGTGTTGAAAAGTGGTGGGGACATAGGCGCTCAGATTAGGGGTGTGAAGAGGCACTTAGCTCGCGAGATATCACAATAAGCGATATTAGGTTCAAGAGAACCAGATGAAAAGATCCTTAAAATATGTGTAAAGATATCCTCAATGGGGAGATATATGAGCGGGGGGTCTGGGGCGTCCTCCCCCAGGAAATTTTGATCATTAGACACTTCATTTCCTGCATTCTGGTGAAAGTTTCTGCACAAATTTATGTTGGAAATGTTTTTATTTATGTAAAAGGAAACTTCAGGTACCACGTGACATTTCAAAATATATAAATATAATAGATGTATATAATGCTTTCAGATCTGTTTCTCCTGGAGATCAACTTTTCTCATGTAATATCATCTCTGCTGAGGCAACACATATGTAGGCATGATTTAGTTTTCCCTCCTCTTTTGTCACGTTCAAAGGGAGAGAATGGAAAATTTGCATTGCATGTTTTCTTAATATGCAAACAAATTATGCTTTAAAAAAGTGATGGGAACAAAATCAGCCATTTCTAAAAGTGGTGGGAAAATGTCCCGAGCGTAAATGACTCCTATGCACACTCGCCTGCGCAAACCACTCAGTTTCCACTAAACCCTGCAAGGCATTTTTACTGGCCTGACACGGTGTTCAAGTTCGCTTTATTGCCGTTCATCCACATACTGGGTATACAAATGAACGAAATGGCGTTTCTCACGATTCAGACAAAATTGGAATAATCAACTTACAAGATAAGTCACCATACACAACACAGTAACTGACACTAGACAAAACGAAAAGAGCACATCTATCACTGTAAGGCGGTGGAGCTGGAGTAGTAGTAATAATAATAGCAGCAGCAGAGGGTTTTAAAAGTAGCGGGAGTAATCGTTAAATAGTGAAATTTTAAAAAGGAGCTAGGTTGAGTTTTCATCACTCCCATTATGCTTTGTACACCTGTTGTATGTCCTGTTTATTTTTATACTAAGCCTGACCTCATGTACTTCAAGGACCACATCTCCCCACATATCTTCTTTCACTGTTAAATATCAAGAATTTAACCCTCTTTCCCTATGTCTTGTCTCTTTGAAGAATGTTAGGGTTTCACAGCAAACAAAAATGTCTGTCTACAATACATTCAGTACACTTAACTAAATTAAGTTAATTACGCACGTTTTATGACAGTGACTGTGGACAGAGTAAAAGTAAAAAAAAAAAAAATAGGAATTCCTTTTTTAAACATTTTTTTTGTTTGTGTTTTTTGTCTTTTTTTAAGCTGTGCAGTCCGGTGAAGTTTCAGGTTGTTCAAATGAATTTAAGAGCCTGCTGTCAGCGCCAACACCCGGAGCTCTGCAGCTGAAGAAGCACTTAGCACGGGGCAGCCAGTCAGGTAAATGACCTGGGAAGATCTCTGTGCTTTGGACCGCTCTAGCTAATCATAATAATTGGTATTTAAGACATCCTTTACAGGACGTCAATATTTAAAGCTAGGGTTGGCCTCAGACAGTAGCTTTGTGTTTATGTTTTGCCTTTATTAACCTGTTAATAAACCATCCTCAGTCTCAAAAGATGCAGCTGGAGCTCCGGTTCAGTCCATCACTGCCGCAGACCTGCTGAAGCAGCAGAAACAGAAGCAGCGGGAGTTTCTGCAGAACCGCCGGCGGAGGGCAGACGAGATCCAGAAGAGGGTGCTGCAGAGCTCAGCTCGCCCTGGACCCAGGTCGTCATCCTCACTGAGCCGGGTTGGTCTGATGTCCCCAAAAGCAGCTTCTGAGGTCCCCAAGGCCACCCAAAGCCCAGCAGCTCCCCACACCCCCACCCTGGGGCGAGGCTTCTCCGAGGGTGACGACATCCTCTTCTTTGACAGCAGTCCGCCCCCGGCACCAGCCGCCAGCGCTCTCAGCCTATCTGCCACCAAGCTGGCTGCTCTGAAGAAGCTGAGAGCCAAAGGGGCGGGGCTTGAAAAGGAAGACCCCAACGCTGTGAAGAGGAAAAGGAGTAACGAGAGCGAGATCAGCGCCCGAGTGGAGAAGAATCTGACCTCACCAACGGGTAAACACACTTCACGTTCATGTTTAGATGTGATCGTTTTTTATATTACTTCCTCAAAAAAAAATCTTTTACTTCTTATTATTGAATTTCAACATTATTTTTGAACAACATAGCAGTATACAAATAATCTATTTATTATTTAGAAACTTTTTTTTAGCCATCAATATTCAACCACACCTGATTTCCAACCACAGCAGTATATGGTAGAAGCATTGCAGATCATTTAGTTACCTCTCTAATTGTTTGCCCACTTGTACCAGTTCATATAAGAAAATTATTTAGTTAAAAGAAATGTTTTCATGACAGTGGACAAAGAGCTCACTGGTGAATGTGAAGAAGTTTGAAAACCCTTGATTTGAACAGTAAAATGTAGGATTAAGCAGCTAAATCATACATAAAATGTCTTTATTGTTGCTTGTTATAACATCATTTTACTTGTGCAGGTGAATCAACCAATGAGGATGAGGAACCGGCCCAGAAGAAGAAGCGAGATCAACTCCTCTACATCCAGTCAGAGGAGTTTCAAAAGATCCTGAATGCCAAATCTCTCCACGGGGCTGTACTACAAGCGGTACGACAAGTGGCCCTTAACTGCATGCATCTATTAACACTCGTTTTTCGTAAGCCGTTTTGATGTGCAGCTGTTTCTCCTTTGTGTTCTGTGAATCCAGCTGTATTTCTACAAACATTGCAAAGCGTGTCTGAAATTGAGACATTTCTTTCTGAATCTCCTCTTTCTCAGGCGGAGTACCAACTGCAAGAGCGCTACTTTGATGCCCTGGTGAAGAAGGAGCAGTTAGAGGAGAAGATGAAGGGCATCAGAGAGATGAAATGTCGCGCTGTCACCTGTAAAAAGGTACTGAGTTAAATTCAAACATTCGATTCAGATATGTCAATGTATAACTATATAAATGTGCTATCTAGGATGTTGATAAACATTTATAAAATTGTTCTTCAAGATAATGTTGCTACCTTGGTGTAATAATTATAAATGTGCGCATGGTGCAGACTATTAGTGCACACTGTCTGTCTCCCAGTTAGAAGTAGGAAAAGTAAGCTGTCATTTCCCATGTTCTATTGCTTCTAGTGTAGTTACACCTACTTCAAGCCGGCGGATCGTTGTGTGGAGCAGAATCATGATCTGCGGTGGCACGATGCTATGAAACGTTTCTTCAAATGTCCCTGTGGACAGAGAGCCATCGCTCTAGACAGACTGCCCAACAAACACTGCAGGTTAAACTCTTAATGTCCCTCAAGTTTTTCAAGGCTCCTACTGGTTATGGAAACACTGAATTATTGCATAATTGAAATATGCCATATACATCCAAAAGACAAAACATAACTTATGTTGTTTTATCATTTCAGTAACTGTGGTCTGTTTAAGTGGGAGCGTGATGGCATGCTGAAGGTAAACTCTCTCTTTCTGACTCATAGATTACCTCTTACTTTTTGTTCTTGTGAAAGAAAACAGACCTGATGTTGCCCTTTATGTTTTATTACAGGAGAAAGCTGGACCAAAGATCGGTCGAGAGCTTCTCCAGCCTCGAGGAGAGGAGCACGGAAAGTTCCTCAGCAGCATGAAATGATTGCACCAAGCTGGTTGTTGAGGAAACGTTTGTTTTTATTTTTGTAATATAAGTGTTTTTGTAGCATTTTTTGCATTTTGTAAGAATAATGTTTTTTTAGTTTTCTTATGAATTATGGATATTTGAATGTCTGTGATAATATTGGATCTGCTGGAAATAAGATGATTAAAGTAATAATTTGCAATAGCTGAGCATACACAGTGGTACAGATCTGTGAAGTATGGAATCATTTAATAGTATGATGGCAAACATGTTCTAATGTAGTGACTGATTTCCTGACTGTTGGTAGTGACTGACACTGTTTTTCCAAAATGACCTGACATGTCACAGTAGGAAAAGCACAGGTGTAAATAGAATGAATGGTGGTGCATGCTGGCTCATTGTCATGGCTAACTGGGAAATAATGGAGCTGTTGCTAATGTTGTTAGTAATATTTGACCCAACATTATCTTTATTTATTCAAATACTTATTGCCTTTAATATATAGAATAAAACCGCACTGCATGTTCCTCACGTGAACATATAGAAAAATATTAAAGCAGATTAGTTTAGTAATAAATCGCAGAAGTGCGTAGTAAACTTGATCATCAGAAAATCCAGAGGGTGACACAATATGAAATACCTGAGTAAGAAAGGGCATTTCATGAAAAGTAGCTAACTTTCTACAATAATGACAAGTTAGCATATGTTAAACTTATACGCTATATTTAACAAAACTATCTTCTAAAAATTGTGAAAAGGCAAGTCTTGGAAAAAAAAAAAAGCTTAAACATATTGGCAATACTATGCAGTGATGAACTAACTATTTTTTTCAATTTACTGCAGGTGTTTGTTGATTGTTTCTTCTTCCCATGGGCCGCACAGTCACATCTAAGAGCAGAAAAACTTTCAGCCATCTAAAACATTAGCTAACATAATTTTGTTTTTTCAGAATCTCGGGACTTAGAAACTCTAGAAATCCTATAATTCACCCACATCGTGCAACACACAGTGAAGGCAGATGAAGTTTGAGAAAGAGTGTGTGGTTAAAGCAGCCTTTTCCTGCTTTGGTTGGTGAAAGGTACCCTGGGAAATGTAGGAACCCATTGAGATATAAAGATGAGGCAGATTTCTTATATAAAATCATACTTAACACTAAGCACTTCTTTATTATATCAGCAGGGCGTTATTATGTTTAAGAAGCCACCGTTTCATATTTCTTTAACAGTAGGATCTGAATGAGTCTCCTATATCAGGATGGACAAAAACATCATCTAACACACTCCGTGTGTTACTGTGATGACTGTTGATGCCAGGTGGCGCTCACTCAAGTCTGCGAGCCAATCCACATGGCCTTGAACAGGAAATGTCTGTGGTGGAGTCGCAGTATAGAGATAAAATAAGGCTTTTGGATTTGAAGCTGTGTGATTAGCAAGTACTGAGTGCCATGCCGCATCATTTTGAGGCTTTCATTTGCCCCCCCCCACCTCCTGTCCTCCTGTCTCTCCTTTGCCCAGGTTGGGTTTAATATTTCCACCCTGGAATGTTCATTTCAGCCTGATGACTTCTGCAGCTCACTCCATCTTCTCTTTTATTCCACACCTCCTTCCTCCCTTTAAATACTCCAAATACCAGACAGTGCTAGCATGACTTAAAACACATCAGTGGTCTGGGAATCAGACTGGGACTCATCTTTATTTGCCATTTCAGCTTAAAGACATAAAGTCACTTTCTTTGCAAAAATAAAGCTACCCCTCTGACAAAACTTGTCAGCTGTTAATATGTTGCTTTATTTCTGCTAATGCCTCAGGCTGACCTAAAGGACATAGCTTGTATGTACATGGGGGAAAAGGGGAGTAAAAACAAGCATGCAGAAGATATAACCTACATTTTATATGGTAAAGTGTAGCTTACAGAAACTACACTTTAAACATATTTTTACATATTGACATGGAGACATATTGCACAATTTATTTTTATAAAAAAAAAAAGAGAAAAGAAAACCTTTATTAAAGTAGGGAAAAATACAGAGAACTTAAGCCCTCAAAGTGTAAGGAATCTCTGCTCTGCTACAGGTTAAAGCTTATGGCAGTATTTGCACTGCTCCAATGAGAGGGGCTGCCCTCCATGCGACAGCTCAGTGGAACCAGTGGTAGCGAGGATAAAGGCCATCGTAGTGAAACTCGCGCAACTGCTCATTCTTCTCCCTCGATCTCTCATTCTGCTCTGTGGATAAAAAAGTTAAAGTGGCTTTAGATATTTTTATGTTAACAAAGGATCATATGAATACTTATGTAATAGGATTAAGAATCATCACCCAGTTCCCGTCAGTGTTGCGGAGCTTTATAGCGTCTTTTAGCAAAATGTTTTGGTTTTCAAGCCCACAACTTTACTGTTTTGGTTCACTCTTACTGCTGCGGCTCAGATAGACTCGCTGTAACTGTTATGCTACCTGCGCAGCACCAAACAGCAGACAGACAAAATTAGCGACAAGCTGGAGAATAAAGCAAGTCCAGTGCCAGATATTTACCTCAGGGATGACCAAAACAGAGCTAAAAGTAAAGTGAATATTGGACGTACATTTGTCAGGAGGCCTGAAACACGATTCCAAATGAAAGCTAATGATGCTTTGTGTCTGCTGGATGTGGCAACTGATTACTAACAAGTTCTCCACTTTTTAAGGTGATACTATGTCAATGGTATATTTTATTGCAGGTTAAGTCAAATGTATTTAAAACCAGAGACGACCAATTCTTGTCCTTATTAGGGTAAAAACTACTGCTCTTGTATTTAGCTAGGTGTATGCTTTAGTGTTAGTAAAGCTTCATACATCGTATGCATCTTATCGTATAGACCTTAATTCAGCGAATAGATACACTTTGTTAGTGTTTGTTTTCACTTGTTGCTGGCCCAAATGTGTGACATGATGAAATTTGCTACTTTAGCCTAGATTTCCATTCAACTGCTGTGACTACAAGGCTAGCAATGGGGGGAACCATCTTGGAATAATCTATGTATGCTTTCAATACCGAATAATAGAGGTATTTTTGTTCTTTCTCCTGCACTAACAATCTATAGACAGACTAAAGACTATATATGAAAGATAAGAGTTTTGACATTTTGCTCTTATGTAATATGAAATGACACAGTCTCTGCAAAACCCTATGTGTGTTCCGTGACCTGGTGGAGATCTTTTTGTTTGCCTGTAATAACACCGTGACCCAAACCACCCAAAACACTGTGTATCTTACATATAAAACCCAGTCACATCTTTATGGTTAGCAGTTCTTAGTTTAGAAACCGTCACTGCAACTATATCACAGTGGACAGACAACCGCAGGGAAGATTGTCAGCTTGGGGTCGACCACAAATGGACACTTTGATTTGGTGTGGAGTCTCAGGCACTCTGCTGTGGTCCAGAGGCTCGTGCGTGTCGTGAAGTTCATTCAAGAGCCAAAGTAGAACTCTCTTTTCCCTCAATGTGTTCTCTCTAGTGAGCCCTCACGTGATGACTGCCATTCAAGCAAATGTCAGGTTTTTCGTAAGGACCAATTAAGGTTAGCCCTCACAACATGACACAGACTTGCTAAATTAGCTTGTGTTTACTGATACAAAGACCCTATGCTTCATCTTTCTGTTCCATTCAGTGTCTCAATACACTTATTTATTATTATTATTTTCAGTCCTCTGGAAGGGGTGAAACTGAGGGTTTGATGGAGGGTTATTTCTCTATTTTTTCCCAGAAGCAGGAATTAATGTTATGCTCCATCCAGGTCTTACCATCACGCTCCTCCTCAACGTAGTTCTCGTACTCGTCCCTTTGCTCCTCATTGTACTCCCTCCTCCGCTCATTCACAGCAAGCCTTACCCTCTGCTCGGCTGGGGGGAGAAGGAAAGGAAAGCTGAAAGGTAAGCCAAAGATTTTACCCGTATACACCAACTCACATGATACATTATAGATGAAACAGGTGTTGCTACTACCAGTAAACAACCCAACTGATTTTCATTTTGTACGGACATGCATAGTCCCAGAGGATGGATCCTAATGACTGGTGATTCCCTGACCTTTCCTCTAGCCTCACTAGATGGTGAAAGTTTTCACTTATCCTGTGAAATCTCTACCAGATATTGGCATTAGATTTTGTACAGACATTCAAAAAAACCTAAGGACTTTAATTAGCCTTTGACTTTTCCACCATGCCTTTTGTGGTTTTGAGTGAAATGTCTCAACAACTGAGACAGGAGGATGAATTGTAAAAACTCTGGTGATCCCCCTGACTTTTCACCAAGCATCATTACCAGGTTAAAATTTCAGTATTTCAATACTTTATGAATGAAACCAAACCAAAACATTGACATTCTAATAACCTTCAGCTGCACTTTATTCATTAATAATTAGCAAATGTTAGCATGCTAACAATAAACATGGTTTATTATTACATTATGCCTGCTTAACATCAGCACATTAGCATTGTCATGGTGAGCATGTTAGCACACTGGCGGTAGCATTCAGCTCAAAGCACAACTGTGCCTCAGTAGGCCTGCAACCTCTCAGAGCGTGGTTGCATGGTGGTACAGTCTTGTTGACTATGTTGATGTTTTTATTTATCTATCATATGTCATATTTTCTTAAGTACCTCATGTTTAGACAATTATTAGATTTATATAAGTGTATACTGGGTCTAGTGAGGTGCTTAAAGCAAATAAATGTGGTCAAGCCATACCAATTACCGTAATGTATTAGAAATTTGTGTAAACACCTACACCTCCCTCCTGCTCCCTCGCTGTACAAAACCAAACATCCCCACCATGTCGGTACAAGACCACCACTGTATACATTAGACATTACTACCTTGTCTGTGTTGTTATTTTAGCCCCCTCATTTTAATTGAATCACAACAAGCTTGTGAAAAGGGTAAGGATTACATCACAACCTTTCATGTAAACACAGACCTGCATCCATTCCGCAAACTTAATTTCCCTCCGAATAGACCAATGACTTGCGGTTTACTTGCTCTGTAGGAAACATGGCTCTCTAATCCACATTCGCACTAACTTCACATGTAAAACTGCTTGCCTGTTAGCACGTATTTTGATACTACAAATTTTATTTTCTAAAATCATATAAACCACCTTGATCACAGAATAAAAGCTTATAAAGTAAAGGAAAGGCATAAAGGGGAAAATCACAAGAAGTTTGGAAAAGACAACGATGGCTGTAAGAATATTTGCACTGAGCTGTCACATGTGGTTATGCAATCACCCAGCATCTGTTAGAAATAATACATATACCTGATTTGTGTGTTGTCTTTTGAATAATAGAGCAATGCAGCAAGGACATATCTCCTTTCCCTCAGTAAATGTTGGTCTTTTGTATCTTAGACTCAATCAGAATAAGAAGATTATATAACGAAATATAAAATTGGCTGACAAATGACAACATGTCATCCTCAGGATTAGGCAGTGCTGAAGGATTTCAAACACTTGTGCATGCAATTCAGCCTAGGTATGATCAGTTGTGAGAGCACTGCATTCTGCCTAAGTAACATGTGTATTACTTTTCTGACAAAAAGAAAAGCCTTATAAAAAGTCCTCTCAAACACTCACACAGCTGCCCCCTCAGGTTCCCATGAACCGAGCTGGCAAGGTACATAATCAGCCCTTTTCCAAGTGTTTTATTTTTTTCCCCAGGAATGTAGGGCTGTTTGTCCAGGACCAGGGCCCACTTTTCTAAAAAGAGATGATTTAACAAGGACATACTTTTCCGAAAAGATAAAAATCACTCTTGTCAGCAGCCTTTTGGCTAGCTTGCCAAAAAGCGTAAATGAGTAAAGGAATCCTGTGTTTAGCTTTTGAAAAGTTAATTTGGTGATAAGAGTATGAAAATAAATTCCTGTGTGTTTGTTGGATTGTCCTGAAACACCTCTCATTGTGTGTTCATTTGGTATGAGGTGCGCTGGCACTGTGTGTCGCACAGGATGCTGGCAGTGGGAGAATGAACTTATTGTACCGAGAAACTTAGAGAGGGAGAGCCTGCTCCATACTACCCTGTGACTCCTTCTGCATCCTCCAGCATGTGTGTGTGTGTGTGTGTGTGTCAGATTTAAAAGCTGCTACTGTATAGATTAACAACACCTGCTTTACTTTCCATTACTCTCTCTCTCTCTCTCTATTTCTCTCTTGAACTTTCACAGCTTGCAGTCAAAACCTCAAGCCACATCATATTCAGAGTCCAACTACAAACCATTGAACCAACACACCCACCCACACACACACACACACACACACACACACACACACATTCATATTCACAAGTGCCTATGGGAGGCCAAACATACCATATTTTAGACTGCCCACAGTGTGGCCACATAAACTACTTAGGCAACACTGAGGCAAATCAACCACATATAACACCAAATATAAATAAATATACTCCCATCACCCCCACCTGCAGACCACAGACCAACCACTTTAATCCTGACCTGCTAGGTTTGTGCCAGAGAGATGATGGACAGCCCTTAAGCAGACAGCTCAAAACTATTTCTTCCTGACGGATAACAGCAGCCAAATACTGTTATCTTAATAGACACGTTAAACAGATATTGAAGAACTTACCTTGGAGCTCAGCGTAATATCGGGGTGAGCGGCGACTGCGGCGCTTGAAGAAGTTGGAGGCGTCCGACTCGGGCATGAACACCTGTGGTGCTGCCCCTAAAAGTCAGAGGGTGAAAGTCACATATACAGGACATGTGGGGCAAGGAAATGTGAAACAGTTAGAAGGACTGAACAGGTATCACCTTTAGTATCGCCTGCTTTTGAATCGTCCCGGACTGCTGCGCTGTCCACACTGGAAACTATGAGGAATGGGAGAAATTATCATTTCCAGTCTTTGCACCAAAGCATGTAAAACTCACTCAGTAAGTGCATACTCAGATTTGTAAATGTATACACTAATCTTTAAATGTGTGAAGGATTTGTCCATGTGTATAAGAATTTTAAAATATGTAGTCAAAAATGTCTCAATATTATGGCCTTTTATTAGTAAGGAGTTAGCTTTAAGAGCTGGAAAAATAGAAAATTCAAACATGCTTATTTCTGTATCCTAATGACAAAGCACACCGTGGAAATCTCCTGTATCTACATAATAGATAGCCAGGGTTTGATGTTTGTGCCAAAAAAACCATTTAAACCTCTACGAGGTGCAGCTTTAGTTTACCATTATAAATCATGTTTCAAATACAAACTACAAACAAAGAATACATGTAAACTGACTACAGAAAAGAGAAGATTAGAATTACAGGACCTCTGTCGTCATTAATATACTGATTGTGTGGGCCAAAATTGTGCCTTTACAAATTATCGATGTGGCAGATTGAAACAGGATCAAAATAGTCATACCATAATTTACCATAATGTGTCATAATTGCTATAAATTATAAAATGTCTTGCCTTGTGAAGCTATTTATCAAATTTCACTTTAATCACTGTGATCTGGCAAGGCTCAAGTGAAATTTGTGTTGCTCAGTGTCATCATTATCCATACCACCCAGTAGTTCAGTGATTGGTCTGGGTCACAGCTGTCCTCTGGACATATATCTCATAGTGAAAACAGAGTTGTGGGATTCACACTGATCCTTAAAATCCAGAAATACCCCCCCCCCCCCCCCCCCCCCCCCGAACAGACAAGGTACTTACAGGTGAGGATGAGGAGGGTGGTCAGTGAAGAGAGCACAAAGATTTGAGTCCAGGACATCTTGAGAGAGAAAAGTAAGAACTCTGATGGACGTATCAGCACACCTAACTGCACTGAACTGAGAGAGGCGAGAAAGATGAGGGAGGGAAAGAGAGGAAGGTGGCAGAGGCAGGGAGAGTGGGAGGAGAAAGAGTAAGAGACAGGCTCAGGGAGGGGAGGGAAGCTACTGGAATTTCAGTTCCTCAAGGGAGAACAAGAAGATGAAAACAGAGGAGTGATGGGGTAAGGTGAATTAAAAGAAGAGGGCAGCAGAAGACTTTCTTTAAATACTTAAACCTTCATTAATTGGTTAATTGGCCACTGACTTTCATTTAGAGCTGTGTTTTAGGTCACCTTATGACTGGAAGGTCAATATTTATTCTCCTTTTAGCTCTGTTTTGGTCTACACCACCTCTTGAGTAAATGATCAGACTCTTTAGCTGCAAACCCTCCACTATGTTCACAGGCTGGTCACTAATTTTGGGGTGGCAGTGACGCAGTGGATAAGACACATGCCACATCTATCAACTTGCTCCAGAGGCGTGCGACCTCTGACATATATAGCAATTGTACGTCGCTTTGGATAAAAGTGTCAGCTAAAATGAAAAATTAGTCATTTTTTTCTGTCTGCTGTTGAGTGCTGGGCAGGTATTGTACTGTGTGGACCAGAGCTTTTTTGCTGAAAACAGCTGCTTGTTATGGCTATAAACAGTTGATCATATTATTTCTCTGTCTTAACAGTATTTTTATGCAGAATCTAGAATTGAGAAGCAATCTGCAACAGGTAAGTCTTGTCAGTCTCGTCAAGATGTTTCTAATTCTGAGAGAGAAAAATGAGCTCAGGATGGATTATAACCTGAGGTAACTGAGGCTGCTCTGCTGCTTTGGTAACATCTGTAAGACATTAAGCAATCATACCAGCAGACAGGGCCACAAAGTCCCTTTTTTCAAAGAGAGAGGACAAGGACATCAAATAATATCAAATCAAATAATAGTTTTATGTAATGGCTCTGTTGCAGTTGTGGATGAAGTTCATGCAGTCTTCCATGTTAGCTGTCTGTAGAGGGATGCCGTGATTTGTGTATTTTCTTTGTATCACGGGTTAAATTTGAGTTTGCTGGCCAAAGTCCACTAAGCTTGAACTGTATTGAGCGAGATAAAGAGGTCAGTTTGCAGTTTGAAGATTGCTTGACAAAGTCTGACGCTGAAATCAACCCTGAATCTCCTCAAACGAAAATATTTTTTACACTGCATGGATAATGTGTACGTACTACAAAACTATCCCACTTTATAACACTATTTAATAACAGAATTTAAAGACCTGCTCTTTCTAGATGAATGACGTATATTTCCCTTACAGCCGGTGTGTGCAAGTGGCAATATCTCGATGCTGTCCTGGACTCTTTCAGTATCATTCCAAGTAGGCATGGTCACGGTCTATTGCACTAACCTGTGGTCAATGCTACATTGTGCTGCGAGCTATCGAACTGACTGTGAGGAGTGTGGGATTAGTCCTTTATAAAAAATTGTAGTGAAATCTGTATGTTTTTCAGTTTCTTCCAAAGGAAACTGGGCACAGACGACAACAGATCTGGAGTACGGGAAACATTTAGCAGTACAAATTAGCCTGCAGTTAGACCTGAGTGTGAGAAACTATTTGCTGTGTGTGCAGCTGTACATCTATGTGACTGCGTGTGCGCGTGCAGGTGTATATATTTAAATGTATGTATGTATGTGTGTAGTGTGAGGCCACCACCTTCTGTAACAAAGACTCCAACATTTCTGCCGTCCTGCACGTGAATGAATTTCCTGCATTTCTTAATGAAACTAAGAGCTGAGAGCTTCCCTCTGGGTTTGAACAAAGACGCTGTTTAAACACACCCACATACACACACAGTCTTAGCTGTGCTGGATCAGGTGTGGGGGCGGAGGGTCCCACTGTAGGGAGCCAGGAAATAACTGGGCCTCCATCTGAAAACAGCCAAACCCTCTGAGACCAACATGTGACTGTTGCTGTTAGTGTTATTCAACTTTCTCCGATGCACCTACAACAGTGTGTATGGTTTGAACATGTGTGAAAGGCAAATTCAGCTGACAAATACTGAGAAACTAATGAAGCTTTATGGTTTTTTGTTTAGGTTGGGCTGCCCTATTCTAGGCCAACTAAAGCCACATGGCTCTCAAGCAGCTTGTTTACTTGACAGTCACCTGTTTTGATTATTGGAACCTGGCATCGTTCCTGAAGAGAGAGACTGAAAGCAAATCTGACTCTTGCAGATAGGAGTGCAGACAAGACCAGTCTTATCTGATGTGCCAAGCATGATGATCCTCCTACCCATAATCCCTTGTGTTTTGGGGGGTTTTCTCTCTGGTTGCACAATTTACAATCTCACTCCACGTGAACCACAACACAGTTTTCTAGTTAAAGATTTACGTTTTCAGGTGTGTCGGTGCTAACATTGGCCACCAGAGTTCACAGTATCCTTATCCTTTGGACAAAGTGAACGTTTTTTTATTTTTTTTTAAGATAAATCAATCAATCAATAAATCAGAAAACTCTATAAATCATGGTATAAACACAAGAAGAAAACAAATGTTAATGTACAATAGTGTTAATATAGTAGATGTATGTTAATAGAACTGAAGATCTTACTTGATTTAACATATTACTTATGTCATGAATTGGATTAAAGTATGTAATGTAGTGTTAGCATTTTAAGATTAATTATGTTGTAGACTTTATTTATAATGACATAACTGACTGTTATGAAATTACACTACACTAAATGACATTACAGGTCAAAAGGGGGCAGGTGTGTGTTTCTGTGTCTGAAGCTTTAGAGGAAATCAAAACTAAGTCTCATTGTTTTAGCAGTCATTTTTTATTATTAATGTTAACAAAATATTACATTTATCCTAGCAAGATTGTCATCATCCACTCACTCATCATCAAACCGTTATATTAAAATTAACATGTTGACACATTTATAAGACATTATAAAGTCAAGGCCTCTAGTGTTAATTAACAAGAGCTATACCTCTCAACCCTGATCATTTACATATTTCTGCATAAAGCTGGGTTAGGCAACGTTGCAGAAAGCAAGAGACAGTTAGATTTTGAAAGTATCCAACTGAAATGAAATGAAATCACACCCTCTCCCAAAACACATGTTAAAATAAATGCTATTGAAATAAATCACCTACTCTAGTTTAAAATGTAGCTTTCATTATTCTCTCGCCCTCGCTCTCACACATAATAATTCTTACTTTTCCTAATCAGCATACAAATTCATCTTTAAGCTTCTGTGCAGTTACCACAGGCGCAATATCCTTTCCATTTTCATTAAACAGCTTGATAGACATTTCAAGATGCATTCACATGATTCCACTGTTTTTAAGTGCAATTTCAACTGCATTTTGTGCCGTAAAATGCTGTATAGCAAGTAGCAGGAGGGGTACTGAATGTCAAGTACTTTACCTCTCGTACCGACAGTGTAATGATTTGTTTATGGTAGGTAACTGACATTTTCTACTGAAACAGTATTTACTATCTTTATATTCTCTATATATTAAATTTCCAAAATGTTACAATGAGCATAAACTATCAAGCCTCAATCACCAACACCTAAGTAATCTAAGAATTACATGCTTCCATTATGAAAGCAGATTAAGGATTGCATGACAAGACACTGTGCCTGTGTGTTGCCTCTTACCCATCACCATATCAATATGTTCTAGTTTCAGCTCAGTGGTTGGTCACCCTGCAATAATATGGTGGGGTTTTTTTTCTTTCTTTCTGTAACACGTCTGTGGCTTCTTTACAGTGAAATCCTCTCTCCTTGAACCAGGCGGCCTCGGAAAGCCCAGGTATCCTGTGTGGGAAACAAGGGTCAGTTCAACAAAAGCTAAACTTCTGGAAGTAAGAGGATGATTTTTTTTTCCTTTAACATGTCATCTATACAACTGCATCCTGTCCCAGAGCTCAGTCATCAGTCAGTTTAATCATATATGGACATTTTTTGAGCAAGATGATATACACCAAGCAGGAAATGGCAGCTTTCTTTCCCACTCACATCCCATAGCTCGTCACCACTGACCTTGCTACTAAGTATGTAGTAGTAGTAGTAAGTATTTCAACTATTTGCATTTGCTCTTAGCCAAATTATATTTAACTGGATTCTAAAGATGCATCACTCTGACAAGCTTGGTGAGCTCAATCTCATTATCTGTATGATAATGACAAGTAACCACATAGACATGCTCTTATGTTGCATGTCAGTGTTGTTACTTGTCATTCAAACCAAACCGTATCAAACACTTTTCAAGCCTTCTGAAAGTCAGTGTCTGACCTGGAAGGTAATTTCGTTGCCTTTAGTGTACTTCCTGAGTGCGAGCTCCTCCACCTCTGTTGCTATGTTTTCCTGCGTGGTTCCCCTCACATCGATGTAATAACAGTCAGCGCTGGCATAGTGGCAGGAGATGGCCTGGAAACACACATTTACACACATTCACACACACAGTCATCTTTAAATCGATGATTTGCTTATTGTAACTCGGAAAATAAGGGCATAAAAAAGTATGGGGCTAGTTTTTTTTAAGAAATGGGTAGCGTAGTACCTTGCGGAAGCCCTGTGTCTGGTTCATGCCAGAGCCGTGGATCAGCAGTGGATGGAAGAAGACGGTGTCGCCCTTCTCCATCTCCAGGTGCACCCTGGGGTGCTGCGGATCATAGTCACGCACTCCATGGTACATCTTGTTTACACCACCCTGAGGACCCACAAGACAGTGTATGTGTGTGTACACGTCCTTGCATGTGTAATCATGCTTCCTGTAGAATTTGGCGTGTGTGTGTGTGTGTGTTTTTATACCTCCCACTCGGGGTAGTCGTGCTCCTGCAGCGTGCCAGTGTGTGTCCCCGGCAGGACGACCAGACAGCCGTTTTGCCTGGTAATTTTCTCCATTGCCGTCCAAGAGCAGACGATCCTGTCTGCTGGGCGGAACGGGAAATAATGCAGATCCTGATGCATCGGGTGACGGGACGTCTTCTTACCTGGAACAGACACATTAGAAACATCTCAAAAACACCTGAATCTGTTTTTGAAAACACTAAAGAAACAATCCTGTTTGTTTTTTAATGGTGGGAAATGTCTTTGTTCTGACCATGATTCATGTAAATCAGACTAATCTCAATATCAAGAGGGTTTTTTATGCCATGTTGCAGAAGAATTGTGGCTAATTAATTTCCTCTCAATATTTACTACTTAAAAGGTACCCTGTCACGTTTTCATGTAAACACTTAAAGTTGTGTTTACATTCAGTGTTTCTCTTAGGATTTTGGTTTTGTGTTCATGTTTTTCCTGTTTTAAGTCTGTTGTCATGGTTTGGGGTTTTGTGTTTCTTCTGTGCGGCCTAGTTTATTCTTATGTTTAGTCTTTACCAGTTCTGTCTCTTTCCTATTCTTATCTTAGTTCTAAGTTTATGTCTTAGTGCGTAGTCCTGGTTCTGTGTCTTAGTTCTTAGATCTGGTTTCTAGCTCATTGTTTCCCATTTAGATGTTACATGTGTTCTGTTTGATTCTTCCTGGTCCCTTGTCATTTGTTCTGGTTTATGTCTGCTTGTTAGTTATGAAAAAGTGGAACATATTTGTTATATGTCAAGAACTTTATTCAGAAATATTCAGCTACTTTGGGGCTGAGTCGTTTTTTTTCTTCATAAATGTTATCCTTAGCCTTGGAAAGATTTGTTCACATGGATTATTTGTTGCTGGTATACAGTATTTTTCACATCATATGTGGGTGCGGCTTACACAGTGCTCCTGCCAATAAATCAAAGGACTGTGTGTCCTTGGAACAAAAGCTTCTGCCAAATGTTTGTAACCTCTACAGTTGCATCAACAGTTGCACTGTGAATGATATGTGTTCCCACTCCAGAGATCGGGATCTCTTACGTGGATTCTAAGTAGAGGCAACTGGCTTTAACTGGAGGATGTCAGGTGTTTTTCCTACGACTGCTCCTCTCTTGTCCACCGTTGTTTGCAAACCAATAAATCACAATCAGCAGTCAAATAGTCACACAAGTCTTGCTGATGTCCGCCTGAGATTGTACGTCGGCATTGAATGTATTGCTCAGAAACAGCAGTGTATAGCGGTGTGTTTACTACAAACAGCTGATGGAGTTACGCTAAATACTGGTTCTGAAGTTGTTGTTTTAAGTTTTCATCAAGTTAAAATCACGACACAGACATGAGTCTGGGCATCTGGTCTGCAGCTCTTGGTGGCTGGAAATGTTTTAATAACCTTCCAAACTCACTCGACTCATCCGGAACGAACTCTGACTTAGCGATCGCCAAATCCTTCATCACCATCAGACCGGGAACCGTCACTTCCTGTCGACAGATCCGTTCAAACTCTTTCCTGAGGAACGCACACACAGAAGAACACACAGATCACATTCAGCACCTCACAACACATCTACAGGTAATTTGGTGCAAATATACAATAAGATAATAATATCCTTAAAGACACTTAATGTTTACTGAGTTTGCGGTTCTCAGTAATTGGTTTAACACAGTAAATTGTAGTTCAGTTACTACAGTTACTAACAGCGATGTTTTTATGCTTATACGCTGGGAGAAAAGCTTTATTTTCTTTGCAGTTGTCAGAGTTTCTGATAGTCACCTGAACCTGTCGATGTCCTCTTCAGACACCAGATTCTTGATGAGGATGAAGCCATTTTCCTCATAGGAGAGTCGCTGTTCTGGGGTCAGCAGGTCAGTATCAAAAGTGTATCTACCAAAAAAATTTTTTTTTAAAAATACACAACAATATCACCATTTTTTATTTACTTTAATGTTTAGTTTGAAGTAAAGGGTACTGTAGAGGGAAATGAATGACAAATGATATGATATGTTGCATTCAAATCATACTGGATGTACAGTAAATTCCCGTTGCTGGCTAAGAAAAAAAGTCACTACCTCCTAGTGGTGCTAACAAGTAGGACATGTGAGACTTTTTTTTGCAACATTAATCTTTTTACTTAGCCTAACAAAAAGCTGCTTTCTGACCTGAAACATGAGCCCCCCTAATCTAGCTTAACAACTGGGCTTGTTTGGTTGTTGTCTTCTCAATAAATGAAACATAATGCACCCCCAGATCAGGGTTCGAGTCAAAAGGTGAATTGTGGATAGAAAATAACTTAGCCAGACACAACTGTTGAGGCTGTCATATGCTGTGGTGGAGTTACAATGTCCTCTAAAACTAAAGGTGTACCTAACATTACCTCAGTCTCTGTGGGTGACTGTAGGTGAGGCTTTGAGCAGAGGTTGATGTAGCTCTCTGAAGAAAATCAGTCAAGAAAACGAGACCATAACAACCCGAAAGACCGTTAAGATTGAGAAAAGTAGTAGAAATAAAAAAGCAGTAATTTATAACGTAATTTGATAACATGCATATGCTAATAGGCTGTCACTTTCAAATGACCTGAAAACAGACGTCTTTCTTCCCGAAACTAAGTGTCGTAGTATAGCCAGCAGTATATCATGAATGTGTAAGGTGATTCTGGGGGCACTACATTGTGTAAGTGGTAAGTTATTGAATATTTATGCAGCATGTGTTTTCGGCGTTGCAATTTGTAGACGGTCCCTGCGCTCTCGTCTCACAGCCGGCTGCACGTAGAGACCAATGTTATTTGTGCCGCTCGTAGGACGACTCATTTCGGTGAAGATGTACTTGCAGCTTGTTGTCTACTTAACTACGATAGTAAAAGGCGTTGTTTGTTTTTTAAAAACGTTTTGCTTACGACTTATTGATCCCGGAAGTTCGAATCTGTGAATATATTTCCAACTTTACCGAACTAGGCTAAATGTCACCACAAAGTACGTAGGCCTGCTTGCTCTGGCCTTTGCTTTGCGTGAAGAGAAGGCTGAAACATGAGAGCACAGACTGTCCGTACGTGGGTTCATGAGATTTTGCGGGTGAGGCAACACCTCGGCGAGTAGGCACATCGTTTCGTTCAAGATCGGATGTGCTCGGTGCGGTGTTTGTCCCGTCCCCCCTGCACTGTGATTGGACGGCTGGGTAAAAAGTGACAGTGACGAGCGCAGCGTTTTTCCCAAAGTTGAACATTTTTCAACTCTCGGCGACCGGAAAAAAACGCTCAGCGCCTCGTCAAGCTCCTGGCGTTTTTACCAGCTTGGAAAAACGCGGCGCTCCCATTGGAATGAATTGAAAAAAGACGTTGGCGTCAGAAAACGCTTTGACACGGGCCCCGTTACATAAACAATGGCGGCTGGCTGAATTCAAAATAACAGTGTTAGCTTATAATGTTACTGTGCTTAAGAGTGCAAGAACCAAATAAGCATTTTTAAATAATAATAGCTTTAAATTATTCCTACTCATTTCCCCGGAGGCCTGTGGGACACCGGCATTGCCCATCAGCGCTGTCTGCCGCTAGTTGTGCCGATGTCGGCTAGAGGATCAGCCTGTTCCGCTGTTCGTGGACCCTCGATGATTTTTTTTTAAATTTATTTAACCTTTATTTAACCATGAAGTCCCTTAATCGCTTTTCCGAGGGACACCTCGCCAAGACGGCACACCAATTACAATTTAAATAGAAATACAGCATAGAAAAACAAACAAACAAGCATCAAACATAAAGGATGATTCAGTATAGGCTATAATCAAAGCAAAATAAAAGGATACGATCGCAGCGGGTGATCGATCAAGATGACTGACCAGCAGCCGGAGTCTTTCAGCAGCCCGCGACATTTTCCAGTCAGCTTGTTGTATTCTGGTGTGATCCCAGTGTGAACACGGAAACCTGTGCAGTAAGTCTGACTGTGGCAAAGTGCAGCAATGACAGCACACCCGCGGTCTCACCCACCCCGGGCTCTGCCAATAGTGTAGGCTGTACATCCTTGCCATTCTGAGGAAAAAGCTAAATTATATTTCTTCTATAGGTAGATATTTTTTTTGTCCCCCATTAGAGGAAATTTGTTTTCACATATCTGTACATGAACAGTTAAGGAACAGTGATCCAACATAAAAGTACATTCACATAACATGCCTCAACTTGAGTGTTATTGCTACAGTTTATTAAGGGCAGTGAAGGCAGAGGGCAGAAGTTCTTACTGAGGGGCAGAGGCAGACATTGTAAACATTCAGGGCTCAGCCCATGTTGTTTTTCTCATTTAAGGCACCTGAAATAACAGCTATCCACTGTACACTGATACTGCTGAACCACTTTGTAGCATTCATTTTGAGTTTTTGCATTTATTTGACTTTTCTCTTTAGGTGGCTGTTTCTCGCACGCCACCCGTGGTCGGTCATGTAGGCCTACATGTCCTTCATGCAAACATTGGTCAAATTGCATCTCAATCATTAACCTCAGCACCACAGCAAGCCAAGAGACAGAGCAGCAGCTTGCCTGACTTGACTGTGATTTTAAGTTATTCCCTGTTTGTGACAGTGAGCATCCTGCGATGGACTGGCGACCTGTCCACAGTGTACCCCGCCTTTCGCCCAATGTCAGCTGGGATTGGCTCCAGCCCCCAGCGACCCTGTACGCAGGATAAGCGGTTGACGATGGATGGATGGATGGATGGATGGACAGTGAGCATGGTAAGGTAACATGTTTCTAACGTGTACCTGAAAAACAATGTCCAGTCTTTTCCCAAAGTTTGCAGTTTTAAGGCGTTTATTTCCTGCGTCCACTTACAATGAAAACTACGTAATATAAAGTAGAATAAACAACATAATCGGAGCACAATAATCCGAGTCCATCTTTTCCAGAGGAGATCAGCAATATATTGGACCTGTTTCCATCTTCTCCTTGCATACAGATCACTTCTTTCAAAAAGTCCTGGTGGTAGAATTGGTTTCCCTTTCAGTAGAAGCAAGTGGTTAGGAGTCAATGCCTCTAGGTCGTTTGGATCTTCAGATAATTTAGTGATGGGCCGGTCGTTCAGCATTGCTTTGACCTCGCAGAGGACTGTATGAAATCCTTCGTCATCCAAACTTTGTTGACAAAGCACTGAACTCAAAACCCTTCTGGATCATCCGTATTATGCGCTCCCAAACGCCACCATGATGTGATCCAGCAGGTGGGTTAAAACTCCATTTAATTTCTTTTTGCGACAAGTATCTTTCAATGTGATCCTGGTTTAACAATGCTAAGGCTTCGCTCAACTCTTTTTTGGCCTGTTCTGTATCTCCTTGGACAGCTTTTTCCTTTTTTGCAATATGCAAAATGCTGGGATGAGTTTGGTTGCAGTGTCTGCAAGTAATGCGCCTGTCGTAGTTCTTGCTTAAAAGCCCAGTGCATTAAACAACCAAAGCAAAAAGTAAAAGTTTAACTTGTCCACATGTGTCTTTTTCCTCAGTTGTGGACATTGCTCCAATGCATGGTCATGTGTACAATACAGACATGAATTCTGTCCTGAATGTCACCAAAGACTGGCAATTCTGACCCGTTTCTCAATGAATTGAGTGGCAGTGGGGGTACTGGGTTTATTGCAGGTTTCAGTGAGGAGTTGGGGACATTCAGTAGTAGGCTCTTCCCTGTAGTCCACTGAGTGAAATGGAAAGATTGATATGAGTTACTGTCCTTGAGAAGTGCATGTATGACTGTGTTATTTGAATATTTGAAATACTGTGTAATGGGGGAGGGGCAGAGACAGTCATTAATATAGAGGCAATACAGGAAGGGACTCATCAGCCTTGGGGAGCTCCGGTGTTGGTGATAATGGCAGGTGACACAGCGGTGCCCACTCTGACAGTAATGCATTAATAGGATTTAAATAAATAGGCCTGCTGATATAGACAGATAGGCCTATACCAACAATGCAAGACCTTCATGTAGCTATACCACTGCAGTTGAAGCACCATAATTTATGTTAAAGGGCTAGTTCACCCAAATCACAAAGTAATGACTTCTGCATCACTTAATAGCCTACATCTGATGTGATTTTATTTCAAAAGTATTGTATTACCAACAAACTACATTGCTCTACAGGGAAGACATTTTAACAGCTTCAAAACTGTCAGCATGTAGACACAGTGTGTGTCATACAAAGCAATAAACAAGTATCCAGTAATGAAGTTTGCTGGTGAGGTGAATGACTACTGAGGCAGTCTTCAGAGGCCGACAGCATCCATGACAACACATTGTCCCCCTGGACCTCTGTGACCACTCCAGAATTAGAAAAGAACAATGTAGTTTGCAGGTTTGTTGGTAATTGCACCATTTTAAAATAAAATCACATCAGATCAAGTGATGCAGAAGTCAGCACCCCATCTTTTTGCTCACTCTGTAATAGTAGAATAGGTATCTAGTACTTATATAAATAATAACTACAAAATGTGTGCTTTGTAAGATCCAAAATTGTTACCTCCTTATTCCATAACTTCACATCTTGTTCCCCAGTAACTAGGGCTACATGTATTATACTGTCGAGGTACACTCGTTATCAGACTCCAACCTGTATTACCAATGTTCAGGATTTAATTAATTACGGTCACTGCAGCTTTTATCCAACAGGTGGCGCTACACGACCAAACATTTAACTCAATACTGGTTGTGTTTAAAGTGCCTGTCCAATTTATATCTCATTTTAGTGTTTCTTCATATCACACAAATTATGACTATTGATGTTATTTATTCATGCCTTTAAAATTAATCAAAGCAGAAATGAAAATATCCCCAACTTTGTGATGACGCAACCATTTTTTCAACATGAAATTAAGAAAAAAATTATTTTATTGTTAATCTTTTCATACACATATCTATGGTTAATCTTATAATATTATTGTAAAAAAAAAAATCATCTACTAATTCCAAGGAATTAATCATTTTAAAAGAAATTTTGTGTAACATGACAGAAAATGTTTAACCTTTTTGGTAATACCCTGAATATTACTTTTTTTTTTAACAAGATGAAAACTGCTTATTGTGTTTCAATTGTTTTATTGCCTTAATTAACTGTCTATGTTCAATATTTAATTGAAGTGACTGGCACAGGGTATAAACTGCATTTTGAAACATTACTACAGTGTTGCAATGTTTGACCGCTGAAAATCCACAGTGTTGCAACACATAAAAACAGCGGAAAGGAAAGCTATTCATATAAGGATAGACTACCATTGTTTCGTTTATCTGCATTTCCTTAAGTTCTCTCAGCTTCGTCAAGCTGACAGTTTGCTAACAATAGAGCAGAACCAAGTTGAGTTTCATATTAAAATGGATATACTGTTAAATGTCATATGATAAAAAATGTGAAAACATAACCTTGAGAATGTATGTATGCATGTATGTATATAAGTATTTATCTAGGCTATCTAGACATTATAGAATTAAATTAGTTATTTTGCCACTTTTATTTTGTATACGGTGACCGGACACTGTGAAACAAGTATTATCGCTTTTACTTTGAAAGTTGTGAAAGAAGACGACACATGGTCGTTGAGAGTACTTTTATTTTGAAACCTTACAGGAAGTCCCATTGTTGACCACTGTGTGGCACTTGATGCACAACTAGTTTGCACCCCTCCCGTCTCCTGTGTCGACAGCAGACAGATCCTCCTCCAGCCTCTTTAAACTGCTTTCACCGCCACACAAACGACATTTTGGGGGTTCGGTCTCTAGCCCTCCGTCCTCGCACCCCTCATATCTCTCTGTGTGTTTCGGAGGGTATTTCTCCTCTGTCGGAGCGTTTGGAATCGAAACGAGCAGACTGAGCTGCTAACGTTTCTTCAGTGGGCGGATAAAGCGGAGGAGGGCATCCGGGCCCGGCTGCTCCGGAGAGTCGGTTTGAAACGACGGAATTCACCATTTTCAGGTAAATTTGACAAATGTCACTTGTGGAAAAGACACAGTCTGTCCGACAATAGACTCTGTGACGTTACATTTCGTCCGGCCGCTTAGGACGAAGTCTGAACAGTGCAGTGTGGGAATGACAGCACAGAGGAAACGGCAGCTGAAGAATAATTCAACCAGACAGACTCTAGCTATATTTCATATTTTACAGCTACCTTCCGTGTAACCATTTGCAATTATGGCTGTTATGTTGACGCCTCCCACATATTTGACACATGCAATCTCTTATTTCGTTATTTCAGATGCAAATATTTTGTTTTGTTTACATAGAGTAGGCTTTGTGTTGGCAGTCAGGCTTCCCTCCCAGCGACAGGAACCCTAATGCAAATTTTAGAAGGATATTAATACAGAAGAATAAAAGCAAAATGCAGGAATATAACTGAAATGCCACCTTAAAATATCACACTGTTGATTGAAGTTAAGAGAACAACAATCCTGCTCTACTGGTCTGATTTCTGGTCAAGCAGTTAACACCATGTAATGCAGGAATGTCATTGATAGATCTCCAAATGGCATAAACCTACTGTAAAATAAATATCTTAACACTATACTATATTTTATTAACAATAAAGTTTGTGTGTCTGTAGCCTACAACCACAGATTCATGCTCATACTCACACCAGTCTGTACATTTACATGTATTTTGGAAACGCAGTGAGATTTTTCTTTCACTTTAAAGCAGCAAAGGTGCATTACTCACAGTGAAAGATTACCTCAAGCGTCTGCATATAGAAAAGAGCTGTGTTTTCACTTGACCTTTCTTATTGTGACTCCATATAAATAAATAAACATTGGCTTTGTGGTTGATGGGAGTGCTTGTAGTTTTAGCTCGTGCCACATTGAAGTCATAGAGCTGCAGGCATTTCTGCTGGCTTGAGAGCATCCCTTCGCTTGTTGTTATGCCCTCCTTTGGAAGTTGGATTTGTGTTCATGAATTTAAAATGACTGTTGATTTTCCCTCCAAGTTTTTGTCAGTTCCATTAAGATGCTGTTGTGACTTGGGGGTGGGACACAACAGTGCACATCCTGCTTGTAAATTACCTGTAGGGGATGGATGGTTGGTGTTCGCAGTGCAGTTGTCAGTCATGATATATCAACAGCATCATATCATCACTGTATCTAGCAGATGGTAACCAGTTATATTGAGCACATATCATCCATTTCTGTGGTGAAGTGTCTGTAGTGCATTTAGGCTCTTTACCACTTCCTGTTTGACCTGAATTTACTTCCACCATCCTTCATCTGGAACAACAGCCAGCTCATTTGTGTGTGTGTGTGTGTGTGTGTGTGTGTGTGTGTGTGTGTGAGGGTGTGTGTATTGACCCACATTCAGATCTAGGCTGTTGGCTGTGAGAGTGATACACCCCCACAGGACAAAGTAATTATCCTGAACCCCCCTCCCCACTCCATGCCTGCGGGCCATATAGCAGGGCTTGTATTGATCTGTCTATGCATTATGTTGCGTATAGTAGGAACATGACAGCGTGTACTGCGCATATGTGTGCACACACTCAAGTGCACACGCTGGCGCTCTTTCTCCTGGGACCAACAGATGAGAAAACGCACGTTGAAGTGAGTTGTCTCCTGGCAGAGGAAAGTTCTGAGATGTGGTTTCAGTTTGAGAAGTTAAAGTGCCATGTGATGGAACTGCAGTGTCAGTGATTGGTTGGAAACTTCCCGTTGGAGAAGAAGAGTGTGAGCAGAAGTCAGAGTGAAAGCTCTGTGTGAAACAAGACAAACACGTCTTGCAAGCGTGATCACACATATATATACTATTAGTCATGAAGAGAACCTCTCAGCCTGTAACGATAGTTGTGTAATGCCTTCCAAAGTCTTATAAAGTAACCCCTGATGATGTCATTAGGGGTTATCTCGACTTGGGCTCGGAGACTACACATTTATAGCAGAAAGCTGTCGGCCTCTGCTGCTTTGATTTTGACCGTTCAGTTTTTAAATTGTCTCTTGTGAGTGCCTCAAATTTATGAAGAGTCAAACTGTATTATAAGATAGTAGTATGAACAAAGAAAATCCACATCTGTGGTGTGATATCCCACCATGCTTTTGCAGCAGACCTGACTGACGATCAGCCTCCAAAACACTGTTGCTATTGACAACCAGGCCAGCAGCTTGATATCTCTCTCTTTCTCTCCCGTTTATGTAACTCCAACTTGTGCAATGTTTTATTGATCGGAGAGGTGTGTACATGCCTGTGTGTGTGTGTGTGTGTGTGTGCGTGTGTGTATATTTCTACACGTGCACATCTCTTTGTTTTTCTTTTTGCATGCTTTTCTGTGTGGGCGCACTTTTGTCTCTTTCAGTGTATTTATATAATTCAGTATGTTTCCGTTTTACTTTGTGTGCGTGTCTGTATGAACATGTATGTTTCTTCGTGTGTGGGTTAACGTGTGCATTTGTGTGTATTTAGAATGTGTTTCAGTGAATGCACCACTATAAGTGTTTCCTGTGTAGATGCACATGCATGTTTCTCAGCGTGTGTGTGTGTTTGTGATCAGGTATTTTGGTGTGTGTTTGTATATTTCCATTGACATTTTTCCTCTGTGTGTGTGTGTGTGTGTGTGTGCCCCTGTGCTTACACAAACATTTTAGGTCCTTTCTTAGCCCAATAAGCTCTTTCTCCCTTTTCTCTTCTTTGGTACCTGAGTAAGTACACAATATGTAAAAAGCAGTAGAATGTGAGTCTTGCTAACAGCCCCAGGGGCTGATGGGAAATGTCTTCCTGTAACTGCACTGCCACAGGGTGGGCATCATGTAGGTGAAGTAGCAATTATTGGTTTTTTTTAGGTGTCTGGCTAATTCCAGGGCTTCAGAATGATGCACTTAGTGTGGGCTGGAGTAAGAACACACACTTATAGACATTTGAGAACACACACACACACACACACACACACACACACAGATTTATGAGGAAAGTTATTTGAGCCATGTAAGGAATGTGCAGTGGTGTGAGTTCATTGTCTCTGTCTCTCTCTCACACACACACACCTTTTTTTCTAGCTTAAAAAGTAAAAAATATAGGTCTCGCTCAAGCGGGAAGCTTCCGGTCCGAGAAGTGAAGCGAATGCGGAAGTCCCGCATTCTATCGAACGGCCAGCAGGGGGCGACTCCTCTGGGTGCAAAAAGAAGTCTGGTTTTTCACCTCTAGAAATAATGGTAAAATGACCCTGCTTCTCACCTGATTTATTACCTCAGTAAACACTTAATCATAATGAGTTTACAGTCTCAATCGCTAGTTTCATATCTTCTTCAATACAGCATGATGTTCATTTAGTAAATTATGGTCCCATTTAGACGAAAATAGACCATAAAGCAGAGTATGATTCAGGGCAGGATTATCTGTGATTGACAAGTCTTTACCATGCCGACCTGTCAATCTGGCTAGAGTCGTACCCACTGTAAATTTAACCAGCGCCGTTGAAAAAGCTTATTAGGAGTTGGCTGTTTATTTTCTTCGGTGAATACGTTTTGTTTTAAGCCTGTTGTTCGCTAGACAAAATTATCATCTCGGTTAAAATGATGCAATAAATTACAGATGCACCTAGCTAAGCAAGCTAGCTAGCTCCACACGGAGCCGTTGGCTCCACAGTCTCTTCCAAATATGGTCATGTCCGGTGCAGCTGGTTGCAAAAAATCAGACAAACTCGAGGCTTCAAAACGGCAGTCCACAAACGTGATGTTGTGCGTGTGTGTATGTGCGTGTCTTTGTTCTCTCTCACTCACACACACATTGCAAACAGACACACACACTCTATTATACTGCTCTGATACTTAGTTTTGTCTCTTTAGGCGCGGTGCACAGACACACACGCTATCATTATTCTTGTCTGTTTTGGCAGCACGTCCTCTCCAATTGCACCCCAGGATAAACCATCCCATTATGCTTAGACGTGTGTCTGTGTGTGTGGAAGGTTGAGATTGGTGAGATTGGCTGATAATCTGGAGATTAAAGAGGTCATATTATGCTCATTTTCAGGTTCAAAATCTTATTTAGGGGTTGTACCAGAACAGGTTTACTTGGTGTCATTTTCAAAAACACCATATTTTTGTCATAGCTCCTCTTTTCATCTTGTGTGTTGAAGGCTTTGTTTTAGCTATGGAGTGATGCATCTTGCCTCTACATGATCTTTGTTGGGAGTTACACATGCGCGCGCATCCATCCATCCATCGTCAACCGCTTATCCTGCGTACAGGGTCGCGGGGGGCTGGAGCCAATCCCAGCTGACATCGGGCGAAAGGCGGGGTACATCCTGGATAGGTCGCCAATCCATCGCAGGGCCACACATAGACAAACAACCAGTCACACTCACACCTAAGTAGGGATGCAACGATTACAGATTTTGTTGGTATGATTGTCAGAGAAATAATCACGGTTTCATGATTACTACGATTATTATGCATTAATTAATTTCATAACACTAGTAATGACTTAAGTTGATTTTTAATATTTATTTACTTCAACAACTATGTAAGTATTATTAATATAAGAGGAATATTAACTTTTATCCGCCAGGGGAAATTGTTATAAAGGAGGGGAATAAACTGTACTGTTACTGTCATCAACTCTCATCCATACACATGTTTTAGTGAAAATGAGAGAAAGAAATTGAGTGCAGTGTTAACTGAAATGCAGTTAATTTGTAGCCTATTGTCCTGAAAGTCTATAAGCTCCTGAGGTATGTTAGTGTTTTACACCTGGCAACATTTTCTTAACACAGACAGGAGAAGACAACAACAACGTTAAATGTTCAGTGGCTGAAGGTCTTGAGAGGACTAAGTTCTGTCGCAACATGTATGTGACAATAAAGTTATCTTCTATTATACTAGCCAATCAGAAGCCGGTAAACAGCTTCAGTTCAGCTGTACAGGTTCCCCTTACCAGCTTAGCAACATGGGCTGGAGTTTCAGAGTGGTGAGTTATTAATCTGTAAGAAAAGTATCTTTCATCCATAAGGTTTTAACTGAGTTATGTCTCTACATCACAGTAACCACTTTATATGCACAAAAAAAGCTCAATAAAGGAGAAGGAAAAAGCCACAAAGCATATTATGACCTCTTTAACCAATGGCATTGTTAGAGCGCTAGCAGGCAGGGATTATAAAAACACACACTCACACACTGTCTATCATTATTCCATTATGTTTTGCATCTTGCCCCTTCCAATTGCCCTCAAGATGTTTGTGTGTGTGTGTGTGTGTGTTTGATGACTGAGATTGGCTCATAATCTGGAGATTAACCAATGGCTTTGTTAGAGCAGCAGCACAAAGGGATTACACACCCACACATAAGCAGAGGTCACACATTAAAATAAACAGACCTCATTCATGAAGTCACTTTCCTTCGAGTTGTGAGCACTCACTGTAAACTCAACTGGTGTCATTTGACAGGAAGGATGCTGAAATATTCATCACGCACACAACTGAACTCGGATGAGGGAGATATTAGAATCCTGTTATATTCTGTTTTTAACATGGGCTAAATAGCCTCAGGAGATGTGACGCGTGAATGTTATTAAGTTACTTTTTCACTTTGTTATGCTAATGATACTATGTTGCAAAACAGTTTTTCAATGCTGTGTTGCTTACAATTAACTTTAAACCTTAACGTTGCCAAGCAAATTCATTCCTGCAGTTGAACTGTGTCTTTTTTTGTAGCTATATTGTTACCTTCAGGGCATGTCTATCAAGTAAATTTACATACCATGGCAAACGTATCCCACACACACGCACACACACTTGTGTGGAGCAGAATTGTCTTCCGTAAAATGTTAACAACTAACAGCTGTGCTGCAGTATGACTAAAGTTCCACAAAAATCATCATGACAAAAATGTTACCGGCATCCAACCTACCACTCTCGTTATTTAGTTTGCTTCAAATGAGGCTTACCCTTCACACAGTTTCTCTTGACTGTCCCTCAATAGTACTGTACAACATTACAACATCGCTCAACCTGCTAGCAAAATTTGCTGCGCAATATGCTTACACCAAGGGAGCTAACCCACAAAATAAACAGCAAAACATGCCAAAACATACAGTTTCCAAGTTTGAAAAAAAAGAAAATTAACACGACATTCAAAAGGGGTAATATGTGTATCAATAACAGCTACATAATGACAGATTGCTGATAAGTCACATGTAATGAGTGTGATTTGTGACTGACACCTGGTAATATTACAGTTGACACCTATGCGCTTTCGAGTCTTCAGCTAGTGTTTGCTTCACAGGCTGACAGGACAAGGTAGTTCATAGCCAAAAATGCAGAAAGTTTAAGTGGGAGATTCCAACTACTTTTTGCTATCCGCCATATGTCTGTCAAGTAGTAGATGTGACAACTGGTAACTGAAAATGATGTGACGCAGCTGTAAAGTAAACAACTTTAACAGCTTGCTAAGTGATATGGCTCTGATTTATTTTAGATTGTAAATTGTTTTAAGCTAGGAAATTCAAAACTGGTTTCATAATACAAGAGTATAATATTAGATTGTATGTGCACTCAAACACAGGCACACAAATAAGTGGCACAGTGTTAGTGCCAAGTACAGTCAGCTGTAGTTGACATTCTGCTGTTCAGTACATCCCGTCCTACACAACTCTCACCATCTGCCTGCTCCTCTAAAACTATTTTTTTTGTATCATCTCACCATCTCACATAATCACAACAATGAAATGATTCAGCCCCAGTTGACTTGATTTATTTCACTCAGTTCACATTCATTTTGTTTTTAGAGGATATTGTTTGGCTCTTATTGGATTTGTGAGCTCTGAGACAGACTGTGTAACCTTGTTCTGATTGCCCCCTCTTACCCTGCTGCCTCCTCTTACTTTAAATTCTAGTCTTTGTGTAAAAGTGAGTTTCCTTTTTAATCTCAAGTAGGAATCTCTAATTATCCCTCTTTCTTCCTGGCGGGTTAATGATTGCCTCACAGTCTGTAATCAGTGCCAACAAAGTGCATCAAAAGTTCACAGGAAACAGTCACGAAAGTTGGACAGCTCATGAAGCCCAAAGAGTAGTATACAATAGTCAGACTGTGTCGCTTCTTAATTTACCTATTACTGATGAATTCTGTCAGAAATGTTGCTGTAGTGGACGGAGATTCCTAATACTACTCTAGGTTTTATGTTTCTCATGCACCTCACCATATTAGCGCCAGTAAGCATCTCATTCATCATTATCTGAAAGGTCGGATCAATTCGAGGTCAGTATAGCTGGGTACGTTTGCACACACACACACACACTAATAATCTGTTCTAATCAGATTAAAGCAACACGCCTACATGGGCAGCAATAGCAGCCGTGACCGAACAGACTAAGAAACTACAGATTCTTCAACTTTATCAACAGAAAACCAAACTATGAAGAGGTTAGAATGCAATTAAATTTTTTACATTGAAAAGTTCTCTTTAGGTTTTCATATGAAGCTTCAAATGTCTGTTGTGATATTTTATGACCTCATCACCCGCTATCATGCTACTCTTTCCTCAAAATTGGCCGTGTTATTTATTCATTGTCGCTATTTTAGCTAGATAACCAAGTGAGTGGATGTTATCAAACCTAACGTTAGCCGAGCTGAGAAAATTCAATTCAAACAACCTTCTTTATCCCCGTAGGGCAGTTTAGTTTCAGTTTACCAGTCGTATAAAAACAAAAACAGAACAACCACAATCAATCAAACATTCATTCAGACACCCTTTTAGTGAAAACATATTACCACCGGAGCAAAGCAGCGAGTACACTTTTTAAATTTTTTTTATTGACTATTTGACTTTACAACGTTCTGGAGTGATCGTAAATGTTTAGATCACAAGTCGGAAACAGTCCTACGCAGCCATCACTGAAAACTAATTCAACAAATAGTAAAATACTAATAATCTCATCATAGCCTATTCTTTATTTGCAACTGTGCAGAAATACCGGCTTTAAATGGAATGAATAGACATGCAAAAAAAAAAAGAAGCTGTGCAGCATTTGGATGTCAGCATAGCGAATGGAGATTTGAACTATTCGGTATAGCCCTACTAGACTGATTGAAAGGAGATCTCTGGGAAGCACACCACAGCCTCAAGCAAATTGTGTCAAAGATAGAAACTAGATAAAACCAGTAAACATCGTCTCTCAGGAATGTTGCAGAGTTGCAGTGAGGCAAGAAATAGAAAATCTGTTCCATCATGTTTCTGAATTATCAGGCTGCAAGAAAAGAGAAAAAGGTCCTTGGTGTACAAAATATTCTGAAGTGAGGACATGCATACATTTTTAAAATAGTGAATCAAATATGAGACAAATCATTTCACCGAGTTTTGAGCAAAGTCAATAAGCAGGGTCCACAATTGTTTCACACGCAGTGAGATACTGATATCTGTGGCATCCACAGAGCAGGATAGAGAACCTTGAATCCACATGTGAATTTGACGGACTTGCTCTTGGCTGGTATCACCATAGAGGATTTCAAGAGACATTTAGGGGAAATACACTTATTCAATTGTCTGTACAGTAAATATGGAGCTAATACAAGCAGCTGGTTAGCTTAGCTTTGTGCCAGACTATTTCTTGGCCAGGAACAGTAACTTCCTAGAGGCTTAATGTCACCATTAGGTAGCCAGGCAACAGGCGGAGAGTCCAGGAAGTCGCTGGACCTCAAGAAATAGTCTAGCACAATACCATATAACCTAAGATATAACCTGTGTTTGTAGACAGATTTCTGTTTCCCTGTGTTTCTTGTCTTTGTGCTAAGATAATTGGCTGCTGTATCTGCCGTTACATTTAGTGGACAGATACGAGAGCAAGAGCCCATTAATTCCTTTGTTTTTCTTAGATATAGAACCTCCACACTGTAATTGTATTGTAATCTTGTTTACTCTTTAATCAATTAGTTTCTGATTTATATATAAATGTAACTCAAAGTAAGGTATCAAAGTGTTTTGGTATCTTTGTGAAAAACATGACAAACCCAGTACCCAGCTGTAGGCATTAAAAATATAATGTGTGATGGAGAAACATACAATCCATGTTGGAAATGATCATTTATTCTTTCTGTTTTCATGAAATGTATTTAAGCTTTGTGCATCACAGTAATCACAAACATCTGATGTAATGAATTTACGGGAAATGCTGCATCTTTGTCTCAGGCCTGGACGTCCCACCTGGCTTGGCACAAACACAGGAAAGAGCCCGGGCCACTGTCGGATAGTTTGAGCAATACACACACACACACACACACCACACACACACACACACACACACACACACACACACACACACACACACACACACACACACACATTTTCACAAAAATAGGGCACCTCGGAGAGTGAACACCTGTTCCCAAAGGCCTCAGGGTGAATGGAGATGGATTTGGACTGTTTTCAGGGGAGCGGTTGGGTATGAGGATGCATGATGGAAAGCTATGAAACAGACAGAAGAGGAGGAGGAGAGATGATAATAGAGAGAGGGAGGTTAAAGTCCTGTTGTTCCGTTGTGTTAGATGACCTGCCATCCTTAGAAATCTCTCTGTGGTTGAGTATTGCTTTTGTGTTATGTGTGGGCAACTGTAGCTGGGTTTTCTTTTAACTCAGTACATTTTAAAGCTAAAGTTGGCAGCTTTTCATGTATATGACCCCAACTGGCAGCAGAGGTGACTGATTTGGAATGAGTTTTTTGGAGCTTTTTAAATGAAAAGCATTGGAACCTTAATTTTCCTTTCAGTACAAAATAATTTGCATAACACAGCTTGTGTATGTGTGTGTGTGTGTGTGTGTGTGTGTGTGTGTGTGCGCGCGCGCCATCTTAAGCTCGCAGTTTCCCATCTCTCTCCACTGGAATGTGCCATCTCCAGCTGTGTGTTTGGATTCACCAACCAAACATCCACACAGGAAAACACATCCTTGTACGTTGTGTTCATCTTTGTGTGTGTGTGTGTGTGTGTGTGTGCTGGACAGACCGGAAACTTCTTGTTAACCCTTGTTAGTCTGTTGTGTATCTAATTTGACTGACGAGTGTTATGTAACAGACAGACCAGAGGAGAAGGAGTTGTGACTGGAGGAGCAGAAAGAGGGTTAACAGGTGGTTACCATTTTCATTAATACTTTAATAATAATACGTTTAAGAATGACTGCGTATTTACTGTTAGATGGTAGAGAGAACCATACAGTCCAGTTGCACACAGCACAAGTAAATTTTAAAGCTGTTGTTGGAAATTTTGTACGGCAGCGAAGGGCAACAAACTTGGACTTTGCACACAGTTTGTCACTAGTTTACTGTCAGAAGCTAAAATTAGGTAACCAGTACCACATGAACATCATTCATGTACAATAAAACTGCCTCTTATATGTAGCGGACAGCGTTACAACTGCTCTCACTCCACAAACAACACAGTGACTGTATATACAATAAATGCCAGAGTGAACAGCAGCACAGACGCGACCAAACACAAGGTTGTTGCAGAATCTGCCTGTGTTTTGTATTTGAAAGGGACCTTGGAAAACCAAAGCCAATTGATTGAGAGCAAAATCATCTTCAGTACTTAAACTTAGCTAATACAATTAAACTTTCTCTTTCCACCATGTAATTGATGGCAAACTTTAAACCTAAATTGATAGATTTTCTTGCCACATGGGGCAGCACAACAAGATAAACAACAATCTACAACCACATTGCAAACAACATTGTTTTGGCTCATAAAACCAAAACAGTGAGCTGAAACATGCTAACTTCCTCAGTAGAGCTCAGGATTAGGTGATATTTCACTGTGGGTTTCTTACTATGATGAACTACCTTCTTAGTAATGTAATTCCTTTGTTGACAAAAAAACCACTGATTATTGCAGCTTAAATTTTTTGGGGGGAATCTCTGTTCTGGAAAGCATGATCCATTTGAAGCTTCTCTAGTTTCTGCTTTTCACCCTGCCTGTACAGCACTCTGCAATAGGCGGCCCGCCAGGAATAATCAGTGTTGGGCAAGCTACTTGGAAAATGTAGTGAGCTAAGCTACTAGCTACTCTATATCAAATGAAGCTTCACTACACAGAAGCTTCCCCCCAGTGGAATGTAGCAAGCTAAGCCACTACTTAATATTTTATAATTAGGTCATATATATGTGTGTGTGTATATATACATATATGTATGTATATATCCATCCATCTATCGTCAACCGCTTATCCTGCATACAGGGTCGCGGGGGGCTGGAGCCAATCCCAGCTGACATCGGCGAAAGGTGGGGTACACCCTGGACAGGTTGCCAGGCCATCGCAGGGCCACACACACAGTACCTGCCTAATTTATGTTGAACCAACTTCATTCCACAGTAGCAAAAGAAGAAAGACTAAAATCCTGCTCCAGACAGTGTGTGTGCAAGAGAGAGAGCTAAATACACACAGAACTCTCCTACTTAGTGCCATATCATTACAGCTACATGTATTTCCTCATGCAACAAATGGAGAACCATTGTTGTTTGTATAAAGTAACTTAATTATCACATTGTCATGTGTATACGTGTATATGTGTATGTCATGTAATACTGTTTCTTATTGTAATAATTGTTCCTTTGAAAGATTCTACTGCTTGTCAAAAAGCAAGACATATTTTTAATGTAACAAAGGCCTATATCGTGTTTTTGTTGAGAGAGAGAGAGAGAAAAATACGTCTCGTCTCATCTCATGGAAACAAGTTTCTGCCACTACATATCAAAGTTTCCTTCTCACTAGAGGAAGAGTTCTCCAGGCAAGCTATTTGATCCAGAAAACAGCGATGCTACCACCAAGCTACTGAGAAATGTAGTTAAACTAGTAACGGCGCTACTGCCCAACACCGGGAATAATATCTGGCCCGTGGTTTGATCGTGGCAAAAAAATTATAATTATAGCGGCTGGTGCTGAAACAGATCACAGTCATGACAGCAAAAGTTACTCACATAATCACTTCCTCAAGTGATTGTGCCTAGAAAAGAAAAGCGTGAGAATGTTATGTTGTGTTTAGCTGAGAGCTTTTATTTTGAAAAGTTATGAAGGAAATTCAAAAGAGTCTCTGGCTCACTTGACACACCTCTGAAAAAGCCAAACCTGAGATCGGATTCCCCTGAATGAGAAAAGCAGGAATTTCCTCTGCCTGGAGATACTGGGGATGTGGACCAATCGCCGGGACACACACACACTCCTGCACATGCTTAATTATGAAGAGTTTTACATGTTCACAATCATTTTGTTGAAAAAGGAGAAAACAAATACTAGCAGCAAGCGGGGATTGAACATATAACCCTCGGGAGTCCTGTGCACTACTTACTGAGCTAATCACACACATTTAAGGGTTGATTATAAATGGTCAGTTGACGATGTTCTGGCCCGCCATCTAATGACTTGAAAAAAATTGGTGCGATGCCAGTCTTATTTGCCGACCCCTGCTCTACATTATGTGTTTCTTTACTCCCAGTCAGCACACACCGACAAACATGAATACACACATTAGCGCACAAAATAGTGCCAGCCTGGATTGCAGTGAAGCGGTCTACCTGCTGCCGAGAGCTCCACCTCCTTCTAAGTGTGTGTGTGTGTGTGTGTGTGGATTGATTACAATGCTGGTGCAAGATGGATGAAATGTATTGCCGTTGGCGTGACCTCAAGCTAACCCCCTCGCACAAACACACTCATACACAAACACTATATATATACACTGTGTATTTGTTTCTTTCGAACCTCACTCTGTTCTTGCTGCAAACAGATGAAACTGGCGTGCAATCAACCCTTGTGTGTGTGTGTGTGTGTGTGTGTGTGTGTGTCAGCTGAGTACCCTGTATGTTTTGTGGCTTGTGGGCTTTGTGTTTGTGTTTGTCATGTGACAGGGCAATGATGCGCCACATGTTGTGTTTGTTTATGTGTGTACATTCAGCTGGGAGACATTGCAGCCTTCATACCTAAAAATAAAGTCTTCCCTCCAGCTCGCCCTTCCTCCCCTCACTCTTTATCTTCATTCTTTCCGTCTCTCCCGTTGCGATCTGTGTTCTTCTCGTTCCTCTTCTTCTTGATGTTTTCTTCTCCGTTTATGCAGTAAGCTTTTATAGACGTCTGTCCTTGGTAGATTATTTGCTTCATAGTACTCCTTGAAAACAACTTAACACACTTTTGATGCGTTGAGTGATAAACATGTTGGAGCCACCAGTGTAAACCAAACTGAGATATTATTTGTCAGAGCCAGATTTGACAATTTTATGTTAAAAAAAGTGTGTATTCATTGCTCTTGTGAAAACAGGAAATAGTTTCTACTACTTTTTTTGTTTGATTGTTTGTTTCTATATTATCCATCTGGGTCTGGGTTAGAGTGGCAGCAAGCTGACCACGGGTGCTCCTTGACCTCTACTCCAGCCCTTCATGGGGGGATCCCAAGGCATCCCCATGCCAGATGGGATATATAATCCCTTCTCCTGTACTGGGTCTACCCTGGGGCCTCCTCACAGTTGGACATGCTCGGAAAACTCCCGCAGGGAGGCTTCTTGGTTGCATCCTAATCAGATTCCCAAACCAACTGAGATTCTGTCAATGTGAAGGAGCAACAGTTTTACTTTATGCGCCGTCTGGATGTCCAGACTCGTCATGCTGTTCCACCTCACAAAGAAACTCCTTTTGCTCACTTGTATCTGTGATCTCATTCGTTCAGCATTCTTTATATCCAAGCCTATAGGTGAGGGTTGGAACGTAGATCAAATGCTATCTTGGCTTCAGGCTCAGGTTCCTCCTTTTACCTGCATTACTGCTGATATCACACCTATCTGCCTATCATTCTCATGACTTTAAGTTATCCCTTCACTTTACATTTAGCGCCATCATCAGGTCAAAGTCATTGGTCCAATACTTTGGTTTGTGACCAAATACCTACCAAACTAAAGAAATTCCTGTCAGCCTCACCTGCAATTTTTGTTTACTGCTAATTAGCATATGCTAGCATGTGAAATGAAGATGATAAACATGGGATACATTATACAGTACCTGCTAAACATCAGCATGTGAGATTCTTCACAGATGCTCTTTTTGATAATGTTTCAGGAACTAACTACCAGAAGAATTAATCTCAGATCTAAAGTCCCTTTTGCACATTCCTCTTTGTGTTTCTGTTGCATCTGAAGTACCTTAAAGATTATGATACGACCCGTGGTGGATAAAGAAGCATCACCCTGTTGGTGCTTGTATTTGCTGCTGCGCTACTCTAATGATTATTGATGTAAATTAGTTGCATGGCAGACCATTTAGTTTTGCAGCTGCTACAGTTGACGTTATTTTTTCCTCACTCTCACAGATGATGCTAGTAGATGTTTACAATCACTCAACAAGATGAAGTGTCAGGATGGAGCATCAAAGTCAGCAACATAAACGGACATGTGGAGGATTCTGGGGTCTGTTGACCACCTGGATCACTTCAGTCTCACTTTAAATCTCTCCTATTAAAGCTCATGAAAGGGTTCTCCCTTGTTCCTCTTCTCTTCCTACCTCTCTTCATCACCTGAAGGCATTTATTTTATTAATGGGTAGACCTGTCACGATTATCATACAATATATGGACATGGCACTTTATCACAGCCTCTAAGTAAAAAAACTATGCTGAGACATGTTTTGCTGTCATTTCTTGTCACACTGCTTCTTTCCTCTTTTTGTCTGCTTCACCGTGGGAACAAAAAGTAACTGTACAACTGTACAAAGGGATGAATGACTCTCTATCTCTGTGCAAAATGTTAAATATCAGTGCAGTTTTTGTTAATACTGCCTGAAAGACATTGTACTTTCAACCTCTAAATATTCTTAAGAATTAAAAGTCCATTGCTCTTTGAAAGAGTGTACTTGCCTTATTATGCTATTATATTACCATTACCAGTTGCATAAAATTGTAAAATGACAATAATGTTGTTTATCACAATTATATGTGTGATATTATCTCCTCTGGCAAAAGTAGTTATCATGACAGGCAAAGCCATCTGTAATTTCCTGTTAAAATGAATATTAACATTGTGGTCTTTTGTGCTCCTACAGACACAAACAGGGTTATTTCATCTCACCCCTCTGGGCCAGTCATGCTGAAGCTCCTTTTTAGTTTCTCTCAAGCAAAACAAAGGGTCTTTCAGAGGAAAGCGCCCACTGCACCCGGGCAGCAGCACTGATGCTCTGTTTGTGTGTGTTCTCATAGCTGCACAAACACATGCTTGTGACTACTGTATTCTGTAAGAATTCAGTCGAAAATGGGTGCTTGAAGGCGGAGAACAGTGCTAATAGTTTTGAGGCCAAAGATATTTTGGGTTGATGCTCTTCTTGATTCTCAGGTTTAAACTTTTTATTGGCAAAAGGCCTCTAAAAGAAAGAATCTAGACACTTATAGGACATGCAGGAAATATTAATTCACTAGATAATTGCACTCTCCCATTGCGTTAATAGCTGGAAAGCCATGGCAAGTACAGAGCTAAAATGCAGGAAATCAGCAAAAAGTACACTCATTGTGAAATTGACCAGAAATGGTTTTTTTAAGCAGGCTTCACAGTAGTCCAAGATATCAGATGCAGCGATTCATCCACCCTGTAAGTTTTAGGGAGGTGACACCCTCTGGTGCTCCTGGTCTTTGTAGTGTTCATCATGTAGGACAGACAGTGGTGCTTTGATTGTAATGTATCCCGGCAATAGGAGGGAAACTCCCTGTTGTCTGTGTGTGTGTGTAATCTCTATATGATTGTAGTGATGTAAGTGGGCCTGAGGCTGTGCAAACATTATATTCACCTGTGATCTCTAAAACCAGACATTTGTAAATGAGGGGGGGGAAAAATCAAAAGTGAGCACCTGTGTGATTTCGAATTACGCCTTCTAGCTTTTTTGGCTGAGCTGTAGTTTTTCTTTTAATCTCCTTTGATTAGTATGTTTGTATATGGTGTGCATGTGGGCAGCGAGCAGGATGTGAATGTGTGAGAGATCATGAGAGACATTTACAGATAAATAACAAAGGTTGTGAAAGATAATAGGGAAGATGCGGAGGATATTTGGCGTTGAGCCGAGCTGATTTTTTTGCCTTCTTGATGGATTACGGTGTTATTCTCTATCTTTCTTACTGTCAACATATGAAGACCCAAACCAGCAGTGCATTAGTTCATCTGTCAACACTTTATGACTTTGCTGCTTTGTCTGTAGCCCACAGACCAAGCTAATTCCTTTCTATAAAAGAAAAATAACAAGTTTTATTATTTAAAAGTCAACATAGTAACACTCACAGTTCAGTCAGGTATATCTTTGAATAGACGCAGTTGGATAAGCATCACAACATTTCAGTTTTAATAACCAATAGGTGTTGGCATTGTTCACATTCACTCCTGATTACATGGTGCGTTCAAGTCATGTTGAATGAAGCGGAAGCAGAAGAGTGACATGGCATTTATATTGTTTGTGTGTTGATGAAAGCCCTAAATTTGTGACTCTCTGAGTTCTTTGAAAAGTTTTTACTTATCCTACTTGTACTAACTTCAAGGAGGTTAATGTTAGGTCTTGTCTTGCTCCAAACTATCATTATTATATTGAGTGTTATTTGCTTACAAGTCAACAGCTCATATGCAGTATATTACATACAATATTCATTGCAGCTTTCAAGTGCAGAAGCAGTAAGTTTAAATTATTAACACACCTAGCTCTGCAGTATAAGCAAGTCTTACAAGTATTAAGTTTCAATTACTTTGTCGGTACACAGAGTGGGTGTGTGTGTGTGAGGGTGTGTGGTTGGACAGGACCAGCAGCAAAATTATAATAACTGTGCACAAATATATTTTGCACACAATCTGCTATCATCTTGTCAGCAGCAGGAAACATTAGGGCCAGGGCTAAAAATGAAATCCATCTGATCAGACTCAAATCTTACAGGGCAGTATGACTCATTAAACATTAAGGACTGAACCACAAATAAAACTTTTTGATCAATAGATCTCTTAGACATGTGAGCTCATTTTCCCTTCAGGCCCTGTTCTGTCCCGGCTCCCTCCTGTCTGCTTTCTAAAAGGAGAGTGATGATTCTACTGTACCTATTTTAAAGTGGTTGTGATTCTCATATGAGTGAGGCTATTTAGAGCAGCGGTTATAACAGGATTATCTGTTGTTTTCATTTAGAGAAGACAGTGGCACTGGTGACTGTTCAGCCTTCCCTTCAACTCTCCCTCTGTTCTTTGTTTGGCTTGTTTTCGCTGTCAGCTGTAGAAACCTTTTATAGAACTGACAGAAGTATTAAAGAGAAAGTTATTTGGATAAGATGGTGTGAGTTGCTTTCGATAGTGGTATCAGTGTTTGTGCATCAGCTACGTGTATGTGACAATAAAGTATACTTTACCTTAATGGTATGTTTTGTATCAAAAAAACACACATGCTCTGTTGACTTTCTCCACCAGCAGTGTGTTTTTATAAAGTTGCGAAAAGACACAGAACTCGTCTTTTGGATTTTCTTTCCACAAAACGATTCTGTTTTAACGACTGAACATGGTAACCTACTGAATGACATCTGTGCTGGTGTGTTCGCTAGAGGTGCTCCGATCAGGATGTTTTTGGGCCGATCAACGATTGCTGAAAGCAGTATCGGCTGATACCGATCACTGGATCTATTTGGAGCCTTTTATTTATCATGTAGCATTATACAGTATACTGTATATTTATTTAATTGGTCCTAAAAACAATGTATTAAGTGTTAAAGTTAACAGATGATAAAGTATCATGAAATTCCACTCTGTGTTAGAGACTTAAACCATAGCAGCCTTTGCCTGGTTACTGTGAACATCTTATAGCTTTACTGTGGAATAAACTACAAACACTGAACAAACAGCATCTTTATAAATTAAATTATAAATATAAAGGCTGTAGCCAAAATATTTAGGAGATAAAGGAGCACAGGCATCATGAGTCGATGAAAAACTCTGAAGTAGCTGCTTTTTGTTCTGGAAAGCTCAGGCAGGTTCTGTGGGCTTTAGGAGAGAGAGAAGGGCTACAGAGGAGAGTCAAAACTGCCTTCAGTGAGATTTGAAAATAAGGAAAATTTAAATAAATAAAAATAGGCTACAATCTAAATTCCATATTATAAAGTCAATTGTTACTATAACATAGGCTACTATATTAATTCTAATTTCATATGGTTTGCCATTAGTAGGCTATAGGCCCTATATCATTTCAGTGGATTGTTTTCATTTTTTATCCTTGTGCAGGAAGCACAGTCTACATATCTTACATGCTGCCACCGACTTTACCAGAGGGAGAGAGTAGCAAACACTTTAAATACGGCCAGAAGGTTTTTATTTGATTTCATAAAGGTTAAAAATACGGGAGATTTACAGTGAAACATTTAACAGATGGATACCGGGTGAGAACAGAAAAATACGGGAGAATCTCGGGGGAAACGGGAGGGTTGACATGAGAGGAGTAGAGAGAGGAGTGGGGTAATGTGAGGCTACATCCACACTGCTACGTTTTTAAAACAGTTTTATAACGAAAACCATCTTCTCCGTCCACAGCAGCGTTTCAGCTGCATATCAGAGTTGATCTCTGTCTGTATTTGGACTGAAAACACACATCTAGTGGCCGTTCAGGTAGCTACACTGGGAATGCGCGTGCCAGTGTAAACATGAAGCAGACGATTTAGCGAAAGAAGAAATTAATACAGACCAAGAACCACACCAGACTTGTTTCTTATTTTTTTTTTTTTTGACCGACAACGAAGTGGAACTGTTATTGAAAGTAACACAGGAGTACGAGAGACGGCGGCGGAAAACAGACTGGGAGTTGTCGCAAAGTAAATCCAGCGACATTCACAGTAGGCTAACTGTTAAGTGTTATTTACACAGTACTTATATTTTAATAAAAATACCAAAACTAAAACTTTGTAAGTAGCGTGTTTTTGCTTTGCATGACTAATAAGACTGACTCACAAAGCCAAATGTGAGTGTGTTATCGTTTTATAAAGTCCTCTGTTTTGTCCATCGGGTCAGCAGCGTTTTCAAACAAACATCTTCTGATTCACCGTTTTAATCTGGACGGGAGGCGGAAATGTAGCAAAAGGTCTCCGTTTTTGATTATGATCAGTGACCGATCTATCGGAGCACCCTTAGTGTTCGCCATTGATTGCTGCTTTACCTTTTCTATGCTTGCTTGTAAAATATCCACCTTATCCTCATCTTGTAACGTAATAGGCTACCAGATAACACCTCTCTCTGGGGTTTCCCAGCAAAATACTTTGCAAGTAAAGTCTATATGTGGGAAACACTGCCTTTAATTTGGTAACAGTAAGGGCATTCCCATCTGCCTCACCCCTAAATTGTTTTGTACATAATTAGCATATGCTGGCATCCTAAACAAATAGGGTAAATATTGTACAGTACCTACCATCTGCATATTAGCATTGTCACAGACTGTCAAGCACCCTTTTGGCCAGAATGTTTCAGGAACTAACAACCAGAGGAACTAATCTCAGGAACTAAAAAAATCCCTTTTGCACATTCCTATTTGCGTTTCCACTGCATCTAAAGAACCGTGGAGATGAAAATACGTCCCATGGTGGATAAATAAACATTTGGTCAGTACTCAGTAAGTATTTAGGTTAGAAACCCAGCCCTTCACAAAACAACTAGGCTCATTTAGATTATGGCGCTTACTTGACAATTAGTTGTCATTTGACAACTAATTGACATTGACATACTTTTAATAAGGAATTACAACGGGAACATGCACTTCTTGACCTGTATTTGGGGAACTTAAAAAAGTTAGTGCTTTTAATTCTTAAATCTGCCATAAAACACACAAAAACTAACTACTGAAACCAATCCTCTTGTTGAGATGAACCACCACCCTCTCTCTCTCTCTCTCTCTCTCTCTCTCTCTCTCTCTCTCTCTCTGTCTCTGTCTCTGTCTCTCTCTCTCTCTGAGCAGTGCTGTACATGCCTGCAGTCACTCTGGTGATTTCATGGCTCATAACCAAACACAAAGACTCCATTATGGCTCCGTTCGCCCAAATAAATTCACTTTCACTCTCTCTTATTCCTTCTTTTCCTCTGCCTCTGAACATTCACACTTCCACCCACATCTCTAAGATTTAATAAATGAAAAAAGCCACATTTTCCGTTTCATTACCTCATTCTGATATTCGATTTGGGTGAGAAGAGAGAAGTAGTAGAAAGGGAGGGAATAAGAAAGGAAAGAAGGAATGGAGAGGGGAAGGTGTTTGTGTGTGTGTGTGTGTGTGTGTGTGTGTGTGTGTGTATGTAATTATTAGCCTATTAATTAGGCCTTGTCGCCTGTTGGATCTCCCCCCTCTCCTGCCCTTTGAAGTCTCCTCCTTTGGACTACCCACAATGCACTTGGGAGGCATCCATGAGGGGGCAGAGGAGTGATGGGGTGGGGGGCTGTCAGGAATGTGGGTCAAAGTGTGTGTGTGTGTGTGTGTGTAAGAGAATTTCTGGAGATGCTGATGATTAAAAAAGAGAGAAAGCAAATTGGGGGGAGTTGTCTCAGTTCTCCCTCTGTGTCTCTCTATCGTTGGCAGATTGCTTGTGCTGCTTTTCATGTTGGATCCCCCACACGCACAAATCATTCATATGTGCCAGATGCTGTACTCTCAATACACACACACACAGATACATACACACACTCTCACACACTCTCACACACGTCACACGAGTCTCTTTGTTTTGGTTTGCTGCAGAGATAAAACCCGGCTCTGTTACACTCCTCTACAAGGGAGACAAAGAGTGCTTATCTCACATACAGTGAGTGTGTGTGGATGAGGGAGAGAATGTGTGTGTGTGTGTGTGTGAGAGAGAGAGAGTGTTTCACCAATGCAGTCATTTTAGTGTTTTGCATTTTTTTATGAGAAGGATTTTTTTGCCTCTTAAGCTGGAATTTTTTCCCTATTTCTGGACTGTCTGTTTCCTCTGTGTGTGTGAGTGTGAGTATGTGTATGGCATCATCAGATCTGCATGCAGATTGGGCCACCATCCTGACACACTTCCCCTTCAAATGTGGGCTAATCACACACAGGTTACTGGATGGTGCTACAAGCTTTGCACATTGTAAATCAGCTGGAAAATGTATACAACACATTAATAATTTAAGGGAATGGACATGCGATGGCTTGGCGACCTGTCCAGGATGTACCCCGCCTTTCGCCCGATGTCAATTGGGATTGGCTCCAGCCCCCCGCGACCCTGTACGCAGGATAAGCGGTTGACAATGGATGGACATAAAGGAAATTCCTTTCACTAAATGGGAATTTAGTTATGATTTCTACATTTATTTTACATTTATTCATTTAGCTGATGCTTTTATCCATAGTGACTTACATTTGCTATACATGTCAGAGGTCGCACGCCTCTGGAGCAACTAGGGGGTAAGTGTCTTGCTCAGGGACACATTGGTGGACGTGTCACAGTGGGGAATTGAACCCAGGTCTCTCACACCAAAGGCATGTGTCTTAGCCACTGCTCCAACCTCACCCTAATTTTGTTGAGGCTGTCAGAGATGTGAAAGCCCACTGGTCAATTCTGAGGCCATAGTTCAGTGTTTTAGTGCTTGTGTCAGTTGGTCATCTTTGCTAATTGTTTTCTGTTTTACTGTTTCTATTGTTATTCCCGCTACATTTCCAGCAATAGAAAGAATTTTCAGCTCGAGTACAAGTACTTGACTTACTATTACTGGCGTAACATGATGGCATATACTGTGCAAAGATCAAAATCTGTTTCATTCTATGTGTTCTTTGTCTCCAACTACATCACCCACAATGCAACTATGCCACCTCATTAGCAGATGGAATTTTCTCATTTGTTAGAGAATTGTCAGTGTTCGACTTTTAGGACTTCTCATGTTGCCATAAATGTTGAGCATGGCAGCTCATTGTTGGGCTTGGAAACAGCTGAGTTAGTTAGGGTTTGAAATTGACATTAATTGCTGTTGCATCAATTTCCAGAGTAGTTAGTTAAAATAAAATAATCATATACTAATATAAATAGAAATCTTTTAATAAAATTAATAAATTCCTCCTCTGGTAGCTTGTTGGGCTTTAATTAGACCCAGCCAGCTGAGAGGAAATTGAGGTCACACACACAGTCCTACAAGCATTTGAATTTTTTCTGTAAATGCGCATGTGTTTACACAACATACAGAATCCGATGAGCAGGTTGTGTGTTGTTGCGAGATTGCAGCCGCGCGCCTCGACACTGATTGATGAAGTGATTCTCGCCACGCAGTGTCGTGAATGACAAATTGCTGAAGGGGTGCGTGCGTGTGTGTGTGTGTGTGTGTGTGTGTGCGCTCAGACAGGCAGATGGTGTCTCATGAGTATGAGGGGAGCTAACGACCTTGAGAGAGACTGAAAGAGAGAAAAAGAGTGATGGCGGTGGCAGGGGTCAGTTCGTTTTGCGCCGAGGGTCGGGCGGGATGGGCGGGGCATTTCTGCTGCTTCCTCCTTTTTGCTGCTTCCTCGCTGCATTTCCTCCACTCACCCAGTGTGCCCATTCCACTCACACTCACACACACACACACACACACAGGGGAGTTAACACAGGAACACAATGAGCAGAGACTGGCTTGAGGCAGATTGAGCAAGGTGTTTCCTGTGACCTGGGCAACTGCTACGTCAACACAAACACACTCGCATGTTTTTGCAGATGTGTTTGTATGTGTGTGTGCTAACTGCTTTGACTCTCTCCTCCTTCAGTTAGACTTCATTGATTTCTCCCTGTGTGCATGTGTGTGAGTAAGTGGAAACAGCTGTATTCAAGTCTGTGATATTCATCCTTTATTCATGCTTTGTCCATGCTTTATTCATGTGCTATTCAAGCATTTGCAGAGCGAATGAATATTGGATTAAAAGCAGCTTTATGTTATTCATGAGCTGAGATATTTTGGATTGTACGGAGGCTTTTGGAATCCCCAACGCTGTGCACGCGCGCGCGCACACACACACACACACACACACACACACACACACACACGCACAAACCACAACAACAACAACAAAACAGTCCTCTAAATGTTTTGAGACATTTGTCTACTTGTGTATCAGTCCGTTACTGCTGAATGAATGTTGACAGGGTGTTTCTGTGTGTCCTGCAGGCTGTGCACTGCCCTGCTATGGAGAAGATGAAGAGGATTAAGAAGCGCCTGTCGTTAACACTCCGCCCCAGTCAGACCATTGACGAGTCTCTGTCTGAACTGGCTGAGCAGATGACCATCGAGGACGGCGGCACCAAGGACAATGGTACAGCTTCAACAGATTCAGTTTTTATTTTTCTGAACAAATCTGTAAATGTTTGGTGGGATTAATAACACGTTACTAACACATTAATGCTGGTGGATATTTTCAAAAAGAACTTTAAAAATAAACTTTTTACAAAGCTATTCTGGTGTATTAACAGCAGCTCATTTGCATTTTTAGTTTTCATTTTGTGTAACTCAAAGACTTCCTTAACTGTGTTTGTAGCAAGAGGACCTCACTTACTGTTAACTAGTACTGCTGCAACAGAGTACTTTCTTGCAACAGAAAATGCAGCATGTGTGAGTGCCATAGTCCAACCAGGGAAGGAAATTCCACTGGTCTGATTTTCACTATATCTTCCTGTCCATCAGCAGGCATCTAAAAACCGCACACACGCACACACACAGAGCTTTCAGCATGTTGGTGGCTCTCAGGGGTATTTAAATTATGAAGCACTGAGATTGATGGGGAAAGAGAGTACAGTGTGTGTCAGTAACAGCTGTAACAGACTTCCATTGAGATGCTCTCTATCAAGTTATGTAACAGGACTAAGAGTAAGGGAGCTGCTTGAGCACACCACATACACACACACACACACACACACTCTTTTGCTTGATTGCAACTTAGCAAGTGAGAGGGTAGTACTGTATATAGAGAACAAGCATTCACACACTTTCCTTGACATCTTTGTTAGATAACATTCACCACAGTACAGTTTGTCTCCCATACAATGATGAAGTATAGACAAGGGAAATTGTAATATATCAATCAAACCACCAGGTCAGCTGATTCCCCCTGCTTGTAGTCTTTGTGCTAAGCTAAGCTAATCACCTGCAGGCTGTAGCTTCATATTTAGCATATAGACATGGGAGTGGTATTGATTTCCTCATCTAACTTTTGGCAAGAAAGCAAATCATTTGCCATTATATCAAGCTATTTCTTAAAATGCTTTATTTTTGAAGCCTTTCCTGACGGAAAAGGTGTCTACATGTTTAACTCTGGAGACAGTTGTACCGCCAGCCTTGTTTGATAGGAATTGTATAAATAAAGTAATAGGTTCTCCATATGATAAACCAGTAATTTCAGTTGCTGAAAAGGTTTCCATGCTCTGCTCATAAAAGCCTTGAAAAACCCAACTAGCCATGAAATTTTCGACTCCTTGTTAAAATCAGTTAGGCATGATGCCCAACATGCAATTCTGATATGTCTGACAAGCACCTGAGGGCAGCATTATGTTAATTTTGGCAGTTGACGTGTAAGGTCGGATGAGCTCAAGAAAGTTGGCAGGGACAGAAAGATAAAGTCACAGGATGCTGTTGTCAAGCAGTGGTGTTAAATTCTAATTATCCTGATTATGATTTTGGGCAGTATGAATTGCTTGAACAATAGGGTTCCCCTTAAAGAAATATTTGTGGGGGGGAACTCACTTATTTGCTTTTCTTGAGGAGAGTTAGATGAGGAGATTGATTCCACTCTAATGTCTGTGGTAAATATTGAATTTGACCAAAGGACAGTTTGTGTTTATTCATCCTAAACAGCTAATATATTAACTGTACATTAGCTCTAACATAGCTAGCAACGGAAGCACCATGTGCACATTGATGAAGTGAATTCATAAAGCCCTGGAACAAGCCAAATTTTTTGCCTTAAATTTAAACATTTATAGGCGTACCTGTACCTCAGTTTGTACCACCTTGGTCAAATTTGTTCTAATTGTATCTGAACACACTGTAAAACTAACTTGGAATGCCTCGTATCATTGTATACTTCTTCTTATCAAACTCTTGGCAAGAAAGTGAATAAGGGTATTCCCAAAAATAACAACAACTCTTTAAATGGCTGAATTTTTTTCTTAAATAGCAGGAAATGTATTTTTGCTCACATAGTTATTAAACCTAAGTTACTGCAACATTACATACCTTTGAAGAATATTTGATGTCCTGTTTATGCAAATTTTTTCGTAATGTAGCCTGAGGTTTGGTATTTTTGGAAACATCGGGACCTTGACTTAAATGTCAAATAAAGTTCTGTTTGTTTAAACACAACTTGGTCACAGCGTGCATTTCAAACAAAGGACACACTGAAGGGGTTGACGAAGACAGAAGCTGATATTTTGTTTCCTCATTTGATGCACCTACTGAGCCAGAAAATCTGAAATTCTGACAGTTTTTGTTTTGTTGCATTTCAGAGCCTTTCATGAGGAACGGCCGCCCCCCCACCTCGCACAGCATGCACTCCTTCCTGCACCAGTACACCGGCTCCTTCAAGAAGCCCCCCCTCCGCCGGCCACACAGCGTCATTGGTGGCACCCTGGGGTCCTTCATGGCAATGCCACGCAACGGCAGTCGCCTGGGTGAGACACACACACACACACACACACACACACACACACACACACACACACACACACACACACACACACACTCTCACACACACACACACACACACACACTCACACACTCTCTCACACTCTCTCACACACACACACACACACACACACACGGAAGGAAGGAAGGAAGGAAGTAGCGGGAGAGCAGATGGCATCCAGGAACAAACAAGAAATGTGTCACGTTCCTGATATTTCCATCCTGCTTCTTATATTCATACACACACACACACACACACACACACACACACACACACACACACACACACTCTTGGCCCGAGTGACTGGGTGTCTCTCCCACTAGGCCTCTTCTCTCTTCGCCCTCAGCAGGGCTGTTTTCACCCGAGTGACAGCTGGATGGGGGATTCAGTCAAACATGACGCAGTTTCCTGTGTGAACTGATTCATCACACTGGATCCATAGCAGTCTCATTCTGAGGGTCGGAAGGGAAGACGATGTTGGGATGATTCATGCAGCAGCAGATTTCAAGCTGAGGGGCAGCCAAGAGGGCGATGAGATGATTCAGGGCTAGGCAGCAATAATCTGTGCAAACAGTCTGTTTGACTCAACGTTAAAATTTTTAGCATTTAGATTTTCTATTAGCAATGATATGATCATTATTTCAGTAAAAAATGTGGACCCTGGCTGGTGCTTCTCAAAGCAAATTTTTGTAAAGGCTTATACACCAAAGGACTTACTAAGCCTCGCACTGGACCCTGGCCTAGATAGAGGGACTTGGATCTAAAAACAGGACAGTTAAGTAGGACATTGATGTACCACATATTGCTACTGAACGCTGTGTGCTTATTAGCAAAGCTGCTAAAGACCGCGGCAAGAAGGATAAGTAGGGGGAGAGAGAAAGATCATAAAGTCTCAACAAGTACAAAAATCTCTCAAGAAAAGCAGGGAAGTAACAGAAGGATGTGTGGAGATCAGATATCAGGAAAGAAAGATGACAAATGGATGGAGAATGAAATCCTTCCAAGAGAAGATGGGGGACATGTAAAAGCAAAAAAAAATTTTTTTAAGAGATGGAATCAGGTTTGTCTGTTGGGAGGTGAAGGAATGATGGGAGAAAGTGAAAATATTTTTGTGCAAGAAAAACCTTTGGGAGTTTTTGGAGAGGATAAGGGAAGATATATAATAGCAGGAGATAGAGAAGTATGTGGAAGTGAAAGGAGGTTGAAAGGAAAAGAAAGTAGGACAGATGAGATCATTTGAAGGCTTTGGAGAAGAGACACGCAAGTTAGAAAAGCACAGGTAGCGAAGGAATGTGTTGAAGCAATAGAGAGAGTCAGATTGGCCGCTGCCTATGAAAACCTTGCAAAAGACAGGAACAAAGAAGAAACATGTAGAGTGAAAGGGAAAGTAAGGCAGGCATGGGGAAGTGATTGAAAATGGTGAGGTTTTTAAAGTAGGGCAAGAAACATGTAAAAGAGATATAGAGAAATGACAGGAAAAGGGAAGAGAGATCATTTGGAAGTATTCAAAGAGGCGACAAGTTGAAGAAGTAAAGTGGGGTGAGAATGAGTTATTTGCAAGGTGCTTTATAGAGAAAGAGTAACTAGGTTAGGAGGAGGAAAGTGTGGGAGTTACAGGGGAGAAAACAGGGGAAATGGAAAGAGGAAAACTTTCTAAAGGATGCCATAGTAAGGCTTTAATCTCAACCACACACGCTCACACCTTTACGCAATGAATAATGATAAATCTCAGCCTTTCTACATCCACCTGCTTGTACAAGTAGAGGCTTGTTTACATACAGAAACACCCCCACAATGCCATCAACGGTCAACCACATCACTCTGGGAGTGAAGCTTTAATGTGGAGTTACTTGTTGTGGACAAAAGTAGCAACCAAGAAAGACAAACCTTGCTGAGGGTTTGGAGATTTTGCTGTCTGTTGCCTCCAGCTCTTCATCAGACAGCAGACAGCTCACTGTGGCTGCTCCTGACTGATCCATCACTCCCTGTGGAGGAAAAATGCCCAAAACGACAGCTGTCTTGTTTTTTAGACGCAGTTTTGATGAACGATCGCAGTTATGATCTCTGTGAGACAAACATTGTGTTTCCTGTGATCGGTTCACAGTAAAAGCCCCCCACCCACCCCAGTTGGATGTCAGTTGGATGTCAGTTGGATGTCAGTTGGATGTCAGTTGGATGTCAGTTGGATGTCAGTTGGATGTCAGTTGGATGCTTTTAATGTGCAGCAGTAGTAGGAAATGTTGGGTACATTATACAGCTCTTATACAGCAATAGGAGAGTGAACAGTGAGACTGCCATCAATTAAATAAAATTAAGAACAGCCATGCTGGATTACATACATGCATCATTTCCTGTAAATCCCTTGTGTAGGAAGGCAATTTGAACCCTGTGTGGGAATGGCTGACTCCGCCACTAACAATGAAAACTACTTTATAGAGAGGTAATAACAAAATCTGAATATAATGAATGGCTATTGAAAAATAATGGTGATAATAAATTAAATAGTATCAAAACCAGGGTTTGATTTCATGAAAATCTTAATGATTATAACCAGGTTCTATAATTAGTGCCCGCCACCCGACAAATGCGGGTAAATTTGTTGGCAGTGGTGGGTACAATCGTCAGGGCATCTGGACAGGGACAACACACAACAGAAAGATGCATGTAAGGTTAGCGTACTGTGGCAATCGGTGACAGCTGGTTAGCTTGCCAGCAGCGCACTGGCCGGACCACAGGAGGCCAATTTTCCTAGCATAGTGAAGGCGTGACCTGCCCTGCTCTGCCTCTGATTGGCTAGTACTTGTCGCCTTTGTTGGTTGGATTGGTTAGGTTTAGGCAAGAGGAGTGAGATTGGTTAGGGTTAGGAGTAAGAATATCAGGGTAAGCCAATCAAATATCTCCTATGGGACTCCAGTGTTGTCGGAGAATCACTAAGCTTGTGTTTTAGATGCAAGAGGCATCCTTGGTTTTATTTTTGTTGGACACCGACTGTAGAAAAACATTGTAGTGAACTTCAAGTTCTTGCGTGCTTTGTGTTTCTTGTTGTCTGTCGGTGCCTATGAGAGACCTGGTTGTTGTAAGGTGGATTGATTGTCATTGTACTGAAAGACATGGGTCCCTTGTGCATATCACATGAATGTAATGTTTTTGTGTACTGAACCTTGAATGACACCATTATTTACAATAAATGATGCCTAAATGAGCTGAATGTTATTCTTTCATTTAGCGCATACGTTTCAATAATGACAGATAAAATTGGCAAACCAGTGAAAAAAAGTCAATTTCAGACCCTAAATATAACATTAATGGTGTAATTTCAATCTGAAAGAAGTGATTTTCTTGTTTTCTAAATAAAAACAAAAAAGCTCTTCGATGTTACTTCAGTGTACTTCCCTCTCCTTCTCCTGTTTCCTGTCTGCTCTTTGTTGAATCTGCCTTGTTGCCTTCTCTGTTCTGGTGAATTCCCGTGAAATACTGAAGTGTCATATTTTCTTTCCCACTTGTGGAAAAACAGAATGACATGCTGAGTAGATTAGAACGGGACAGCCCCAAAGGAAAATCCCCAAAACATTTTCATTTCTAGAGTTGATCAGCCTTGCCTTTAATCTGAGGAGACTTTGGTTTCTAACGAGAAGACCACAGACAGGTCCACATTCTGGGACAAAGTGTTCCTTTGGTTTTTTGCTGCACCGCAGAGTAATAGATAGGACTATATGAAGTGAAGTTTGTCGATAAGGTGCATAAATAGAATAAGGGAGCTTTGTTAGGTTGTAAAACTGCCGTAATTATTTCCTTAAATCTAGACTACCAATTGTCATTAACCATCTTTAGTGTAGGCTAATATTTAGTAAAATAATGAGGATTATCATGTTTGAAATAATTGCAGTTCATCTCCATAAACAGAAACTTTATAGAGGTTTTTTTTATTTCTTTGCTCTGTGCTTTCACATTTGATGATAGACTGCATGGTCTGAGGCGCTGCACACTGATGATAGAGAACTGCTCACCCATGGCTACTCATTAAGAGTGTGTGTGTGTGTGTGTTTGCTCCTGCTGTGCTATGGTAGTTTTATTGCCCTGGTGGAAGTGGTGCAGTGTTTAATATTTTGGCCTCGGGGGGCGCAGATTGAAGTGTAATTCAATCATTTAAAAATGTCACATGTGGGTGTGCAGTTTGTGGGCCAGAAGAGCTTTTCTATTCAGTCTTACATTTTGATGAAGTATTACATTTAAAATACAACTACTACTAGTACTGCAAATACATATGTGCTACTCTCACCGCCACGACAACTTCTACCAATACTTAAACCAATGGTTCCCAAACTAATTTTTATCCCCATTGGAAATATTTCTCAAGTTGACTTTTATTGAATTAATGTGATTATTAAGACATTCTTTCACTCATGTTTCCCATTTCTGTTGTGTGAATGCAAAATGCATGTTAACCTTTGTCAAAAGACACACAGTTCACCTGATACAGTACATTGATGGTGAACCTGAAAGCAAAATAGACTCCTTATTTGCATTTGACTGACGTATTTGCCCAGTGAGGATCACTGATCAGAAGTCTTGTACTTGGCTTTTTTTTTTTTTTATTGCTCTGAATAAATCTTGCTCACCCGAAGCTTGCTAGCCTTGCAACAGTAGGCACTCTTAATTCTTTATCAATCCCAAATGAATCAACAGCAGACATTTTGACTTGTCAAAGCAGGTGGGACTAATTACATTAAGGAGGCTCTGCTCAAGCAAGTAATAATGGTGTGACATATGTTTTTCAAGTCAGAATGTCTGCTGTTAAAACGGTTTATTCAACTTTCCTTTTTTCCCTGGTCATTTATTATGCTTATAAATGGTAAATGGGGGACTTACAGTGTGTTACAGTATTATCAATCAAAGTGCAATCATATCACACAGACTGGACCAGGTCTGATTGAGAGTAAAGGGACAACTTTAATCTGATTTGTTTTATTCTCATCCTGTACATATTTATTGTTCTCATGTCTTTCACATATTCCATTGTTGTTAGCATATCTGTTCTGCCTATGTGTGTTATGAGAACGTAAAACTGGACCCCAAAGCAAGACTGAGGCAGGTACCATCCACAGTTCAAAAAGTGAGGTTTATTACAGATCTCACTGACAATATTTGAAGGGGCAATGGGGGCCAGGGAAGTGAATCCAATCCAGACGGAGGTAAAGCCACACACGGGTTAGAGAAAAAATCACAACTAGGATCTGGCAAATTGAAGCACGCAGGACCAGGGTTGATATACTGCAGACAGGTGATTGTGACAAGCTGCAGGTGTGTGGATAACGTGAGTGCGGGAGCCAGGGAGGAGAACCACGCCCAGCTGAAACCAAGCACACAGGGGAAACAGACAGACAGGACTAGCAGCATGTGGGCGGGGGAAACAACAGAGAACATGAGGAAAACAGGGGGAAGTACTGCTGAATATGACAATGTGCTGGCTCTTTTGTTTGCACTTTGCCTGTTTTTATTGATTCCCTTCTTTACTTCATTGTAAAGCATTCTGAGCTGCACAAGCTGGATGAAAGTTGCTATATAAATAAAGCTGTATTATTATTATTATTAATATCCAACGCCACTTTTTATCCTGTAGAAAAGTACTCACTAACATGTATCTCTGTATCTTTTTGTGTCTTTTAATGTATTTACTTATTTTCATTTTTTCTTAGATATTGTACATGAAAACCTGAAGATGGGCTCAGATGGGGAGAGCGACCAGGCATCGGGAACGTCTTCAGACGAGGTGCAATCTCCAACCGGCGTCTGTCTGAGGAGCCGCATCCACCGGCGGATCTCCATGGAGGTGAGACACACACACTATTCAATAATTGCAGAAACGGCTCACACAGCGAGTCTGCATTCCACCCATCACCCCCTCTCCTTCTGCTCTGCTCTTCACCCACTCCTCTCCCCCCCTCAGCCTCATGGGAGGTCTAATTCGGGAGGGGGTTTGGGGATGGGTTTTTTTCCTAATGGGCTCTCAGTTTCTGGACGTCATGATACTGATAGCAGCCCTGCTCCCTGAGGGCCACAGCAGCAGCCGGTAAAGAGACGCTGTGTGATAATCTGTTCTGTAAGCACGAGGATTTTCTACATGTCAGACGTCCGGGGGAGACTCGAGAGCATAGGAGTCTCCTTTGTTCCTCTTGCAAGGATGTATAATGAATTCATGCCAGTCAAAATCACCTATTCAACATAAGAACACCATTCCTACTTTGATTAAGTTTTAAATTAAACTAGAAACTATCTCCTATTTAGGGCTGGGTGATATGGCCAAAAGTGTTATCACAATAAGTCATCAAGTTTAAAGGTTTGCTCCTGAGTGAGAAATCAGAAAGTTAAATGAAGTTTTAAACTCTTTCTCTCTTTCTTTATGGTCAGAACATGATAAACACCTGCCAAACAGTGGATCACTCAATTATGAGGTAGAATATTTTAAAACAATTAGAATGATCAAATTTTTTCTCAACAAATATGCATGAGTAAAATTAAGTAACATCTTTTTTCAGTCCTTCTACAAAATAAGTATCCTAATAGAAAAATGTAATGCTGATTAGTCTGTGATTCAAATGAATTAAATTTAACATTTATTGAATATTTGTTATATTTCCATCGAGGAAAATTATATCCCGATAACTATTCTTATTGTTTTATCGCCTGGCCCTACTAATATTTCCCAGTGCCTTTTCTGCCCTCTTGAAATATGTAATGAAGGAGTCTGAAAAAGATTATTGTTGCAGCCTGGAGGCCTCCTGCCCCCTGCTGGCAGAGGAGCGTATGTAACCAAATCCACCTTGACAACATCCTTGATGTTTCCTCTCTCTCTCTCTCTCTCTCTCTCTCGCTCGCTCTCTCGCGCTCTCTCTCTCTCTCTCTCTCTCACCCACACCCACACAGTGACCTATTTTCTGCTCATTTTGAGTGTTTATCTTATTTGTAGGTGCTCGAAACAAAAGGAGCGCAAGGATGTGGTGATCATAGACACATCCTTGTGAGATAATGACCTGACAGACAGACACACACACACACACACGTAAGCTCTGTTACATGAGCTACCATGCGCTGATCCACTTGTGGTTCTTTTGATACTACTGGAGGTTTTAATGAAGCTGTAGTTTGTCGGTAAGGAGGTCAAGTGCAGAGTGAACGCTTGGTTACTGACTCTTACCTGACAGTAAGTTGTTTTCAGTTGTGTGGTGACTCTACACTCCCAAATCTCAAAAACATCAAATCTCATAGTTAAAGAAGACACTTTTACACTTACTCAAACATAATATCATATAGCACTACAATCGTACAGTACAACATTGATATACAGTATAATACCAAAGAAAGGGTGAAGGGGTGACAGCAGAATATTATATGGAAAATTTATCAAATTAACAAAACAATCCATTTGAAATATATTATTACAAATGTACAGGGACCAATATAGTGTTTCTAAGTAGGACCTTATGAAGTCTTAAGTTCCATCACATCAATTATCATAGTCTTGGAGGCCTGATACAACCCTTTCCATTGCCCGTCAAGCACTTCTCAATGTTTAAAATGTTTCCAGTTTATTAATATTATCCGCTTGACTGACAATGTCATAGTCCGTTGTGCAATATTAGGAATGGACAGTGTCCATTTTTTTCAACAAAGTAAACAAGTGGACATACCCCGATAGATAGTAGGCATAGATTTTCAGATACATCTCTCTACCAGCTAAGGCTGGACGATATGGCCAAAATTTTTATCACGTTAAAAGTTTTCATATCTTTTGATATCGATAATTATTATGGTAAGTATCAAATCGTTATTTCTTTCTATATTAAAGGCTGACTTTTGCTCCTGAGTGAAAGTTGTAGAAACCTGATCGTTATTTGTGGTTTAAACTCTTTTGTGTTTATCGTCAACACTTGAGGCCAAACAGTGGATCACTTAGAAAATCTGAGGTAGAACATTCAAAACAATTAGCTTTTTTCAGTGTGTTGTTATTTGCAAAACATAATATCTTAATCTCAACAATTTGTTAAAAATTACACCCAAATTAGCGCTTAATATCAAACCTCAGTACTTTTTTGGCACCAGCCAAAAATGTGTACAAAGAGTAAATTGTATCAAAATTTGTAAAGTACAAGTCTAGTTTGCTTATTCTGTGGTTAACTAGCTCCTGATATATTAAATATTATTTTTGACGGCCGTTGACTGTTAGTTAGTTCTTGTGTGTGGGTGTTTTGTTGAAAAATATGAAAAAAGCTCTATTTTGGTATTGTTATTGGCAATAGTAAAGGAAATGTTAAAATGATACCAAGCCCTATCCCTTAATACCTCAAAAAATTAGATCAGTATGTAATTCAAGACATTAACCAAACTCAGTGATGTATTTTTTTTACTTTCACTTACTTTTTGTTTACTTACTTGAGTTGATGTATTCATATTTGTGGTATATTGTGTGTTGGAGCCATTCTGTGTATTGGGATGGGGTGTCGCTGTGTTCTGCCACAAGTCTACTTAAGACAGGGGTTAATTAGTTTAGGTGTGGCACATAGTGAGGTGCATGCATTTTGCATTTTTGACTGTGAGGCACGGCGTGTAATTATGGTTAAGTTTATTGTTGAAGAAATATTACATTTTTTGTTATGTTAATAAATGGATTGGCATATCCGACTATAAGTTCAAACTTTTGAACGTTTATTATTTTACCTTATTTTATTATTTTAAGTGATAAGGAAATGGCACGCCTGCAACAGACGTGCAAAATGTGCACCAACATTGTGTTTACTATATTATTAGTGATAATTATTTTTAGGTAATGTAAATAAATGCAGATTTGCTTTTATTTACATATAAAATCAACAAAAGCTTTGGGATGACCCAGCACTGATCGCATGTATATAAAGCCACGTTCACACTGCAAACCTTAATCGGTCCCTCCAGGATTTCACAAGCCTTTTTAGTCATTGTTGCAGCATAAAATGCCTGATTTTGCGGCAGCTTTCCAAAAACAAATTGAGATGTTTTGGGCCTTTTTTTTGCAGGAATCTAACCTAATCATGTATATTTAAACCATCTTACCTTGATTCTTTTGGCTCTTGAAAATTGACTGGGAAGAAACAGCCTGTGTCACAGGGATTGGTCTCGTCTGACGTCCTCCACGCGTTTCTGCCATTCTCCGTATGTTTGCCGTTGGTAAAGCGACCACATACTGTGTCTTTTGCAAAACAGTTTACCCCTGCTTTGGTAAAGAAGATCAGTATACTATTTTTCATGGTCCTTTGCTGTTATTTTTGTAGGCAAATGTGAGACATTGGTATCACACATGTCTGCTGTGTCCTGTAAACAAGGAAGTGAGTTTGCTGACGTATGACAATGTTTTGCGGAAAACGGCGATGATGGGTCAAAATTGCAAGTCTTGCTGAATCCACACAGATGTGTTGAATTTATGTTTATAGTTGCGATCGTGTCTTCCCGAAACCCTGGAGGGACTGATTAATGCTCAATTCCGATTTATTGCCCAGATCAGATTGTTTAAATTTTTTTAATGTGGCCCATATCAGACTCCAGTGTGAACTGGCCACAGCCTGAAAGTGACCCGCATTCTCCAAAGAATAATGCATCACACACAGCATGCTGTCGCATGAGGAGGCCACAGGAGTTAACACCTACAGTTTTATTTATAAGTTAATTTCAGGTGGAAGAAATGGAATTAGGTGAGGAAAGGTTAACAAGGACGAGGAGAAAGAGAACCACATTGTTACTTATGATTGTTTATGGAGATTTTTCGTTCACTGCGGCTAGCGCAGAATTCAGAAAATGAAAATGAATTCAGAATTCATTAAAATTATGAGTTTTGAGCTACATCAGAGAGAAAGCAGCATGGAGTCACATTATATAATACTTCCCTTCTTCAAGACAGAGAAATTCTCTACATAATCAGAGCTTTCATTTATTGAACTCTGTTGTCACAATACCGGCATCTTCTCTGAGCAGCATTGTCATGGAGGGCAAATGACTACAGTAATGAAATGAGAGGATGATTTGATGGGATTGTGGAGATGAACTTAAAAGCATGTATGATAGCCAAGCAGATGTCTTCTCTCACTGTATTTTTACTCATCCTTGCTTTTTCCCACATCAGTCAGCATTGTTAGTTCATCACTATCTTATTGGGATCCTAGAATAGATATGATCCGTTGTCCTCCAGCCCAGTAATATTGACAATAACAGCCTCCGGAGTAAATACAGACTAAGAATATGAGCTAGAAATGTACAGATGATGTGTTTTATTCTCGCCTAGCTTTCTTGCTGTTTTGTTTGCAGGTGCTGGATTTGTTTTCACAATCTCAATCTGATTTGTGCTTACACAGGTTTTACTGTTCAGCAGTCTCGTTTCGACATGCGCCTTTTAATTTTACCCCCTTGATGATAGTGATCGACCTGATCTCTGTCTTCTCTCTCTGGGAGCAGGAGGAGATGAGAGCGAGTTATTTTAGACACTGTGTGTGTGTGTGTTGGACAACACGCCCCACTTATAGACTGAATGGCCCCACACCACATATGGATATGAGGCATGTCACGGTATATATTCTCATGGTCTGCTGTGATGTGAGCAGGTTGCAGAAGAGCAACACTGTGGTTCATAACCATCGACTCGTGTGGTGAACTTAGTGTGTGTTTAAGTATGAAGTATTAAGAATTAAATCTGGTCTCTTTTGGTTTTAAATACTTTCTTTTATGTAGGTGCAAATCTTCTTGCACAAAGAAACCCCAGATCCACCCCTACAGGAATGTGAAAAGCTAGTATAAATTCTAAACATTTTCAACATCTTTTTATGTGTGTGTGTGTTTTAGGACCTCAACAAGCGCTTGTCTCTCCCTGCTGACATCCGAATTCCTGACGGTTACCTGGAGAAGCTGCAGCTCAGCAGCCCCCCCTTCGACCAGCCGCTCAGCCGACGCTCCCGCCGAGCCTCGCTGGTCAGTGTTTTAATGTTCTGTGTGTGTGCTACCTTTTTGTTTTTTTTGTTTTTCTTATTGCTTTGCAGTTGCCAGACTCCCTCTGTGCACGTTACCATGGCAACTGGCCCGGTGTGAGACCAGGATGGATTAATCTGGAGTCACAAGTACTCACCTCCTCCTATCTTTATGCCCATCGAATTAGATCATATTAGTCAGCTGTGGTTTGCTTTTGCAGTGTTGTTGCCGACTGTCAGGAGGTGTATATTTCAGGCCCACCAACAGAGACACATAAGCTTAAAAAAGTTACTGCTCGTACAAAATAGACAACGTTTTCTTCCCCTTTGTGCTTTGATGTGTTGTTGCTTTCCTTTTAGTCAATTCTGTGCTGGCCCATCACAGAGGATGCCATGTTAGCTCAAGATATTTCCAGCGGCTATAATGGAGGATGATGGTAGAAAATGTTTTATTGATCTGTAACAGGGATTTTTATAGTCTGACGCTGTGAGTACCCCCCTCAAACAAAATCAATCGAGACAACTACATTTCGGCAGATAAGCGCCAATGAAAGTAAGCCAAATTAGCTATTGGCAGTTCCTGTTATGTACCCATGTACAGACAACTATCACTGTATTACTGTCAAACTGAAGAAAATGTCTTGATTCTCATGGAAGTTCTGGAGTCATAAGGACCTTTTTTGTATGATTTTTAAGCAGATTTATTGATGTATTTTCTAATGGACATCAGCCAAAATGATATCCTAGAGAAGTGTAAGATACACAGAGTGCATTTTTCGAAGCAAATTGCAGGAATCGGGCTCAAAGGGTTTTAACGGACCTTAAGTGTCTCACTCTAAACTAAAAGACTGACTGTACACATCAGGTTTTGGAATCAGTCCTCCTGAAACAAAGAGCGAGGAGGCCTGGAGCTCATACATGCACAGATGCACAGAAATGCATCACAGAAGAGGCACAGAGACTGATTTCTGCAGAAAACAGAACAGAATACACCACATCTGCATTATGTGTTGAGTTCACATAAAGGGGTATAGAAAGGTTTACTCTGTTGTTGCAGAAACGGTAAAAAAACAGATTGAGGAGGTTGCAGAATCCAAAATTGTGGGACTTGAACCTTGTCTCCTTAGTGGCCCACTAACTTAATCTGTGCTTAATTCTGACTTTGTCCTCTGTCTTTCCTTCAGTCGGAGATTGGTTTTGGCAAGTTGGAGACGTACATTAAGCTCGACAAACTAGGAGAGGTGAGGAAGCCCTGAAACACTGCACTTATCAAACGTGTGAAATGTGGAAAAGATCTGACAGGGTGTGGCTGAGGTGCTACAGTTACACTATTAATGACGGAAATAGGTTTCACAATCACATTAATGCAGTTATATTGAACCAGCGCTGTGTGTTGCATTCAGGGAACCTACGCCACAGTATTTAAAGGACGCAGCAAGCTGACAGACAACCTGGTGGCGCTGAAGGAGATCCGGCTGGAGCATGAGGAAGGAGCGCCATGTACCGCCATCAGAGAAGGTAACCAGCTTTTGTGTCCTAAATTATTATTACTACGAAATACATCTGTTTGTCTTTGTGTAAACATCTGTCTGTCATTGTCTCTACAGTGTCGTTACTGAAGGACCTCAAACACGCCAACATCGTGACGTTGCACGACATCGTCCACACTGACAAGAGCCTCACGCTCGTCTTCGAGTACCTGGTAAGACTTTCCCGTATTCTCAATGACAAAATGCTTCTAAATTGAAAATAAAGGCAGAGAGCAGGATATGGAAATGTAGCTGATATTAGACATTTATTGAAGGACAATTCCAGCATTTTTTGTTTTCCCAACACTTGTGTTGCATTCATTCTATCTAGTGCAATAGCTTGATCTGGGATGTTTGATCTATGTTGTCTCTGTAAGATGTGGGCACAACAGTTTCTGATTTCCTGTTGCTGGGTTAGCCTGAGTCTCATTTCATCCATTCCCTTTTCCTGCAACCGAACATTAGCCAGGAGTAGACTGGGTAGTGGAGCAGCCTTAGGTCCAAGCCGGGTTAGCTTAGCTCTTATCCCCTCTCCTCCTGGGCCGTTTGCACCGCTGGCGGTTGCACTCGGTCTGGTGGGAGTGGCTCGGTAACTAACAAATTCAAACAAAAGTGTAGCGAAGTTTGAAGGAGCTTCTCATGGGTGATGAGATGATGAGCAACATAGATTATTGTTTTATGAGGATGGATTTGCTGCATTAACAGGATGTGTGGAATAGCCGATTGATGAGTCAGTAAGACGAAATGAAACGTATGGATAAAAGTTATACTGTTGTAAAGAGATGTTCTGTAAGTGTCATTATATCTACTTAATTTCTGATGGAACCATCTCTCCCTGTAGGATAAGGACCTGAAGCAGTACATGGACGACTGTGGAAACATAATGAGCATGCACAATGTGAAGGCAAGGACGACTTTCTATTATTGATTATCTCTTTATTCTGGTCTCTTTCTATGTAATTTTATTTTCCCTTGATGTGGAAAAACATTCTCTCATCAACCTTGTGAGCCTTTATCTCTGTTTTCTGTGTGTTCAATAGAGATGAGACTGTGTAGTGTTTTGTCAGGACCAAAGTGGCACCAAACCAAATAGTTCCACGACCTTAACTCAACTTTGCATGTTGTAAGACATATTAATAACATCAAGGTTTTACCCATATCTTTCCAGGTTTTCTTGTTCCAGATTTTGCGAGGGCTGTCGTATTGTCATAAGAGGAAAGTTCTCCACCGGGACCTGAAGCCCCAAAACCTCCTTATCAACGAGAGAGGAGAGCTCAAACTGGCTGATTTCGGTAAGAAGGACCACAGTAGCAGCAGCTGATATTGTCGTCAGGGCAGTGGAGAATGGAGGAGTGGTCTGGCTGTCCTTGCAATGCTTTTGGGAAGGAAAATCATGTGAAAATGCATTTGATTATTTCCAGTTCTGCTCTTTCAGAATAATGCTACTGTGTAAACAATCCTAATGTCTGTGTATGTCTTTGGCGGGCTGGCAGGTCTGGCGAGGGCAAAGTCCGTCCCGACTAAAACCTACTCTAACGAGGTGGTGACTCTTTGGTACCGGCCTCCTGATGTTCTCCTGGGATCCTCCGAGTATTCAACACAGATTGACATGTGGTACGAGAACCCTACTTCTCACACTACTAATGCCTGGTAGTGAATGCGTAAAAAATTATTATTTTCAAATGAATTTTGAAATTCATCATTTCATTGTCATCAACATAAAATACCAAAATTTTAGGATTTGTTATAGTTATATCGTTACATATGTGTGTATATATGTTTATGACTAAACCTTTAATCTACAACTAATACTAATTTTTTTTTTTTAATTAATCAATCATAAAATAAGGGTTAGTTGAAACCTGCCTGCTATTATTGCTTGCTGCTTTTGCTACTGCTGCTTCTGTTGACTTGTTTGACTGGAAATTTGGCTGCCACAATATTAATAATCAATTATTGTTTAATACAGAGGTTGTCAGTGCCAGCCTCTCAATGTGAATTTTGCCAGTATTCTGAATGGGCTGTAATGGGTATTTTTCACTATATTCTGACATTGTAGAGACCAAACAATGAATCAGTTAATTAGATTAATTGATAAAAAAAAGTAAGCAGCCCTGGAATGAAACTGCTTTTGTGTGTGTGTGTCTGCAGGGGTGTTGGTTGTATATTCTACGAGATGGCTGCAGGTCGGCCACTGTTCCCCGGCTCTACCGTCGAGGACGAGCTCCACCTCATCTTCAGGTTACTGGGTGAGTGACTCCTGCCAGGCCAGATCACCACAGCAACCCACGCCACACACGTTCTTACCTGTTTAACCCTTATGTGGCAAAATCCTGTATATCTGAGTGGCTCTGATTGTTTGACTTCAGGCACACCCACAGAGGAGAACTGGCCGGGAATCACATCCATCGAAGAGTTTAAGTCCTACAACTTCCCCAAATACAAACCGCAACCGATAATCAACCACGCTCCCAGGTACTGTGGTGTGTGTGGGTGTGGGTGTGTGTGTGGAGGGGGGTTGTTGGTGTTTTTAGTGCATCTGTAGCTCCGTTTTCTTTCCTGGCCACTTAAAATATCTACAGTACTGTGTGTGTGTGTGTGTGTGTGTGTGTGCGCGCCACGGGCAGGAAATCCTGTTGAACATTTCACAGACAGCTATCCACTTCCTTCCTCCCATGAGCCCCCACATTCCCATCAGCCCGTGCTGCAGGCAGACAGTAAGCTGTTGTTCTTCCTTTTGTCTCCTCTAGGCTGGACGGTGAGGGCATCGAGCTGCTGCTGGCTTTCCTCCGAGTGAGTGTCTACTTCCCTCATTATACCCAGAATACAATTCACTGTAAACTGATGTATCTAGCTCATTTCACACCTGTTCTTGCTTTCATTTTCTTATCTTGAAGCACTGTTACACATTAAAGTAATAACTAATAAACCTAAACTAAACAGGCTTATAAGTTAGAAAAATTAAACAAACTGCTAATTATTAAAAGTTTACTTACTCTTTCTCCATAAGCAGAACAATGTTATTTATAATGCACTTATTGTTAACATTGCACTGGTATTCTCGGTTTTATTTGTATTATGTCATATTATTAAAAAATGTCAAACATAATCATACATAAAAAGCAAGTAAACAATACAAGTACCTAATAATCACTACAATGAGAATTATTAGTGGTTTCATTAGTAAACATGCTGCACTAAACATGTACTTCCTTTATTGCATGTTCCTTCTTGACCTTTGGGAGTGGTATTTTAAGCTCAATGGTCCACTTGTGCTTTTAACGGCATCTCACAGTCGTCTTTCGGTGAATGAATGAATGAGCTGCTACAGGCGTCATCGCATGAACCAAATGTGAACTTTTGGTGGTCAAGATGGATCAGCAGCCAGAGAAACATCCAGGAGACCATTCACATCCGACGTCAAAGACAATTCTTGGACAGAGACACTGGCTATGTTCTCCCGCCTGTTATTATGTGACTGAAAGTTGACATTAGGGCATGTGATGACACTTGTACCAGCTCCATTTGCTCAAGAAGACCTTTGAGCTGAGATTCTCTTTACCATAGAAACTGATAAGTGCCTAAAACATTGTAGGTTTTGCAACTGATTTAGTGTAACTGGCTTTACTTTAATCATTTAGTTTGTCATCAAAGAGCAATTGGTTGTGTAGCAGTGAAACAAAACCCAAGATAAAATAGACCAAAAACTATTTTATTGGGTTAAGACACCCACCATGAACCACAATCAGGCCAGAGACCTTTGTTGCATGTCTTTTCACACCTCATCAATTTAAATAAACTGTAAAGGCCAAAGTTAAATGACATATTTATGAATAATTACATTCTAACAAGAAAAGGAGAAAGGATATATAATTGCAAAATAACAAATACCCTCCCTCCCTCTTCCCACAAGAGTAAAATATTAATAATTAGTCTGTTCTGCTTCTTTCATGGTACTGTCAGAAGTAGAAATTTGTATTCATGTGCCACTACTGCTCACCTTTTATTTTGGAAATGAATCCCTTCAGTACCACTTACTGACAGCAGGAGGGGTAGCACCATCAGAGTTTTCACTGAGCATACACTTGGTTCCGTTTCTAATTGTGTGTTTTAGTCTGACGCAGTTTATCTGAGTGAACCACTGATCGCAGACATAACAGCCACAGCATAATGTGCTAAAATCACAGGGTGGTTGACATTTCCTGTTTCTGTCTCTGCAGTATGAATCCAAGAAGAGGATTTCAGCTGAAGAGGCGATGAAACATTCCTACTTCAGGCCGCTCGGGATGAGAGTTTACACACTGCCTGAGAGTGAGCGCACACACAACTGAAACAGTCTTTTGTCTTTTTGGGCTCCATTATTGCAGATTTTCTTCTTTGCTGGTCTCTGCTGTAAACTGAAGCTCTCCACTGTGTTGTAGGTGTATCAATATTCACGTTAAAAGAAGTGCAGCTGCAGAGAGACCCCGGCTACAGGAGCTCTTCATACCCAGAGTCAGGTGGGTGGGGAACACATCCAGATGCTACAGATGCGTTTTCTTACAATATGATTGTGCGATAATCATCAGAAAGCAGGTAAAATGAGGCTGATAAAGGCTGACATGCTTCTCAGCAACATGCTTATTTGATTATTGTAGTGATAGGGACAAGTATTAGACTTCTATAAAGATGGGAGATTCTTAAAACACAGATAAATAAAATACAGGTCAAAACTGAAGCAGTAGGGCCTGAGATATCCTGAAGTGAATATTGGTTAAGATTCAAAAACACTGCATTACTACATTTGCCATAATGCACCTGGAATAGCGTCCATCCCTGCCTCCTAAATGACCACTTCTTGCAAACCCCATACCTCTAGTTTGTAACACAAACTTTCTTTGAAAACAGTTTTAAGTTTCAAGCCTGCTTGACCCCAAACCCCTGACATCATCAGGGTTATCTTTTGTTTGGGGTCAAACTGTGGAAAGTTCTCTCCAGAAGCATCATACAGCCTTCACAGGCTGAGCAAGACTCTGTACAAGTAAACCGAACTTCCTGTTGAACATTGGTGGTGCCTTTAAACTGTCTAAAAGGTAATGGTCTATTGAGGAAGGCTACGTATAACATCTTTGATGTAAAGGAAAGGCCTTATGGGTATTGCATTTTTGATTTCCTTCCAGGTAACGGCAAGATCAACAGGAGGCAGAGCATGCTCTTCTAAGGTCTGATGAAGAGGATGGCCGACTGCCCAACTTCTTCATCACTTCCCACCAACCTCTCGCATGAGCCCACCTTCCCTGTGCGGAGTGACTCGCCCCGCCCCTCCCAACGCTCTTACCTGCACACACATAAAAACACACACACACACACACACACACACACACACACACACTCCTCTGAATGAGTGACTCATGGGTTGAATCTGTTTGGAGATTGTGTTTATTTATTGGGGGGTGAAAGGATGAGGTTGAATTTTTTGCTGCTAAACTACTACTGTCTGTATTTAACACACCGTGTGTGCGTGTGTATGTGTGCGTGTGTGTGTGTGTGTGTGTATACCTGATGTGAACTCGAGACGCCATGCACAGTTGAGCAGTCAGTAAGGTTACTGTTGTTTTTCTTCTGACTACGATTCTCCGGCTTCATTTGAGTTAAAATTCCACTGATGTTGATGTTGACGCTGTGACAAGTTGTTGTTCTTGTTGTCGTGCTCGGAGACCGAATGCTTCAGTTTTTTTCAATTTTTTTTTTTTTTATATATATATATATATATATATATATATATATATATATATATATTTGGAGTTTATGTTTTGTTTTTCCTCGAGCTTCCGTGACTGAAGTCTACAACATTTCCAGATTTAGAAAGACTGGGACAAAAGGTCTTGGATGGGGAAAAAAATATTCCTCTGGATTTCTCTGCATAATTTTTCCAAAACGTTTTAGCCAGACTGTTCTTCTAGAGGGCCTGCTGCCTCTGGGGTGGTTGCACTGAGGGTTAAAAAAAATGGACTGCGAGGAGATTGTGGTAACAGCTTTGGACTGTGGGTTAAAGAAGCACACACAAGAGTCCAATCAAACTGGGCGAACATGAGTTCTTCAGTTCTTTTGGTCATTCTGGCTGGGACCAAAACTGAGGAGGAGGAGGGAGGCAAACAGTTGGGAAGACGAGCGAAAAGCACAGATGAAAGAAGAGGAATACTGGAGCTGAACAGGAAGTCACGTGAGGTCCCACAGGAAGCCAGCAAGCCTTCCCAAAAACCCTCACAAAACTGCCAGGACTTCATTTCTTTAAAAAAAAAGAAAATGATGCCAGCTACACTTTCTCGCTCTTTGTGCATTCAGAGATCTCACTGCAGTAACTTTGTTTTTAACTTGCACTTCAGTGTGTTTTTTTGGAATCAGGGACCCTTGGCCTCAACAAGGCCGAGTATACCCAACAGTATTAAGATGTGTTCTCTGTGTCTGTGACCTTTGGCCTCTCCTTGTGAAACAACACTGTCATTGTGGCATGTTTTTCAGAGGGGATCGGGGTGGGGGTAGGGGAAATGGTTGTTTTCCACTTGGCGTCGGACCACCGCTCTCTCCAGCATTTGTACACAAGGAAAAAAAAAAATTTCAAATTGAAATGTTAGATTTAACTGCCCGTTGTGTTGTTTGCAACTGACAGTGATGCTACAGGTGAAGCCTGTTGAGAATTCTCACTTTTTCCTGCATGTTTACTGAAGCAAATGGAAGATCTCCTGAAAACACTTAAACACTAAAATGTCTACTGGTGTGCTTTGCACTCCTGGTTTAATTTAGTTGCAGTGAGTATTTGTCTCATTCCTGTGGACCAACGAAGATGTAGTCACTTCAGCACTTCAGCAGTTGTGTGATTGCAAAAAGTGTTTCATTCACTTTAAGGATAAGTTTGACAATATGCTTACTCACTTTCTTGCAAGAGTTAGATGCCATTCTCGCATTGGTAGAATGAATATGAAGCCAGGAGCCTGTTAGCTTATCTTAGTAGACAAAAATTGGGGAAACGGTTAGGCTAGCTGTTACCCCTGCCTACTAACATCTCTAAAACTCAAAAATTAACATGTTATCATTTGTTTAATTTGTATAAAAGAGGAAGAGTTTTTACACTTTTTTTTGTATGAATTAAACAAACAAGATGTTATGTTGGTTAGTGAGATGTAGAGGTGCTGTTGGGTAGATATTGTCACTTTCAGACAGAACCAGGAGAGCTGTTTCCCCCCTTTTGCTAGTTTTTATGCTAACCTAACCTAACCAGCTGCTCGCTCCAGCTTAATGTTTATTGTACAAAAATGACAGTGGTGTCGATCTTCTCATCAAACTTTCGGCAAGAAAGCAAATAAGCCCATTTACCAAAATGTCAGACTGCTCCTTTAAAATACTTTCAGAATCAAAGGGCAAGAACTCCAGAGCTGCCGTTTTGCTCCAAAATTCAAAAGGTCACACAGGGAAAAATCCATCATGGAAAAGGCAAAGAGAGCACTTTCTACACTCACAGTAGCAAAAAATAGAAGTGAGTGTAGTGCATGAGCTTCTGCACTAAATAACACTAGGAATGCATTGAAAATCACAGGTTGAACACGTAAGTGTGTGAGAAGATCTGAGGGAGATTTTCCTGTAACTGCAGCTCTTTTGCTCAACATCTAAATGAAAATGTCACATTGTTTGACATTTAAAGGATTCGAGCAACACTGAAGTTCCCTGTTCCAACTAATGCTTGATAAACTCAAACTTAATATCTGAGAGAATTAATGTAATAAACATTAACTTTATCAGTTTGCAGCTAATAGTGTGATGAACATACTGTAATTCTCATCATTTCATTAGCTATAAACCTTTGACAACATGGATTTATTTCATCAGCTCATTAATTGAGCTTAAATTAAAATTCAATGCATACAGTAACATCAGAACAAATATAGCTGGAAGACTCCATTAACGGTTTACATTTCAAATAACGTAACTATTATTGTGTTCACAGGAAACAAGTCATTGTATTAATGGTAGACGTCCTGGACTACATTGACCTGATGCCACTTTTTTCTCCCTGGGTAGCTTCAAAAAGAAAACCTTTTTCTTCCCCTTACATTTCACATGCACTGTATTTGCATATATGGATGCTTCACTTAAACCTTGAAAACGTTATGTCTGCACATTTCAGACATGAGAATGCAGCATTATTCCACTGTTAACTGCAAACTGTGTTTCTGCCAATGGTGGCTTTTTCACATGAACAGCAGTGACATGCATGAAAGGAGATTTCTACAACGGATAAATATTTATCATTGTAAAACTTTTTCAAGTGTATGAAAGGCCTGAATTTATGTGAACATGTTTGAACGCGTAAGTGTGTACGTGTGTCTGTGTGCCTGATGCATGGAAGGCCTGCTTTGTTGTGAATTCGACCTTTGAAACACTGAGCTGCCGGTCAACAGTTGGTGTGTGACTCTTTTTACTGGAACTATTTATTTCTCATAACCATCGGAAGTAAATTTAATCTGTTTCATAAACAGTCTGTGCAGCAGTCATTCTTCGAATGGTGAAAAGAGTATGTATTACCAATTAAAAGGAATGTAGTAATTCTGGAAAGTAATTCATTTTATTCCAAAAAACAACAATTTTCTCAACAAAACAGCGAAACACAAGCAAATCACAGAGAATACATTTCCATCAATTTCTCTATAAAAATAACTAGGAGCCATTTTACAAAAAAAGGTTTTTGTGCAATTTTGACCTGGAATGTCTATTAAAACCTGGTTTTAAAGCTTAATACATTTATAAAATTCTTATGATATTGAAGGCACAGCTGGTACAAGGCTTAAAAGAACAGTGCATTTAAAAAAAGCATGAAACTATACAAAGATTCAAAAAAGTTCACAGCGTCAAGTAAAAGCAATACAGAAGACAAAATGAAGACTTCCAGAGTGTTTTAGCATGCTGGCTAGCAGGTGCACTGCTAGGGGTCAGTGTGGGATTCATCTCAAAAGGCCACAGTCTCGACAAATGTTTCTTAAGTGTAGAGAAAAAAAAAAGGTGAGACACTTGCCATGTGTCATTCGTCGTACTTGGCTTATAGCATTTAATCATCCAGTTATTCCCATTTTGTGATCAAATTCAAAGCAACAATTTGACATTTTGGGAAATGCTTTTTTTGCAGAGAGTAAGATGAGAAGATTGATGCCACTCTCATGTTTGTCAGTTTCAATATGTAGCTACAGCTGGTAGCTTAGTTAAAAACTGGAAACAGCCAGTCTGGCTATAAAGTAAAATAAACACTAATAAACATATAATCTGTGTTGTGTTTAATCAGTACAAACACTTTGGTGTTGAAGGGGTTTCACTGTTATTATGGGAGCAGTAACTTCCTGGAGTCTTGTCATTACTGTGAGTTTGCCAGGCAACCTTTAGTCCCCCATAAAACTACACATTTTTATAGTTTGGTTTTCATACCAAAAGGTAGTTAGATTCTGTTACCTCTTGACAGAGCAAGGCTGGCTGTTTCCCCATTTCCTGTATTTAAGCTAAGATAAGCCAACCGTCTCCTGGCTGTAGCTTTAAATTAAGCGTACAGACGTACAGAAAAAGATTACACTTACAAAACCTCCTGGCTTAGTGAGGTCATGTTCTCTCATAATTCCTGACATGGATTTCCCCCAGATTTCCACTGTTTGAGTCAGTGATGTGGATATTGACATCAGTCGGAGGGGGGGAGGGAATAGAAATAACTTTGCAACCAGTCTGTATTTTTCACTGAAGGAGAAAAAAAAAACATCTTGAAAAGAGGAAACACCAAACACAAATATCAAGAAGTTGAGCAGTTGAACACTCTTCTCAGAGAGCAAAGCTTCAGAGTGAAGCTCCTGTTTCTTCTAATAAATACAAAGGAACAGGATTCAGATTAAAATGTAATTGGATTCAGACAAAGTCCGACTCCTGTGCAGTTCATCATCAGAGTTTAAGGCTGATTGGCTTGGTCCTTATCTGTGCTGATCTGGCCCAGCTCAGCCTGGCATCAGGACTTGTGGGAGCTGGAGGAGAGCAGCAGAGGGGAGGGAGCGTCCACACAAGGTAAAGGCACCGGGATGGGCCCATTCAGCAGTGTGGGGAACTGTAGGGGGACAGTTAGAGGTTGATAACAGTTAAGATTTAACCCCCAAACATTCTGCTTCATCAGAGTCATGTGTGAGCAGAAGCCAGAATTTTTATTTTGGAAAGCTTGACCTGGCACCTGAAATTTCCCCTTGTAGTCTTTGAGTGATTAAAACTAGTAAAATATTTAGACAAAGCAGTGGCGGAGGAAAGCTGTCTGAGGGGCAGTGGTGAAAACAAACAAAAAGGGCACCAGCTTCATGCGGTGGGGCATTTATTGTGTATTTATCGAAAATACGAAAGCCAACATAGACGATTGGTATTCCGAGCATCAACAGAAACAAAACTTCTGTGCAGCGTAACTTTGGCACTAGGTATCACAATGTTCAATGGGCCCCTTTGGGAATTTAGGTCCCTGGGTAATCTGTCCGTCTGAGGGCCCTTCATCGTGTGTTTTGCACACAGAGGCACCTTGGAGGGCACTTTACCACATTTCCTCACACAAAGGGGCACCTTGGAGGGCGCTGCATGACACTTTTTCTACCAGAAGGGTGCCAATTAGGGCAGTGCATCACGTTTTCTCGAACTCTGGGGCAACCTAGAGGGTACTACGTCACATTTTCTTCACTGGAAGGGCACCCAGAAGGCACATCATCATATTGTTCGCAAATAGACATTATCTTGTTTTATTCATAAAAAGGTCATTCAAGCTGTGTTTTTTTCTAACATGTGGGAACCAGGCATACCCCCATGTTAGAAGATTGATATACAGTAGTTCCACTATCATTACTACAGTAATGATGTCACATCCATAATGTTAACAGTAATGTCAAGGTTAGTCTGTCCTTTCACGGAATTATTTGTGCAGTAAGATTTGGGCAGTGAATGCTGCATCACAGGAGGTAAGTGTGCGCTTGCTTAAATTGCACCGTGGGGACATTAAACTTAATGCTTAACAGTTTATTTTGGGGTTGTGTGTTTTCATGTCAGTGAGTTGACATGGGAGGGAGGGGCTTCTCACCAACCAACCCTCTGTCTTTCTCTGTAGCCAACAGGAAGTCGCCCCCTCTTCTTGTCCACACTAGAACGGAAACATCTGTGGCTTATTTTGAAACCCTGGCACACTGTGCGCACACACACACACACACACACACACACACACACACACACACACACACACACACACACTACAACTGTCAAGGTAAAATCAAAGATCCTGTAGTTATGGATTTCGTATCCATAACAACTAGAGCCAGTGATTTCTCTGAAAGGCTGGTACAAAAAATTAAGGTCAGTGTGTCCTTTTTTACACAGAACTGTCAGAACTGAAACTGTAGCTTATTTGAGAACACAATTAAGGTAATTATCCCCCCCAAAATAATGTTTTCCAGCGTTATAGAGACAAAGTTGGAACAGGCATTTTCCCTCCCTCTTGTGTGTAAACAGTCTGGTTTAAAATCAGGAGGTTAGGGTTGGTTTCAGGTTCGGATGATCTTATCTTATTGGTGGAAAGTGCTTGTCAGACTGTTCAGCAGTGTGTACTAACTTGAGGAAGTTGTGCACACAACTCGTTCCGTCATTTTCCGTTCCATTCCGTGTACAAACCGATGAATCTCCATCCTTTAAGGAAAGATTGTCTGAAAGTGGGTGTGTCATTAAATCCAACTGAACGATTACCGTGGCTACCCCCTCTCTATGATGGCTTGGACAACATGCAGTCGCTCGAATTCCTCACATACACAGCAGTACAAGAAATGTGGCGGGTTTACCTGAAAGAGGGGGGCATGGCTCTGCAGCTGGGCAGGGCTGAGGGGTCCCACTGGACTTAGGCTGGACCAGAAATGGATATTGGAGAGCAGAGGACTGGGAGTGAGCAGCAGACCAGACGGAGTCTATATTGACAGAACCCAAAATGAAAATGTCAGAGGATAAATACACCAAGATGGAAATGAAGGTGTTTATTCTGGCAGTGAGTCCACAGAGCTGTCCACAGTCTGTGGTGAAGTTGTCATGTCATTCAGTTTCACCCAGAGCTCAAAGCCAAGTCTGCCCTCTAGTGAACTCTCGTCTACCAGACAGACTGACTTGGCAGACTGACTCCATGCAGGTCAGGAAGCTCCGCTCATACAGAATTCATGACATCTATTTTCTTCTGTCTCGTCTTTCTTCTGTCGCTTCATATTTCACTAAGGCCAGTTTGATTTTTTCTTTCTGGTTCTGTCATGGGAACACAAGACTCTGCTGCCAGGAACTAAAACGTTCAGGAGCAAAAATTTCTTCAGTGCGTTTGCAGTGACCACTGAGTTTATTGTTTTAAATTTTTCTTTTAACGATGCTTAACATAATGCAATATGCATAATTCTGCTAAAAGTCAAAAGAAAGAAAGTCAGCTCCACTTTTTCAAGACCAGCTCATGCTGTGCTGTCATGCTGCCAGATGGCTTTTGCCATTTTCCCAGATAAAGCTCATAGCTTGACCAGCAACCACCATCAACTGGTTTGTGAGACATCTGCGGGGACTGTTTTATAATGTAGGAACTAAAATCAGAACCACATATGTCCTGGGGGTAGGTTTCTAAATTCTGAAAAGTTCCTGTGGTGGAGGAGGGGATGTGGATACTTAACCAGCAGCTCAGGTGTTTCTTGCCGACACTGTATTAAAGAAAATGGTCAGTGATGAGTGAAGGCTTCAACATACACTTTTTCCATCAATTATGTACTAGACACTCAGCAGCCTATCATTGCTCAGTCTGGATGAAAGCATCAGCTGAGTGCCTTAATGTTGTCAGACCGTCCTGGTTTGGTCAGTGTGCTGTTGCCAGTGACTCAGGAGCTTCAGGAACATATGGCTTCACTTATGAACCTCCTCCCTCCCTCCCTCCCTTGCCTCCTCCCCTCTTTCCGCTCACCTCTTTCCATCTCCTCCCTGTCTACAAGCTTAACTTTCTTCAACCCCAAAATGCCTGGTTCTTCTTTTTCTTCTCCTCTTTCCCTCTCTCGCCTTCTCTTTCCTCACCTAAAACAACCTGCAGAAGTAGAAGGGATCATGTGTGAGTTAAATGTTGGTAATACATGTGTTATGTGTCATGGTGTACCTGTGCAGTGAGGAAGGCAGGAGTCAGGGACCCTGAAGGCAAAGCAGGGCTGTTGAGAGCAATGGAAACGAGGTCACTTCCTGTAAGGAGGAGAGAGGAGGCGGAGATTTCCAAGCCTTTGGGTTTTCGGCATTTCAAGGGTGCAATATTGGCCAGTCCCCTTCTCTCTGGCGTTGTCGTGCTATGTGACCTCACTCTCTCCCTCTGACCAGATGACAGGTTTAGAGGTTGAGCGCTCTGCTCTAACTCTTCAGTGTCTGGGCTCTGGCTCCGCCCCCTCCATAGTGTACAGGCGGGGCTTTGTGGCGGGGAGGAGGAGCAGGACAAAGAGCGCTCCTGCTGAGGAGACGGTCTGGAGGAATGGGAGGCCTCCGTTGAGGATGGGGGTGGGGTGGAGGGGAGGGAGGAGTGGCCACGGTTGGTTATGTATCGGATGACAGAGGAGCTGTCGTCATGGCGTTCGGCTCTGGGCTCCGTCTTGATGGGCCGGTGTGGTTCTAAGGAGTGCTGCAGGGAGCTGACGGTGAAGGAGGAGTACAGGCTGGAGTGGAGGTACTGGTTTCTCTGAACCCCATCCTCGTCGTCAGCCTCAGGCTCTGACATTGCACCCCCACTTTCCTCACTGCTGCGGCCCGTCTCCACCGCCGCAGGGTCCATCTTCACGATGTCAGGGAATGACACAAACTTGTAGACAAACTTCTGACCAATCACCTTCTTAATGATGTTCTGCGGAGGGAACGAACATGATTTCTTATTTTAAACCCATTTTTAACACTTTTGGTCTCCATAGCTATAACGACATAAAACATCATCAAGCCACCTAGACATTGTATTTCAATTGCTTTTAAATGTACTTGTTGCCTACTTTGTCGTAGTAGTAGCGCAGGGCTCTGCTCAGCTTGTCATAGTTCATGTTGGTCTTGTTCTTGCGCAGCCCCCACAGCTTGGCCACTTCTTCGGACTTAAGCAGCTTGAACTCGCCGTCGTTGGACGTCCAGCAAATGAGATGCTTGTGGCTTTGGTCGAGCAGCAGCTGCAGCAGGAACTGCCAGAGCGTGATGGAACTCTCCATGATGGGGTGAAACCAGAGACACAGGCGATCTACAGAGGGAATCTTATTAAAGTCAATTCAACGACCACATATTAGGCTACTTTGTGCTATCAAGAAGCCATTCAAACATCTTTTCTTTTTTTGCAAACAAGATGGATTGCTTTCTAGCACAAATCAGGAAGAGGGCAATGTTCTTCCAGAGGAGACTTTGTGAGTTTCTGGTGAAAGCTGAGGGTTCCAACACATTTATCCTCAGGAAAGAGGATCAGAAGCAGGTGTTGGTTTGACGAGAGCAGTGAGGCTGAACCAAAACTATAACGTTGCGGGCTGTAACAAAACAAAACAATGAGCTAAAAGATGCTAAAACGCTCTGTTGGCTGAGGGGGACTGCAGACTTAAGTGATAATTATTTGTGATATCAATGTGAGTGACACCTGTCACAGTACTCATAGTTCTTTGATCCATTGTTATAAATATATTGATTTGTGCAGCTTTAAAGTTCACTGTTAAAGGTCACACATTTCAGTTGTGTCCATGAATCATCACAGATTAGGGTGATGACATTCAGCTCAGGAAATCAAGTCACTGGAAAGTGAAAGAAATGATAAAAATAACTAGTCACTCAATGCCCTTAATATGGAAACAATTTCACACATTCTTTGACTATTTAGGGAATAAAAAAGCCAGACATAAAAAAATACATAAAAAGTAGGAAGGAAAGAAAGAAGGAGGATAGGTGGGCAGCAAGGAGGAGGAGGAATTATTAATGTCAACACAAATGTGTACCGCGATCCTTCCGCTAATGCAAACACCACTAACAACCACAAGCCCAACAGTGCTGACCATGCCCACCACCACCCACCTTTCTCTGACTGGGAATTCCCTGTTCCAAACACTGAGCCCACAAACGGACAACAACACAAACATGTAAACGACACAGGCTCTACAGGACAGTCCACTTTGCCGTAAGTTTCTGAACACTGTGGTTCTGAACAGTAATCTATAATACTTAATCCAAGCTATACCTCACACGTATGAACTCATGCTCTTTGGTTTGGTGGACTCACACACTTTGGCTGCCTTCCAAAGCAGGATGGCGGTAGTAGTAGCCTAAATACAAGTCTGAGTGAATCCACCATTGATGCTTAGAATTGAAATTATCTATGGCTTTGTCAGAAATCACTCACTGCTCACTAAATAGTGTGTTTACCATCTTGCAGTGCAGTCCGAATGTATATTGAGAAATATTATACCCTATATAGTGGACTCAAGTATGAGTGAATGCGTTGTAAAAAGTAGTGTACAACCAATGGTCACTAATACCATCATGCATTGCACTGATAGAAAAATGGCCCACCAGCCAACATTGCCACAACAATGATGTAAGTAACGGCACAGAGATAATGACCCGGGAAGTGTCCAAAAGCTCACCATAGTCCTCTACATAGAACAACCTAGATAGGGACACAGCCCATGTGGCCTTACTTCACCTCTTCAGTACATTTAAATCTTGGAAAGGGCGTGTTTTATTTATGTCCATATGAAAGAGAGAAAAAAGAAACAAACACAGGAACTGCAGATGCTTTCATTCAGGGCACATGGGACCGCTGCATGGTTTGATTCATTGAAAGATATGTGAATCCCATGATATAGCCTTCACTGTCACCTGATCTCAAGCCCATTGAACACCTGTGGAATACCTAAATCAACTCATCTGCATACTTATCATGGTTTAATGATATTATGCTCAGGGATGTAGTAAAGGTTGAATATGCTTGAAATCCCCATTACTTACAAAAAATGTATAAAGTTGTGGGTTTTTTTCCATGACAAAAGAAATGGTTTTCCTGCTAATGGTTCTCTCACTACACTTATAAATATCTGATTTCATTTTACTTCACTTTTACGTCTGTGTGTACAGTCTCTTGTGTTTGTGTGTGTGTTGCAGACCGAAAAAGAGAGCAAAAGAGGGCCAGGCATTGGTTGGCTTTTGAATGTTTCTATGGTGATAAAGCAGGATGTGGTCAGTGACCTTCTGCCAAGACAAGCACGGTTCTAACTGACGTGTTTACCTGGAAACCACTGACTGTCTGTGAGCGTCCGCCTGTCTTTTTCTCCATCTCCTTTTTTCCCCCTCTCTCAAAGCTATTTATTAATATGGTGCCTTATTAGCAGGAAATACAAAACTACTTACTGCCAAAAGGAAATGACAAATAACTCATTAAAGCCAGATTTAATTTGCAACCATGACAATTTGACAGCAGACTTTGCAGAAACAGAAATCTCCATGTCAACCACATCTGCCTCAATAGCAGAGGACCTGAAACATTGCCACCATAATGATGATGGTTACTCTACGTTCTTTCATAATAACAACATATGGTTCAGTACTTACAAAATAATCAACCATGAATTCAGTTTAAACATACAGTATGCATGTCTTTCTTTCACTGTCCTAAAAGGAAACCCTCCAGCATAGACAGGAAAGTGTATGTGGTGCTAACAATGACCCATCACCATGAACACACAGAAACACATATCCTCGCTTCCTTTTTCCTGCATGGGTGTGTGTGTTAAGTGATGGAAGAACTGTAGTGCTGTCTGCCTGTCTAAACCAGGACTTCCTGTCATTCAGCTGCAGGGGCGTCTTCCCGGAGAATGGCCTTCCCTCGCTGGGAGGTAGGATGTCCTGTAACTGGGTACCACCAGGAAATAAACGTGCACGTGCACACACACTCCCATGCTTTATTCCCCTTATTGGTAACACTTGTTTTTAAGAGCAACATCTCAACACACACCCACGCATTCGAAGAGCCACAACAACATATGGAGAATACATCTATGTCCTGATGTGAGACTCTGTTTGTTCTATGTTTACCCTCTGGCGTTTCACTCTTAACAAGTCTGGGCTGGAGAGAAACAAATCAGGAGGAAATGTTGATTTATGGAATTTCAGAATAAAAGCAGTCCCGTACTGACCCTCGGTGTTATAGCTTAGAGTTCGACAGTTAACAAGGTATACATGACCCATACATGAACACTCCTCCCTCAAATGTCAATCTATCGGATATACATGCCAGCATACTTTGGACACTTAAGATCTTTAATCCCACTGAAACAAACCAAACCAAAAACCTGCACAAGATTCTATAACCATTTATTCTGGGCTAGTTATTTCTTATTTTTGGAAATGTGTGTGTGTGTGTGTGTGTGTGTGTGGGTGTGGGTGTGAAGCAATCCATCTTGTGTGTTCTGCTGGAACTCAAATGCTTCTTTGTTTTGCACCAGTGACTCATTTTCAAGATGTTGTCTGCTGCCAGCTTCAATCCGGAAGCGCATGGCAATTAAGTCTGCGAGGTCCAGACAAACCAGAAAGTCTACTACTAGATTTTTAAAGGAGCCACGGTTAATTCTTTCCACAGCAGCCGGTACACTAACATATTTTCTTTCTTTCTATTTTCTTTCTTTCTTTTTATTAAATGTAGCCAAACAAGCTGAGGCAACTTTAAGCATGTGTGTCTGTACCAAAGCGGAAAACGCACAAGGATTTAACACCTTTTTACGCACAGCTTTAACGCTTTTTACGCACAGCTTTAACACTTTATGCGCGGCTTCAATGTGGTTTTCAAGTTGACACTGAACATCTGAGCCTGATCAGGTTTCATCAGATATAACAACAACTAATTTAAGTATGTTTCTGTCTCTCTGTTATGCACGAACCAATAAGTATAGAAAGTTAAAGTAGAAGGAAACTTAAACTTTTACCTACCCTGCTTTGGACGGCCGCTGCTCCTCTGTCCGTCTGCCCTGCGTGATGTGTGTGTTTGTGTCTTAAAGCGGTGCGTGTGTGTTGTGTTGGGGCTCCATGCTGCGGCTGTCTGAAAGCGGATCCGCAGCTTTTCTCTCTCCTGCCTCAGAGCAGGAAGTCGGGACGCGCAGACGGAGAACCGGCGCACTTCCTTTGGCGCAGTATTCCCGTCTGTGTAAACACACACACAAACTCACTTCTTGTCATGCCCCCCCAAATCACTCTCTCACGCACACACGGGCCCAAGCCAAGACCTGTGCACACCTCAACTCAAGCACTGAAATAGCCTGGAGGCTGACTCACACACACACACACACACACACACACACACACACACACACACACAATATTATAGCTTAATTCCGCTGAGCCAACTGACAACTGACGTCACCCTCTTCCTGCTCACCAGGAGGGGTTCCTGTTCCTACTCACACACACACACACACTCACACACACACACACACACACACACACACACACACACACACACACACACACACACTTTGATTAAGTGCAGCATGTCTTAGCTAAACCAAAGAAAATGAATGCATTTCTGAAGGGGTTAACTGATCTGATCTGTTATTTTCTGTTTATCTGTTTCTTGTATTTTGTTGTACTTCCCTTTTTCTTTGTTTTTACTTTATGTTTTACTTCTCTTGGGTTTCTCTTTGCAGCCTATGCATTCATACTGGAATTAACTTATGCTACCTCATACAGGTGGATAAATATTCTAGTTAGGTTAAGAGGGATAGAGAGGCTCAGTACTGCAGACAGTTTACACGGAAATGGACTATAACCTATAGTTTAGGCCTAAATGTGGCCCATGTGGACAAATGAAGTTATTGGTTACCAGAAAAAAATAGCATAGAAATGAACTGGGTCTGTTAGAGAACCATTTTGACAATGAAATAACACAGAGGTTCTGAGATGGGATGTGTGCTTGACACAAATCAGACAGATCTGTTTCAACCAACTGCACTATGGACTTCCCTGTGTATTTGTGCATGTCAATTTGAGCTCAAAGGCCATGCCAACATTTAATGTTTCCTTAACATCTTGTAGTTGACAGGAAAACGTTGCATCGTTAAACGAGTACTGTAGCGATTTAGTCAGGCGACCCACACGAGACAGTTGAAAAATAGAATGGTCAAAGTCTGCAGCACACAACTGATATCCCTACTTTCACTCAGCACTCAGCAATACAACTTAATCGCCTGACTTAGCTTGAGAAAGCCCAAGCTGCGATACCCCTGATGATAACTTGAGAGTTTTTTTCATTCCAGATATTAGAAAGCTGCCTCCAGAGCAACAGGAGACAGAGGCTACAACTGTCTGAACAGTAATGCCTACACATACTGTAAACTGAACTTTGTGTATGTGGAGCGTCCCTTCAGCTGTTGACTGGTTGTCATCAAGAACAGACAAGTGTAATCAGTGGAAACAGTTATTTGTCTTTTTCCCCGCAGTTTTTTAATTAGCTATAAGTAGTATGCATTTCCATTCCGTTACCTCGAATCTTGATCCCCGATAAACGAGGCAGAGTGAAACTCTGTTTTCACCTCTCTGGTTGAATTTCCTGATGCCAACTTAGCCCCGCCCACGCCTTTGAAACGTCAACAGCGCCAAACTTGGGGCTCCCTATCGGGAAAATGACCACAGCTACCGAGGAGCCGCAATGGAGAAAAGTCCATTCCGTTACAGGGGTGATACCGCGGTCCAGACACGGACACCGCGCTGCTGCAATACGGGAGCTGATTATTGTTTTCGGTGGTGGAAACGAAGGGATAGCGGAGTACCTCCATGTTTACAACACTGGTAAGCTAACGTTAGCCGGACGCTAACTAGCAGGTTAGCGGCTAATGTTTTTAGCATGCCCAGAGTCAAAAACACTCATTAAGCCAACACAACCTTTGCATGAGCGTTTGTTGTTTATTTTTAGCATAATTTTGATTGCAGCATGGGTTAGTTGTTATAAACTAGCCACTATCTTGAGCTGGATAGCGGTATTTCAGCTGGATTGCTAGCTTTAAACAGACTGGTAGGAGGGGCGCCATGTCATGTGTACGATCAGTGCACCGTTATCTGAACAATTGAACTTTAATGAAAAAGTGGCACTAAATCACACAGTAGAATATAGCTTTAAACATTCTCACTATGTAGGTTAGTCATCATTGTAGTGGCGTGAATGAGCACTAGTAGTACACTTGTAAGTTTGAAGTGGTTGCTGTCCAAGATACTGTTTAAATTGTATGTTGTGCATTGTGCAATAAAGACCATAAAGTGTACTGTTTTTTTTTGTCTAATTTATCTAGCTACTAGGGGAAAAAAAGTTGTTTTCCTACAGGGTGTGTAAAATGTCTAAATGGCAGCATTCACCAGGATGTTCTGTGTAATGCAATGGCTGACATTTGGCCATTCTTCCAGTCTCAAGGCAGTGGTTTCTGCCTGCGGTGAGGGGTGACATCCCACCTGGCTGTGCTGCCCATGGTTTCGTCTGTGAAGGCACTCGAATACTGGTCTTTGGCGGTATGGTTGAGTTTGGGAAATACACCAACAGCCTCTATGAACTTCAGGTAATGCCGGCACATTTCTTCAGTGGTCTATTGTAACCCCGTTGCTAAAACATTGTCAAAGCGTGACTTTGGTCCTGTGTGACTCAGGCTAGTCGCTGGCTGTGGAAGAAGCTGAAGCCCAGAGCACCCAGGAATGGCTGTCCTCCCTGCCCCCGGATTGGACATAGCTTCACCCTTGTGGGTAACAAGTGTTACCTGTTTGGAGGGCTGGCCAATGATAGTGAAGACCCCAATGGCAATGTACCAAGGTACTGTGTGGGCAAGTACACACAATAAACACCCTACATGGAGTTTTATACCCTTGGCTTTTCAGAGACACATTAAGACAGGGCAGACTTGTTTTTGTAGGCTTCATCTAGTGGTTATTATCATTATCAATTAGTCTTCTGATATTTTTACCCAATTGATTGATTTATCTTTAAAAGTTTCAAGGTACACTTGTCATTCGTCAACACAGGGCTTGAAGTTGTAGCCCCCTTCGTGCCACACATTGAACAAAGTATATACAGATATTTAATATTACAATATAATAAAAATAATTTACACCGTTATACATTTTAACAAGGTAATGTGAAACTCCATGTCATTTATTTATGGTGGAGTGCAGAGTATGAGGTGGAGATGACCTGGGGGTAGAAGCTGCTTTGTAGTCTGGTGGTACGACAGCAGGTACTTCTGTATCTCTTGCCAGATGGCAGCAGGGTAAACAGGCTTTGGCTGGGATGGTGTTGCATCCCTTTAAAAAACGTCCCTTTAAATGACAACAGTCAAAGAAATTGATACCAAGTGGTAGTGACAATTAAAGGTGTTTTATTTTATTTAAGTTATACTGACCACACACCAGTCTTATCTACAAAAAATAAATTAGCCAAGACATACAAAGGTGGCACCAACACTAAACCTAGTGTTTCTAGACAAAGTGAACTACATGAGTGAAGAAAATTGTAAAGGGTACCCCAAACGTACCTAATTCCCTAAACCTCGCTCCATATACTGTTTCTTTATAAAGTGTGCTCTCACAGAATGCAGCAGTTGAGTCAGAGAAAGTGAACTCTTCAGGCGGGTTTCTTTTATTGAAGGCTTGGCATGGTGATTGGCCAGCTTCAGATTTCAAGCAATGAGTAGCAAGAAGAAAACACCCATGGCCAGCTTGGCACGTAACAGGTGGGTGCTGTCTCCTAGTATCCTGTGGGCTGTGTGCCGGCACCTCACAGATATCACTGATGGGTAGCGATGATCTTTAGAGTGGTTTTAAACACCCACTGCAGAGCCCTCCGGTCCTGGGCGGTGCACATCCTATGCCAGTTGGTGATGTTTTCAGTCAGGATGCTTTCTATTGTCTGTGAACGCTGACAAGAACTTGGCACTTTTTCCTTGCAAAAGTATTGAAACTATGATCAAAATAGTTTCTGATTAATTAGCTTTCAGCTCTAGTTGAAAGTATAACCTTTGAATGGCTCTAATGAACCTTGAGCCAATCACAGTGGCTGACTGCTGATTCCGGACCAATTGGGAGTCATTAGAGTTGAGTCCAGAACAAGCTTAATTATGATATATAGCCTCTCTCTAAGAGAGAGTTGCATAAATGAGTTTGACTCTTTACCATCTTAGATACATGGGTGACTTGTATGAGCTGGAGTTGCAGTCAGGATCTGGGGCAAGAGGCTGGAACATCCCAGAGACGAAGGGGGTCGGTCCCTCAGCACGAGAGTCCCACACCTCAGTTGCCTACTCTGGCCTCGGCTCCCCGAAGCTCTATATCTTTGGAGGGATGCAAGGATGCCGGTTGGACGACCTCTGGCAGCTTGACCTCGGTAGGACGTCTTTTTTTGACAGATTATTTTGACTATGTGCAAATTTTAGAAAATAAAGCTTTTTGCATTGTTAAGTTGTTTCTGTACCTTGAATTAAATACAAGGTATCTGCGTGTTTACTCTTCTAAATGGCAGTGAGAAACAACTCCAGAATATTCAAACTACCTTGTCATGATCCCTTTCCTTTCTTTAGACACAATGGTTTGGTCGACTCCTGAAACCAGGGGTTCCAACCCACTTCCCAGAAGCCTTCACTCTGCCAATGTCATTGGAAACAAGTATGAGATCCTTTATTGTCTGTGGTATATCTCTGTTTAGTTTAGTCTGTATGTGACACACGAGCTAGCCTTTGACAAACCGCAGCGTGTCCCTCTTTTTGCAGGATGTATGTTTTTGGTGGCTGGATTCCGGTTCCAGAGTCAGACAAACACATTGCTTTAGGAACTGAATGGATCTGCACCAACTCCTTATGTGTACTCAACTTAGGTCAGTACATTTCTCCTTAGAATATTCCACACTCTTGTCAGAATTTTCACGCAGGGTGTCGGGCTTTCTGCATCATTCAGAGGCCAGCAAAATCACTGCTGCCCTGTTTTACCGTCACAGACACTATGAGCTGGCACAACCTGGGCCCAGAGCAGCAGGATGACATCGAGTCCCAGCTGCAGAGCCAGGGACCCCACAGTGACGACCCGTATGCCTGTAGGCCCAGAGCCAGGGCCGGCCACTGTGCTGCCACTGTCGGGTCCAGGCTTTACATTTGGAGCGGCCGTGACGGATACCGTAAGAGCTGGAACTACCAAGTCTGCTGCAAGGACCTCTGGTACCTGGAGACAGGTGAGATCTGAGAGCAGGCTGTTTAGAGAGGCTGTACTGATGTCTTGTTGATTTCAATTGTTAGACTTTGGTGACATTTCATTAATACAGTTACACAATGTAATATTCTGTATTTTGTCCTCAGACCGACCTGCCACCCCTGAGGCAGTGTTACTCATCAAATCCACAGTCAGCATGCTTCATGTGGCGTGGCGCCCCCTAGCGGCGGCCGACTGCTACATCCTTCAGATCCAGCCTGCCTGTCCTCCCAGCACTGCAGCTGGTGATCCACCAGCCGCCCATCCAATGAGAACAGATGGACCTGAGGGGAAGGTTGAAGACAATTCAGGTAAGGAGGGGCCACATATTCAGTTGTCTCCTCAGTGCGGGCAGTGGGCAACAAACACGCTGAAGAAAAAAAATAGAGGTTACTAAACAACGAAAAAAAAAAAACTGTAGCAGGTGGGAAACATTCTAAAGACATTTCTGGCACTACACTGACATCTTCCTCCTTTCTCAGGTGTCCAGTCCCTTCAGCCTGAAATTGAAGGAACCACAAATGAAAACGCGGAAGCATCAGCTCGGGTAGATGTGAGTTGCTTAATTAAATCTGTAAATGAAGACTATTACATGTAACAACACTACCCTGTATTATCATTACCTGAAGAGACCAGCAGACCGACCACAGAGGTGTCAGTGCTGGTATTGTAGACTGAATTTGAACACACCGAAGGTGTTTGTTTCACGGTGCATTCACACTGAGTTTAGAATGGTTTCACCAAACACTGCTGCATTTTGTTCCTGTAGATTGGGTTCCTTTTTTCACGTGGGAATGAAGCCATTTGAACTTTAATTGTAGTACAGACAAAGAGGCGCGTGAGAATGTCTCTGTTCTGAGACCTCTGCTCTTACAGTATTTTAGTTTAATACAGTTTAGACAATAAGCAGATATTATCGTCTAAAATGACACAAGAAAGCAAAAACTTGCCACTGCAGTAAACACATGACGTTGCGTAAAGGAACTTCATAATAATACATTGTGAAGGAACCCTGACAGTTAAAACAGTAAAAAATTCACTGTAGTTTGGTGCTTTTATGCACTGTTTTGTTTGTGCCTTACTCTAGCTATGCTCTCTATTTCGCACAACAGTCATTTCCTCCCTGAATTTCAGGATGCTTCAGCACAGCAGGAATCTGCAGTAAAGTCGTCCAGTTGCTCAGCAGAGACCCGAGCAGAAGGAGCGAGGACTACCGGGAGAGGGACAGAGAAGGACTCGGACACAAAGTGCTGCGGTAAGGCTAATAGCTAAGTTATTAAATGCTGGATTACCCACGATGATTGTTGTGCTTCCCCAAATGTAATTGTTTGGGACAATAAAATGTGAAGGTATGTTTGAAGTAACAAACACACACAGCGTTAGGGAAACAAAAACACGCAGCAAGCTTTTTCACCAGAGCAACTGTTCAGTCTGAACTGCCCTCATCATTTAAAACTTTAGACAGTTTTGTTTTCTCACTCTAGCTTTAGTGTTACTGCAGTTTCTCAGCTTTGATCCTGAGCTTTTGCACACTCTATCTGTGTGTTGGTTGTAATAGCTGGACAGGAGACATCAACGACAGAGGTCAGCAGCTCAACTCAGCACCAGCCAGGTAACGATGATGCTCCCACTCTAATGTCAGCGATGGACCAGACTGCAGCAGGTTGAGGTTTTTCAAACAGGTGAAGCTCACTGCGGACGTTGCTTTGCTTTTACAGAGAAACAGCCTGTTTCAGCTGACAAGACAACGGATTTGTACGCCCCCACACACCAGGTCAGATACTTCTGTACAGTAATTATTGGCTCTTTCACTCAGCCTGGTCTGAACTAAGACTGTAAACTCTTTACCTCCAGAATCCTGATGAAGGAGTGTGGTTTGATGTTGGTGTGTTCAAAACACTCTTTTCTGAGGTCAGACATTACTTCCTGCCTGCTGACAGTGACCAGGCGACTGCAGCCATCAGCAGCCGGCCCCCAAATACTAAAGAGGTAAAAAAAAAACTACAACTTCCCACTTCCCAACTATTTTATTCACAAAAGACTGATTTTACAGTTGTTTATCACATCTCGGACATTAATTATCCATGAGGATGTGTCCTATGCTCATTGTTCTTGTTCTTCCTCCAGAGGAAGCTGCCAGGGCCTCAGGACTACCAGGGCAGAGAAAAGCAGGAGCTGGCTCCAGGTCAGACCTACAGGTTTAGAGTTGCAGGTTTCAACTTCTTTGGCCAGGGAGACTTCAGCCCGGTCAGCGAGTTCAAGACCTGCCAACCTGGTTTCCCTGGAGCTCCCTCTGCTGTCAAAATTACCAAGGTGACATATCCATGATATTCAGACACAGAAAACAAGGACATGTGATCAGTCATGTGGGCAACATGGGGGATATCAGTTACTGTAGACGGTTTTCAGACTGAAAAACTGTTGATAAAATAAATTAAGAGCTGCTACAATATTTTTATTTTTTATTTTTTTCCTGCACAGGCCAACGATTCGATCCACATCACGTGGGAGGCTCCCTCCTCTCCATCAGGCCGGATCCTGGAGTACTCCATGTACATGGCAGTGAGGAAGAGCCGCTCCACAAGCTCAGAGCGTCCGGGTCAGATGGCATTCATCAGGATCTACCGCGGCACTAAGATGTCCTGCTCGGTCAGCTCCACCCACATGGACAATGCCCACATTGACTGCTCCGCCTCCAACCGTCCGGCTGTCGTGTTCCGCATAGCTGCAAAGAATGAACAGGGCTACGGCCCCGCGACGCAGATCCGCTGGATTCAAGGCAGGGGGGCTTGAGTTTTTTCGCATGTAATAAGATTTTGTGGACAGATTCAACCTTGATCCAGCTGCCTGTTTCTGTCTTTTTAGATCCCACTAAGTTGCGTACACCTGCATCCAAAGCAGACAACAGTGCAGAGGCAGACCAGGATGCGGCTGACAGGTAACCAGAGTAACCTCCTAACCTAAAATTTCTGTTAATTTTCACTTTGTAAAATTGAATTTATTTTTTATTACATTTCCTTTTTCTTGCAGCTCCAGCTGAACGTGTGCACTCAGGAAGTTGCCAATGTACGCCACTCAGAGGATGTATATTTCCTAGATAGCTTTTTTAAATTTATTTTTTTATGTATTTAATTACTCTCTTGTAAATAGATATACATTTTCACAGGATACTTGACCACTTGGCTATTTTAGTTAAAAATGTTTTGTTAAGTAATAATATGTAATATGATATAGACCAAAGTAAGTGTGATTTCAGACTGAAAAGGTTGGAGGTGCCTTAGAGTGTTTTATCAGCCACTGCTGCTTTATACAGCATGTCATGGTTTGAATGAAACACAGGTGTTAAGATGTTTTCAGGGCCAGTGAACATCTGAAGTAAAATCTTTTTTTTAGTGTGGACTACTTTTACAATCCTGATGACTCTGTGAAGTTATGAAATACTAATGATCTGTTGTTGTTTTATATTCAGATCATTTACAATGATTCATGTTTGGTTTGAGATTTTTGTTTACAGGTTTTGTCACTGTGCACAACCATAAGTTACTACAAGCTTTTTTTTTTTGTGTCCATTACATTTCTGCATCACATTTATCAGTATATAATTTTGCATTTATTTTATTGTCATTATTCTCGCTAGATCGCTTACATTGTTAATGAGTTACATGTAAAAAAGGTTCCGTTCTAAATCAAAATTTGACACACTACTAATAATGTTTATGAATAAAGGTATCAAAAATGCTGCAGATATATTACAGGAAAAGATTTGCGTGTCAACACTATTATTGTCTTTGGTTTGACTAGCTCACCATTTAGTGGGCAAAAAGTATTGGTATTCTCCGCCATCACATCTGGACTGAGACTATTACAGGCCTCTATAACTGGTGTGCTGAAGGAACGCGTGGTATGCAGACCTCAGATGCTGCATCTCTTCATTTTCTTGCTAATAAATGATTCCTTGCTTGTGCTGTCTTCCATAGAAGAGCATTTATCGAGTATGGTATTTGATTAAGCTGCACACTGTATTTGAATGAAGATGAGGTTAAACCTCAAGAGGAAATCCACTTCACAACACTGCATGCACCTCACTCATGTACTATCCACAGTATCATTGTAGATGCGGTGTGTTTGTGTAATGGAGGTGAATTTGTTCTCATTAAGGACAAATAAAATTGTAAACCGGGACCTGTAGAACAATATGGTTTGCTTTCTGCGTCTTGTTTGTTTAAATCAGCAAAGCATTTAACAACAAAGGGCATTGAGTTTGTGGATACAATCATTTCTGGCGGTGTTTCTGGATATCAGTGGGCTGGTTGAAACAGTCCGTTGTTGTCTGTGGGTTCAACTGTCTGATTGTTAATGGAGATAGGCTTATCACTTCCTTTCTCTGGATGACATTCATATACTCGTTTTTATGCTGAAGTTGGCCATAGCAGAGTAATGAGAAGTGTTTCGAAGTACTTGCTGTATGTAATGATTGAGTAGCTTATAGTGTACAATCTGTGTACAGGATGTAAAGGAAGGGTGCTTACTGACACCGTTACCCAGTGATCGCAGTAGTAGGACAGTTCAGACAGCCAAGACTGATGCATAGCAAGATGATGTTCAACAACAGTTTTTTCAGGCACCTCAAAATTACTGAATTAGGTGTAGGTTGATCCACGGAGTGTTTGCATCTGCTCAGCTGATTTCCATATATATGATATGCTTAACTTATTCAGTCAGTATGTAGAGTGGTATGTTTAGGCTTGAGTAGTTGATATATCAGTTAGATAGTTACTATAGTAATGTTAACTATGTACTATATGTACACAGCAAAAGCCAGTACGAAAGTCTTTTTCAACGAGAGAAATGCACGCTGGGAAAAGATTCCCATGATCCCACAGTTTGTAGTTTACAGATTAGCTAGCTAGCGCAGGCTAGCAGAGCAAAGTGAAAGCAGGGAAGCAAGAAGTCCAAACTGAACAAGAGGTAAGTGGCTTTCAGAAGGCAGCTGTTCAAGTGTGTAAGGTAAATGGCAGTGTGGTTTAACGATACTTTATGGGTTTGTAATTCGTTGATTGAAACTCAAATGGGCGCCGGGTTGTACATAACGTTATCCATGGTAGCAAGCTACATTCAGGTGTGCTAACGTTTACTGGTTAACTAACTTGCCAAGTTGCTGCTAAAGTTAGCTTGCATGTAGCTGTTTAGCTCGCCGCGTCGCTCAGAATTGTGTTTCATTGAGAAAACATTAGTGCGTGATGCGAATCGCTGCTTATTAATTGTAAATTGCCTCAGGTTTGCAAAGACAATGTCCAGCAGAGAGTGTCCGATAACGGATGCACTAAAGTTAGCTAGCGCTAGCCCTGTGTCCTGCATATTAAGTCGCTGGACTCGGAGCGCGACATTTGAATCAACTCGATGCTTTTGACAAACTACAGACTTAAGTCCGCAGGCAATCTAAGCTCATTATAATTCGCAATCACAACTCTCGATCCACAGGCCAGTGTTTGCGTAACCAGTTTAATGTTAGATTAACGTTACTAGGTTGTACTTGAAGAGAGCCCGAGATCAACAAACCTCATCAAGTTCAGTCGTGTGGTTTTCCTTTGTGACTTTGGCATATGAAACTACAGTTTGTGCAGTAATGATATCATTTTAAGTACATTTCCCCCCCTAAGCGGATGACATTGGTCTCAGAATTACCTCCGAGATAGGATGCTTAATGTTAAGTGGCTCAAGTGGTTTTAGTAGTGTTGCAATCACAGAGTAGCGCCAACCAATCACTTGAGATTGATTCATAGCCTCGCCTTGACTGCTAAGAGGTTGTGATGTTAACAAGAAGCTGGGGGACTCTTCTCAAAGCCACCATGGTAACTAACTGACAACAAAGCCAGGCCTAATTCTTTAAGCACCTCGCCACATTTAAATAGATTGCAGGCAGTGTTTGCTCACTGTTAAAGAACGGAGGGCTTCCGACGCAGCAGCTTTTCTTTACTTCCTCCTGTCTCTTCCTCGCTCTTTCCTACAGAGGTGAAATGACCACCTCCGCCCTCGGCCAGTCTGCCCCTCTCGTCCCAAACCTGGAGCCTGGGATGGGGAGGTCAGCAGCCATGCTGGGGTTATCTGCTGGGTTGGGGGAGCAGAGATGGAGCTGCAGAAGATGCTAATCGATGAAAGGATGAAGTGCGAAAACCACAGGACCAACTACCAGACACTGAAGGCTGAACACACCAGGTACAGCTAAATCTTTTTAAATAGAAACATTTTGATCCTCTCAGCGGTCCTTATCTTTTGTGTCATGTTGTGTATGAATTATGAATCAAACCCTCCTGTTTTTCACCGTGCATCATGCTTCACAGTTTCCCTGTCGGTCTTCACTTTGCTCAGTCTCAGCACCACTTTCATTTTTTTTGCAGCTTGCAGGATGAGTTCACCCGGGCGCAGAGTGAACTGAAGCGCCTGCTGAGTGACAGACAGGCTCAGCAGGAGAAACTGCAGCTGCTGTTGGCCGAGCTCCGAGGGGAGCTGCTGGACAAAACCAGAGAGCTGGAGGATCTTCGAATGCAGGTAAACCAAACTCGAGACAAGAAAACCTCACACTACTGAAACTATGATACATTATGCTGCTCTTTGATTGATTAAAGGGCGGAACGAGATTCACAAAAGGACACATTTGTTTCTGGTGTGGCTGAGATTTTAGTTTTTAATGTAATAAATTAATAAATTGCCTCTGTGCAGTTAAACTTCCACTGACTGAACACAAGTGTGTGTGTGTGTGTGTGTGTGTGTGTGACCAGGTGATGACCCCTCAGCGGCTGGAGTTGCTCAGAGCTCAGGTGCAGCAGGAGATGGAGGCTCCTGTCAGAGAGAGATTCAGTAAACTGGAGGAGGTCGGTCTGTCTATCTGTTTCTGTCTGTTTCCATCTGTGTTCTTTGTACAAACAGCGGCTACTCACTTCAGCGTGTGAGAGAGAGAGAGAGAGAGAGAGCACTAGTATCTATGATAGTAACTACCCATTTACTTCAAATTTGTGTCTAGTTTACAATCCCCACTACATTATGTAATGTATACACATGAAATTATATATATATATATAACATTTTCTAAGCTTAGACATGGTAAACCTAGCTTGTCATGAATGGTTGTCCTGCTCTAAAGAGATGCTCTAAATGAAAAGAAATGGATGTACTGATTGATTTTCGAGGGATTAATTCCCTGGGGAAACATACATTACTTCCTGTCGGAGTTTGTGATTGACAGGAAGTCATATAATGTAATGCAGCTCTGATATAAAGACAGTAACAACGCTAAAACAGAATGTTCCTTTTAGGTTTGGTGTTATGGATTATGTCACCATATGGAATACTGTACATGAATAAACAGCTGTGGCATCTACTGCAGAAGGAAGTACATTTATCCTTCAGTACCTGCTGTAAATTGGCGTTAGCAGCTGTGACTATTAAGTCCATAGCAACGGTCAAGCGATTAGCATTGATTGCCTTTTGAAAGTCATTTGAAAGTCTGCGCTTTCAAGGGAACAGCAGCTCATTTCCATTGTGTGCTTGATTGCTACCTCTCTCCTCTCACTGATTTGGAGCTAATGTGTGTACTTGTGGTTCTTTTTAGGAGACAGAGAAATACAGGTCAGAGTACAACAAGCTGCGGTATGAGTTCACCTTCCTCAAGTCCCAGTTTGACCACCAGAGCGAAGAACATGCTCGTATACTGGAGGAGAGGAGGATCCGCTTTGAAGCAGAGGTAGGTTTGGTCGGTCAGAATTTTGGTTGTTCTATGCTCTTAAGTAAAATAATAGTGTGATGTCAAGTTGTTGTTATTCACAGGTGAAAGTACAGTAAGTCACATATTTAAATATTTGATATCTTTTCATGTGACAACACTGAAGAAATGACACTTTGCTACAATGTAAAGTAGTGAGTGTGCAGCTTGTATAACGGTGTAAATTTACTGTCCCCTCAAAATAACACATCACACAGCCATTAATGTCTAAACCGCTGGCAACAAATGTGAGATACTGTAGATGCTAATTTAAACGACCTCCCTCCTGTTGTCAGATATCTCGTCTGGAGAGGGATAGGGAAGACCTGGTGGCTCAATACCAGAGTTCAGACCCGCTGCGTGATGGGAAACGAGTGGAGGCTCTGCTGAGGGAGAAAGCCCAGCTCCACCTGCGCCTGAAGGGCCTGGAGGCAGAGGTGGCCGAGCTTCGCGCCCAGAAGGACAACTCGGGCCAACAGGCCGAGAACGTCCAACGCATTCAGATCAGACAGCTAACGGAGTCTCAGGCCACAGTGAAGTCTCTGGAGGTGAGACAGCAGCGGCCCTGCTGTCATGTTACAGGACTTAGGTTTTTTTTATTTATTAAGGAGGATCACATTATATCTCACATTAAGATTATAGGAGCTATAAAGGGGACAGGAAAAATCTACATAAAAATCTACATTTTTTTTTTTTTGGTGATTGTTGGATCTGATTGGTTGTTGGTTGTGACAGGCGGAGCGTCAGTCGCTGCGTCTGCAGCTGGAGCGGATGGAGAGCGAGCTTCATCTGACCCATGAGCAGAACAGCCAGCTCACAGGACGACTCCACAAAGCTGAGAGAGAAGCCAACTCCCTCACCTGCCAGGTACGCCGCACCTTGACCTCTAACATGTGTTATCCACTGCCATATCACGAGTATACACGGAGTCATTACAGAGCACTGTCTGGGCTTCATGGCGGGTTAAGTGAAAGGATTATAATGCATCAAGCTGGAAAGGTTTGCCAGTGATGGGAAACTTGTACCCTTTTGTCTACCCAGGTTTTGTTCACTTCCGTGGTTTTTGTCACAATGTGACTTCAAATCTGTGTTTTTATGGTTGTGAAATGCTCCTTCTATCTATCCAAATGTGGTTGAATTGTTAGACAGTCTTTATAAATGTCAAAAAAAGATAAATTATCTAATTTTCTGGTTCTCAGATTGAAAGTCTGAAGCACTCACATAAACTGGAGGTGGCCAGTGTCAAACTGGAGTGTACCCGCTCTAAAGGGGAGTTGGAGAGGGAGAGGGACACACTGCAGGGGCAGATTGACGGTATGGAGACACACACGCACACACGCACACACACCTGTGAGTAATCTGCAGAGAGAAATGGGCCACCCTCCTCGCTTGTCACGATATTTCAGCCTTTGATTTTGTATTCAGTCACTGGGTGGAAATTAGTCACCCCACCTCCCACCCACAGTCTTTTTTTTTCTTCACTAGCTGTCTAGAAAAAAGGTCAATAGTAAACACAAAAAATATTTGCTGCAGCAACAGATTCTTTGTTGTTCTTTGACTATTCATGGCCATAGGTTAGTTATTTTATTTGATCCAGACCTTAGTCTCTCAAAGCACAGAATAATTGTAACTTTTACAGTACCCTCAGTTTCTCACGGTAACTTGTGTCTCAGGTCTGCAGGCGGACGTGGAGGTGTTGAAGGCTGCGGTGGAGCGACACAAGGAAGTTCTGGTGGAGAAAGAGAGGGAGATGGTGAGGAAAGTGCAGTCTGCCCGCGAGGAGGAGTTCCGCAAAACTGCAACCTTGCACGAGGAAAAGTGAGAATCACCCTAATTTTATTTCAGTCATTGATCGTTCCAGCTAGGTGGATAATATAAATGCCTAATTGGTACAAAATCAAAAATGGCATTTCTGTGCAGCTCAGCCTTTACTTCTGCCTTTTCTGCCTGACTACATTTCATTTGAGAGGATTTGCAATTGATTTATGTTGTTAGGTTGGAGTTGGAGAACCGTCTCGCTGCTCTGGAACAGCAGAGAGCGCTGCAGGAAGCTGCAGACCACGCCCAGTCGGAGGATTGGGAGGAGCGTCTCCGTAGTGCACAACAAGGAGAGGAGTCGGCCCGCAGGGAACTGCAAAACCTAAGGTCAGCTTTGGACTGAATGTTGAGTGTTACTAAACCTGCACAGCTGCCTTAGTCAGTTACAGTCAGCAAACATCAATATGCCTTTTTTTAATGTAATATCCACATGTGTTATCTGCTACGTCTTATCTACGTGGTGATACGTACATTATAACTACCAAGCTCTGGGTTCACTTATTATTTTTAACTGAGAAGGAACTGTGCATGTAGAGGCCACAGTTTTTTTGCTGAAACAAATTTAGATGAAAGGAACGCTTCTCAGTTTCCTTTACAGACTCTTTGCTCTAGTTTCTGTTCCCATATAAACATTTTGTGGCCAACTGCTCAGAAAACATTGTGCCAGTTTTGCCATGCCCAGCTTGTGAGGATGTCGATGCCATTTTATACCATCATTTAGATTCTTATTTAGTGAAAATTACAGCACTGTAATCTTTAAGTTAGGTGTGCAATTGCCTATTGTGCAAGACAAAAGGGAAAAATAATAAAATGAACAACCAGAAAGATGTTTTTTTTTTTGTCTTTACAGAACCAAACTCCAGCAGCAAAGCTCACAGCTTGACGAGCTTGAGAGACAGAAAGCGGAGATTGCCGACCTACAGCAGGTGAGTCAACGTCAGCTATCTCAAAGTGTTATTTGTCCTGCAGTCGGCGTGCCACGACAAAACAAAAAAACCCAGGGGAGTGTGTGAATTTTTGTTTGTTTGACCCAACAGCAGAACCAGGAATTGAGTGTCCAGCTGGGGACACTGTCTCACTCTGAAAGTGACCTGATGGAGGCAAACCAGAGACTGAGAGGAACACTGGACAGAGTCCGGGAGGAGCTGAGGGCGGCCCGAGCCCAGGCTGAGAAGAGCCAGCACGAGGCAGAGAGGTACATCTGCTCTTGAAATAAATCCGCTAATCTTAACTATTTGGGCCTGGGGCGACTCACTCACATCACTGATTACGGTAAGACTTCAATTTTCATAACGTGCGTCGGCAGGGATTCCTCCAGAGAACAAGCTGCATCTGAAAAGACCTTGTCTATGACCATATAAAGTTTGGGAATATTTTAGACAACGAGGTGCTCTGTCAGCTTTATAAATTGGAAATGGTTTATCACAGCAGCACAACTGCTGCGTATGAACACTTGTGGCGGAAGACGGCTCCCCACACAAGCACAATATATTAGGATTATCAACACGAGGAACGCGTTCCTGATCAGGCATCTGACAGATGGGGTCTATTATTATTATTATTAATCATATCCTAACACAGCAGTGACATTTGGAAATTAGACTAATCATAAAATATGCTACTATCATTATCCTAATGTGCTTCGTGTGTCTCTTCAGATTAAGAATCAGATTAATTGATTAAAAAAATGATTATGCAGCCCTATTAACTATGAAACAGGACTCAATTAAAACACTCTCCCCCCCCCCCTTCTCTCTGTGTGTTGTTGCTCCAGGCTGGTGGAGGACCGTCAGGTGGAGTGGTTGGAGGAGAAACACAAGCTGCAGGAGCGAGCCGCTGGGCTGCAGCAGAAATACTCCCAGGTCAAAGAGAAACTGCAGAGGGCAGCAGCGGCCCAGAAGAAGGTACGGCCGCTCCCAGCCTCTTTACTTTCAGCAGATTGTGGAAACGCCTCATAACACTGTCTAGGAGCTAAACGTTGGTGTGGGTGTGTCGTGCAGAGGAAAACGCTGACGGAGAACAAAGAGAAGGGGCTGCATGATAAGATCCAGCTGCTGGAGGCCAAGATAGAGGAGCTGGAACTGGAAGCTGCTGCAGCCAAGAAGTAAACTTCAAATCTCTCATTTAATGAATGATATAATATAGTTAAGTTAACTGGCCAGGCGTTGCTGCTGTGTCACTGGTCAAACTTACTTTTTTCTTGAGGAACATGTCACCTTAATATTTTTATGATATTTCTTGTAGGAAATTTTGTCGAAGTTCACTTTCCCAAAAAGACATTAAGCAACCACACAGGAATCTACAAGGGAGCCAGTCACAGGCCTGCTTGTCATGTCTGGCCAACAGTGTGGAAAGTTGTCTAATTTCCAACTCCAAATTTCTGCCCCCCCCCGTGCAGACGTTCATCTTTCTCAGAGGAGCAAGCTCAACTCAGCAGACGGTTGAAGGAGCTGCAGCGACGACACAATGAGTTTCGACGCCTCCTATTTGGCGGCCAGGCTCCTTACGGTGCTGGCCCCGCCTTCCTGACCTCCTCACCTACCCCCTTCCTCCTCCTGGGGTCTGAAGGGCCATTCTCCAACATACCAGTAAGCATAACCAGCTGTTTGCATCAGACTGTAGTGTAGCTGGATGGTAACACTATGAATAGTTAAATGGCCACAAAAGTGACAGCTACAGAGACCAGTTTTTACACACAAAGATAGACAGACCCTGGGCCCTGTTTCAGAAAGCAGGTTTAGTGAAAACTCTGGGTTTGTTAAGCCTAAGATGAGGGAGAGTCTGGGTTATCGGTTTCAGAGACTTTAGATTTTAGTTCATTACCCAAACAAAATCTAAACCATGACTGCTTTTAAGATGCATCTGTCATCGATGTAAGGACAGAGACAACATCTCTGGACACCGTGGATTTATCCTCAGCACAGAATAAAATCTAAAAGCGACTCTGTGGACATTAAGGTTAGGCAGTCAGGATGGCAACAGTTACTGTAATGACACATTTATGTCTTTTTTCCATTCACACACCTTCTATCAGTTTCAACATAACTAGTTGATTGAACTAATTCTGATCAGCTGTTCTGAAACTTTTCACATCTCGGGCTTAATCAGCTCAGTTTGTTAAACCTGCTTTCTGAAACGGCGCCCAGCCCAATAAAGCTAACACACGTTGAGTTTTGAGGAAATTAAATGTCCCAGTCTTTTCCCCCCCTCTTCTCATAGCAACCTGTTATGTACTGAGCTGAGCTCCTGAAGTTACAAATGAACAAATGTTACGGTCATGAGAGTGAAATGAGGAAGATCAAATAATCACTGACAAACACAAGGTTTGGTAACAGTGAAACCCCACAGCCAATGTGAAACCTAAGGTTTATACAGACTTACCAAAGTGTGAATGAATCCAGAGGAAGCAGCATGCATGTGTGAAATACAGACTGTTTGAACAAGGCGTGTGGGTGTTGGTGTGATCGAGGGAAGCATTTCTGTAAAGTGCGTGTTTTCCCTCCATGCTGCAGGAGGAGCAGCATCAGAGGGAGCTTTCTCTGCTGCGGCGGCGGCTCGAGGATCTGGAAAGCGCCCAGCAGCAGCAGCTGGAGGAACTGGGATCTCTGGTGCAGAGGGACCGGGCCCTCACTCCCCAGCCTGACCTGTGACACCCCAACACTTCTTCCCACTGGACTTGCATTTGAAATACAGAGCGAGATGGCGTCCTGGTTGTCACATTGAGGACCCCAGCTGTGTTTTAGAAGCATTTAGAGCAGAAGCTTTATTTATTGCCATATTTCCATAAAAAAATGGAGAAATGAGAATGGATTTTCTCAGCATTTCTTCCCTTTTTTTAAGATTGACCACTAAATCCTCAGGGTTTGATGTTATATTGACATGTTTGTTGTTTACACACATTTGCTCTTAAGCCACTTGGGAAAGCTTTTTATACAGATGAGTGAATACAAAGTTTATACAGTCATTTCCAACAGGTTTTACTAAAATTGTATTGAAAAAAAACTTGTTTCCTGATATCTGTCTTTTGACTCTGTGTGTGGGATCTTGAGTAATGATTACAGTGAACCCAGTACAGTGAAAAACAACTGTTATTAACTGAACAGATTTGTTGCCACACAATACTGTGAAACTGCAGAACTACATCCATCTGACACAAGACTGGTCGGCAGACGTGTTACAAAACTGCATTCAGTCAAGTCCTTTAATATAAGCAGGTGATATGCGCCTCGCTTCATTGTCTTCAAAGGTGGCCATTTTTATGCCATAAACATCCCAGGATTCAGAGTTTCCAACAGACTTTGTCACGTCAGGGCAGATGACGCTGTGAAAAGCATCAAGACAAAAACTCTGCTATGGTTAGCAGCTCCCTTTCAGCTCCTCTGGAACTGTTTAAATCGGGATGTTCTCTCCATCATAGTAGCAGGGCAGGATGCATGCTGGACAAATGTCTGACAGCTTTTGCTGAGTTTTCCTCTCCTCATGTCATCTGTAGTTCATTTATAAGTGCAAGGATGGTCGCTCAGTTCCAGGAGCAGCTTTTTAGTCCATCAAACAAGTTTTTAACATGATTTAGCTGCTCCTTCAGGTCATCAGGGGCCCCGTTTTGGTCCAGCTTATCTTGGATCTGTAGAAAAGGCAAAAGTACCCAAAAGAGCCATTTTAAGACATTTTACAGGCATATTATAAATCCACATTTTACTACAATCTAGTCAAAATTCTGTCAGTGGCGTGGGGTATATTTCAGGCACACCTTCCAATAAAAAGTGTTAGCCTGTGTCATTAAGATGTAAATTTAAGCCTCAACACCAGACAGCACATGCAGCTCAACAAGCCTTTTCCTGTGGTACTGTGTTGTAGAATGTTTCAGTTCATAAAAAAACAACTGGTGGGAGCTTGTTCGGTAATGCCGCTTGTTTATTTGTATTAGGCTATTCCTCAAAGGCTTTTGAAGAGGAGCTGCGCTGCAAATGAGAGCAGGAAATGAAAACCTGATAAACGAAGCAAAGGGAAATCAGAAGGTTCAAAATCTCATTTCCTCTCCACACGGGGCCTCGTGACACTCGTGTCACTTTCATAAGCAAAGTCGCTCTCGGCTGTTGTCAACATCTCAGATGTTTCTAAGGAGATGGCATCTAAAATGAGGGTAAACCACTGATGTGGTGCTCATGAAGCAGAAATCACCACCATAAATAAACATGTCTAAAATATTAACACAATAATCTCTTAAGGAAAAAGGGCTGGTATGACACCTCTCTAGTATTCTGACTACTTAAAGCTCTTTTGCCAACGGCTCATCACACTGGAACAGATGTTCATAGACACACTCACACTTTGGGTTTAGTATCTTGCCCAAGAGTCACGTTGACCTTCTGATCAGTAGATAAGCCACTAATTCTAAGCCGCAGCTCCCTTTTAACACCACTATGTTGTGAGGTCAAATTAGATTTATGATTCACTAGTTTAACAGTTCAGATCTGTTGTCACCCACACATCACACAGACATATTTGCAATTGATAGTGAAAAAGCAAAAGACATGGATTTTTATAATACAAAATCAGACCCAAAATCATACAACTTACAACTTTTTATAGTCAAACTGAAATAGGTCAGTCTGTCAGCCAGCTCTACTGAAGGGTGTCAACATGAATGACAGCGAGTGTTCACACTAACTAAAATATTTTTGCAACAAAACCAGACGTGGCATCTCCAACATCCTCATCAGTTCATACTGGTCATCGTCTAAGGGTTTCACTCTCCTTTAAAAACCATCTAAAAACATCCAAAGTGATTTGAAACTAAACATGAAAACCTAACACCATGAAAGTGAAAAGAAAAATGTGCACGAGCTAGTCTGGAAGTGAAAAGAACTGACCTCTGTGAAGTATCGCTTGATAAATTTGTAGAGCTCTCTGAGGGCGGCAGCATCGTTGAACTCGTTTTCATGTTTCTGAAATGAAAACAAACACCTATCCACTCACTGTCCTTCCATCACAGCGCCACTTTAAATTAAAAAAAAGATGTACTGAATTGGACGTTACCTTTGACTCGTCCAGCAGGAAGTCCTTGAATTCTGAGTCTGTGAGTGGAGACTGTTCTCTGATCTGCTTGTAGTAAGCCTTTACTTCCTGTTTGAACTTGGGAATGTCTTTGGCATAGAGGAGCTTGTTGGTAGGTGCATGCTGGAACACAGTAAGATTCAAGGAAGAGTGTCAAGCAAACTTCTTTGCATTCATAGGTGCAAACCTCCTTTGGGTAGATGCACGATTTTGCTTTCTTTTTAAGATTGACCGACTTTTGGTTTCACCCCTGCATGCTGTCTGAACAAACAAAGGGAAACTGGACTTCCTGCAATAATACACTTTGACACGTGGACTTTACCTTCCCCAGCTGGGTCTCACTAAGAGAGAAGGAGTCCATGAAGGCCTGAGCGATGACAGAAAGGCAGCCGTCCAAATGTGGTGTCTTCTCAATGTCAAAAACAAACTGGGGGTTCTTCAGGATGTTGACCCAGAAGCGTAGAGGCAAACTGGTAGCAGGACGACAGTTACCAGGGAAGAAAAACAGGTTTTTAGTAGACATGCTCAAGGTCATATACCACTGCACTACATACAGGTGCTGGTCATATAATTAGAATATCATCAAAAAGTTGATTTATTTCAGTAATTCCATTCAAAAAGTGAAACTTGGATATTATATTCATTCATTCCACACAGACTGATATATTTCAAGTGTTCATTCCTTTTAATTTTGATGATTATAACTGACAACTAATGAAAAGCCCAAAATCAGTATCTCAGAAAATTTGAATATTGTGAAAAGGTTCAATATTGAAGACACCTGGTGCCACACTGTAATCAGCTAATTAACTCAAAACACCTGCAAAGGCCTTTAAATGGTCACTCAATCTAGTTCTGTAGGCTACACAATCATGGGGAAGACTGCTGACTTGACAGCTGTCCAAAAGACGACCATTGACACCTTGCACAAGGAGGGCAAGACACAAAAGGTCATTGCTAAAGAGCTCTGTGTCCAAGCACGTTAATAGAGAGGCGAAGGGAAGGAAAAGATGTGGTAGAAAAAAGTGTACAAGCAATAGGGATAACCGCACCCTGGAGAGGATTGTGAAACAAAACCCATTCAACAATGTGGGGGAGATTCACAAAGAGTGGACTGCAGCTGAAGTCAGTGCTTCAAGAACCACCACGCACAGACGTATGCAAGACATGGGTTTCAGCTGTGGCATTCCTTGTGTCAAGCCACTCTTGAACAAGACACAGCGTCAGAAGCGTCTCGTCTGGGCTAAAGACAAAAAGGACTGGACTGCTGCTGAGTGGTCCACAGTTATGTTCTCTGATGAAAGTAAATGTTGCATTTCCTTTGGAAATCAAGAGAGGAGAGGCACAGAATCCACGTTGCTTGAAGTCCAGTGTAAAGTTTCCACAGTCAGTGATGGTTTGGGGTGCCATGTCATCTGCTGTTGTTGGTCCACTGTGTTTTCTGAGGTCCAAGGTCAACGCAGCCGTCTACCAGGAAGTTTTGGAGCACTTCATGCTTCCTGCTGCTGACCAACTTTATGGAGATGCAGATTTCATTTTCCAACAGGACTTGGCACCTGCACACAGTGCCAAAGCTACCAGTACCTGGTTTAAGGACCATGGTATCCCTGTTCTTAATTGGCCAGCAAACTGGCCTGACCTTAACCCTATAGAAAATCTATGGGGTATTGTGAAGAGGAAGATGCGATACGCCAGACCCAACAATGCAGAAGAGCTGAAGGCCACTATCAGAGCAACCTGGGCTCTCATAACACCTGAGCAGTGCCACAGACTGATGGACTCCATGCCACGCCGCATTGCTGCAGTAATTCAGGCAAAAGGAGCCCCAACTAAGTATTGAGTGCTGTACATGCTCATACTTTTCATGTTCATACTTTTCAGTTGGCCAACATTTCTAAAAATCCTTTTTTTGTATTGGTCTTAAGTAATATTCAAATTTTCAGAGATACTGAATTTCGGGATTTTCATTAGTTGTCAGTTTTAATCATCACAATTAAATGAAATAAACATTTGAAATATATCAGTCTGTGTGTAATGAATGAATATAATATCCAATTTTTGAATGGAATTACTGAAATAAATCAACTTCTTGATATTCTAATTATATGACCAGCACCTGTACATATTATTTTTTTGTTTGTTTCCTTCTGTCCACAGAGCTTTTGATGACTCAGCCATACCTGTTGGTCTTCCAGATGTGCAGGACATCTGGGTCGGCGATCTTCATGCTGTCTGCCTGAGCGTCCAGGAAGTCGAAGAAGTATTTGACAGCGTGTGGAACTCTGGAGTACGGCGTCCCCCAGATTGATCTGAACAGGTTCTCCACATATGAATGCACTGCCACCTAGAAGAGAAAAAACAAAATAATGTCCTTCTCTGCTGTGTAGTTCACAGTGAAAAGAAAAAATTACTGATGTTAAAGCATCTACAGGTAAGGAGCAGCAAACGAGATATTTCAAATTTTGTTTGAATTCTCTCCCCTCTGAAATAATCAGATATACACCCATTCTTTCACCAGAACTCTGCACTTTTAATTATTTATTTCCTCTTTTAAAAAAGGAAATATTAAGTGTCATCTACTTTCTTATCTGACAAAAACCTCTCCAAATAAAAAAAAAAAGAGGTCACCACAACAGGAAGTGTTTCAGCCGCACATTTGCAGTTGTCCATCTCGAACGTGTCTGACAGAACAGATACACTTCTATTTTAATCAGTGAGGCTGCACACAGGCCATGTAAAGGCTGCTGTTTAAATGCAATGTGAGGTCTATTTTTTCCTTCTAGTTTTACACGTGATTGTGTCTTCGATTCAGAGCTCTGCCAAAAAGCGGGTGACCTATACTCAGCACTGTGCGTGAATGCATCCTGTGTACACGGAGCACTGAAGCTGCTGCTGCTCTGCCAATGTGCTGCTCACGCTACGCCTCCTGTGTAGACAAGAGTAACAGCAATAGCACGCTTCCTCTGCAACATTAACACCGCTACAGATGGTAAACATAACTGTGTAAGAGACTGAGACTGGTATCAGTTCTGCTAGTGCAGGTGCTAGAGTTTTGACTGGAAGAAAGAAAGGACAGCACATTGCTCCTGTTCTGGCTCACCTATGTTAGTTACCAGAATCAATTTCAAAATCTTACTATTTGTTTTTACAGCCTTAAATGGATTAGCTCCACAATACATCGCTGATCTGCTAACTCCATATTCTTCCAGGCTTTCTCTGTTGCTGCTCCCTGGAACAGCCTGCCGTCTCACATTAAGTCCTGTTCCACTATTGACATTTTTATATCCAATTCAAAGTCCAATCTTTTTTCTCTTGCCTTTAGTTCTGCCCCACTAGATTTTCTCAAGTCCTCTCTCATTTCTAACGTCCTCTTACTGTGTTTTATTCTGTCACTGGTTTTATTCTATTTCACACTTCTCACCTTTAAAAAAACAAATATCATATTTTATCATGTTTGTTGTGTTGGGTTTCCATTTTTAGTCTTACCTTCTCTGTGTTACTGCATTATCGTATACTGAGATAGATTCTAACCCATCTCCCCTGAACGGAAAGTGCTCATCTGCCGTTTTCAGATGTGCTATATAAAACTAGTGTTGGTACGTGCTGAAGTAAAATGAGCCATTGTTCCCCTTGCCTTGGTGGAGAGCAGCTTGGTGAGGTGCACTTCCTTTAGTTTTAACTTCTTCCTCTCTGGGTTCTTTCGTTGGTCCTCGTCTACATCGGGATCAATCTGCGGAAAAGAACCATCAAACACCCTTACATTGATTAACCTCACTACCCTTATAACATTTAGTGTTATGCACACATGTGCGGTGTTGAAAATGTCCCTGTCTTGTAAACTGATGTGATGATTCACCTGTGCAAACAAAGAAAAAAAACACAAACTTACCAAGTGGAAGTATTTTCCAGCGAAGTTCTCGTCATCTAAAAGTAAAACAAATGAACAGCAATCATTAACATCATCATTATTAGAAATCAACTTCCTCTTCTGCCATCTAGAACCTAGTTCAGTGGTTCCAAATGTATTAAAAATAATTCAGCGCTGCTTGTGTTCCAACTAACAGCTAGGATGTTAGTCCACTACAGTGTAAAAAAAAAAAAAATAATAATTTCAAACTCACAATGTCCACTTTTGTGTTACAAAATAATCTCAACTCAAGGTCCACCTGCTGGCCGTTTATGAGCTTTCAACTGCATCTCAAGGTCTCTGGACTCCGGCGTCAAGTCATGTCCCGTGTTCCAGTTTTTTAGGACACATGATGGCAACTCAGCCAGTTCCATTTGCTGATCAAGACTGTAAGAAGTGGTTAGAAGCTCAGAAAAAACTAGTAAGAAGACCTTGAGTGAAGATTATTTTGCCACATGTACTGATGCCATGGTCAAGAATAAACTATGAGAACAGTTTTCATGGCTGGTACAAAAAGTACCACAAGCTGACTGGACCCATTTGATGCTTAGAGAGTGAAGTTGATTGTAAACTCTGAAGTCTGTTATTTCCAATTAAAGATACCTCATTTTAACTTCCTGGCTATAGCTTATTGATATCGCCTCATCAGTAAGCTACTCTGAATACAGGACCCACCAACTGTTTTCCTCTTAGTAAAATTAATTGAACAGATTAAGATTAACATTTGAGATCCAACTGGCAGGCATATTTCTTAACTTTGGACTGAGCCAGGCAAGCCGTATGTCTTCCAGTCTCTATGCTAAGCTAAAATAATTCCCCCCTGGGTCTATCTTCATATTAGTGCGCAGAGTGTCCTATTGATCTTCTCATCTACTCTTGTTGAAAAATAAAAGCGAATATGCATATTTTACAAAACTATCCCTGCATGTGTAATGTGAACAGAGTTTCCCTTCTCAGCTCTTACCCTTCAGACTTCCCTGCGGGCTCAGAGGAGGATGAGTTTTCTTAGAAAGCACTTTGATTGTCGCTCCATCAGGAACCTACAGAGGTGCAAACAGACCATCCCACAGAAAGGTTCATAAATGACATCTTCTTTCATTTTGAAACCTTGCTGTGAAATTAGTGAGCTGGGAACAAACACTCGTACCACTCCCCTACACTTCAGAAGGCTTACATTTCTAATGTAGTGGGTAGCTTTTGAGGAACTTAGAACGTCTTCACTTGATATTTGCTAGAAGAAAGATTTTTTCAGTTGCAGGATGGCTTTGGCCAACACAGTCCAGGCCACCAGGTTTTCACTCGTGGGGCAGAGTTTATCTTTCCCAGGCTCTGAGGGTACTGATGGATAGGAGATGCATAGCACAAGAAGACTCCCTTGATCCCATTAAGAAGCCATTAGGAACCACTCTTCCTCCAGTACATTTCTTTCCGTTGATATAAAAACTCTCTCTAGGCAGCTTTATTGACAAAGTGAGATGGAGTACAGCTTCCCATCTTCTCTCAGTGAGATGCAATACGGTTGTTGCCCACAGGAAATGATTCAATTTAACAACAAAGTAATGAAAGTAAAAGTACATTTTTGAGTTACTTTCCATGAACAACTGTGTTCAGTACACAGAGAGCTGATGTCAGATCATCTGCCACCTCTGTAAAGGGTTTTTGTGTCACCTTTTAGATGTTTTTACATTTAAAACAGCTACTTCTCCTCTTCTGGTTCCTCCTGCATGTGAAACTATGCAGCCTTTTCCTTTAAGATTAAAGTTGTCTATGCGCTATATTAAAAGGGAGGTATTTGCAATGATTGATTTGTTTTTTAGATTTTGAATCCAGTTTCTGTATGCATACTCTCCTCCTGTAGGCAGGAACGCAACAATAATACTCAAAGTGAGAGGAGATTTCCTCCAACTGACAGAGAACCAGCTTTTTTCAGTGTTGTGGCCGTGTTTCTGTTCAGTTTCACCTCAGCAGCATCCTCTTTTCAGCCCACGCCACAACATAACACAAACAGAAACATCTGCTCAGTTTCTGCAAGAGAATACAGTATGACTCTCTTCTTCCACTTACACAATGCTTTTTTCCCCCTCTAATACTCCTATTTCTCACCTTGTAGTGCTTCAGTGTATTGAGCATTGTCACGTCCCCGATGACCTCCGAACTCGCGTCCACTTCCTCAAGAGGGACAAACAATCCATCCTTCTCATACTCTGGCGAGAAAAAGTGACCAAGTTAGAATGAAATGGGTTTTTTTTCAAAAAGACATTAATCTTCAAAAATATATGGTTTAATTTTTATAAGAGGCGCAGTAATTTCCTAAGACAGCCCGGCACTGTAGTTTGAAGCATATACAAAGAGGAGGAAATAATACACTTACTGGGAACCATTTTCTGCCTAAGATTAATACCCATTTGATGCACCACCATGATGATGTATGTGGGACTGGCATAATAACCATGTTCACGGTAATGAAGGAACATGTAAATCAGTGCATCGTGGGGCACTTTGATGTATTTTTAAAAACACTGTTCAAAAAATGACCACTTAATCATCACAGTATAACATCATGTCAGTTAAACTTCAGGGATTTGAATCTGTGCAGTTAGGAGGCATAAATGATTGTGAATCAGTGCCACCTGTTTTGGTGCAAATGTAAGTGATAATAGGTGTGAGTTCAGCGCTGACAAAACATTTTTTTTTCTCCACGGGAACGGTGGTGCCTTGAACACCCTGTTGTGCACGCAAGTGCATTGCATTTCCCTGCCTTTTTAACACCTTTGTGTTTACAAACTTGTCGCCGCTGTTTGGGTAACACCTGTGACATGCCCACCAAACAGAAGGAAACATACTTAGAAGCCTGTTGCGGAACGTTACACAACGAGGAAACATGTCGTTCAATCTGAAAAAGTGGCAAACCAGTGCAAAAGATCTTGAGATTGAACTTGCCCCAAGCGCACTGGAGAGGCAACAGCAAGACAACCCCCAAAGAGGAAATGGTTTTGCAGCCGGTGGCTACAGACACTTGCTCTCTCCTTATCCTACCTGTCTGATTGTTCTCTAGTTCTGCATTTTGCTAGTGTCCTTCTCACTGCTGGTAGCATGAGGCGGTACCTCCAGCCCATTCAGGTTGCACAGGTAGTCTAGCTTCTCCAAGTTGGATCAGCGTGTAATTTCAATTTTTTTTACCTTTATTTCGGTGTGATTTTGAATCCAGCCCTCAATCGGTTGGTTGTGTTATGTATAGTACAGATTTTGAACTCTGAAGTATTTCCTTCATGGAGATCTGATGTGTGATTAATGTATTTCTCATTTTTTTTGAGCAGTGTAGTTTTTGGACAACACTGGAGCTCTGTGGCAGATGAAGAAAGTAGATCCGGCTTCGTCTACATAGGCAACACTTAGCACTGGTTCATGGTTAGTTTTGATCTTTAGTGTAATCTCAGTATTTAAAAGACACAGGACTAAAGAGACTGTGCTGGTTCTTACCGACACAAACGTCCCTGATGGGGCTGCTGAAGGGGAAACCAAACTTGGCCTTGAAGGTGGACAGGATTTTCTCTTTGACTTGCTCTATTGTGTCACAGCTGAGAGCTTTGACCTCCAGAGGCTCGCTGACCTCTCCGTCACTGCCCACTGCAAACAGCACCTTGAGCTTCTGTAGAAAGCAAACAGAAAATCGACAAAATTGACATTGACTTTTTGCTAATTACTGGTCGAGAGATCTTTACAGCCTGCTAACAACTATCTCCGTTGTAGAATCCATGTCAGTCTATGTGTGAATGGTTACTAAAAAGCTCAGCACACTAGCACATGCACACAGCTGCTTGCAATCCCACTTGTCAGAAACCACCAAAATAACCACTCATGCTAACCTCAGATTTCCCATCATGCAGAAACTGAACCAAAGCCTCAAAACAAAAGAAGTTTCATATTCCAACACATTAATTTGAGGTAAAGTGTGGTTAATGAAAGGCTTTAACAGCAGTGTTGTTCGAATTAATGTACCATTAGTCTCCATCTTGTTTCTTTTCTACAGTTTTGTGGCTTATGCACACACAGTATAATGGCTGTAAACGTGCACTAAAGTGAGATGGTGTTTGTTAGATTAGATAAAATGTTCAAGACAGCTGTGTGTGTTGGGTCACTGTAGCAGCAGAGGGAAGGAAATAGAAATGAAGAGTAACACAGAATACCGAGGATGTTTTACATAAGAAATGCACAGGGGATGATTCAAATGAAATTACTGTTGCAGGTTTGTAGACATTTGCAGATTGTGTTCATGTGTCGACTAATGCAAACGTACATTTTATATGCCAAAATCCAAAAAAACCTTTGGCAGAATTACTGTTGCAGTTGGCATGGTTCCTAAACTATAAAAAACTTTAAATATGTGTGCCTAAAAAAAACAACCACAGTTATAATTTGTAAACGGTTTAACACCCTAAAACTCATCAGGACTGTGTGGGTGGTTTCATTGGATTAGATTGACAGTGGCCTGGCAACATAATCAAACAACTCAGTGGAGTTTTTCAGTGGAGACCCGCCTACTTCAGACTAAAGACACAAATACAGAAATGTTTCATGTGAATAAAACAAAACTGGTCCAACTTGTGAAGAATAGAAAGTTTGTTTATGAAGGACCACATCGCTCAAAGAACAATACAGACTGAGAGGAGAATGTATGTTTTCAGGGCCTTTAAGATTATTATACCAACATATGTCACTTTATCTATATCATTTTGATTTGACCTTGTTATATGAGACTGACGTCAGTATTTGCAGGCTCCAGCAGCTGCAGTTCCATGAACTTCGCTGGCAAACATAGCATTACAAAGAATATGATTACAAAAGGGCAAAATAAAGTTGGGATTCAGTTTCAAGTATCTGTGCATGCCAGCTCATGCTTGGCCACTTACTCATATTTTCCTTCTCTCTCAGTTTTAATGGTATTTCAATGCTTTATGAAAATCATGGGTCCATCCCTTACAGCTGGGCTGTGTCTGATCTGCATTAAACCATGTTGTTTTGAATGGGGTTTAAAAGAAACACCAGTAAGTGCAACAATGCTGCGTGTCAGATTTCATCTAATACTTTAGATACATTTTCCTCTCATTTATTGTCCTTTAATGCAGTGATTCTTAATATATTCCCAGAAAATTACATAAATTCTTCTAACCCAAAGACATATGCAGCTTTGACTGCGACAAGTTGATATTGCTTCATTTTAAAGAGTTAGAAGCCCAAATCTGTATCTAGTGTCAGGAACTTCTCTATTTAGCTCTGAGGATGAGGGTGCGTTCAAAGAAAGCGTGTTCTTACAGTACGTGGGTTCACAGATACATTAAATCTGAGAAATGCTGAGTTGTTCCTCTTCCTGGAATTAGATGTTTAAAAAGTATTTCAGAGTTACTCATCCTCAGATGCAGCACATTATATAGATTGTGTTAAAGGTTGTGCAAAAAAGACCCAAATGCAGAACTCTTGACAGGCAGGTTTAAGAAATAAAAGTGAGCTTTAATAAAAAAGAAATGAAAAAAGAGAGCAGGGTGAGGCCAAATCACCCCCAAAATTACAAAAATCTAACGAGACAAACCGTAATGGCTCGACGAACACAGGCAGGAATACTGAAGGAGGAAGCAACACGCATGACTGGGGAACAGATGCAGACAACCTGACCACTGAAAGAGGAAAGACACAAGAACTGACAATGTTAAGGAAGGATAACAATCAGGGTGAAACTAATCAGGGTGGTAAAGATGATCACACAGTTGGGAAAGCACACAAAGACAGGTAGTAAAGACACATGAGGAAACATGAGAATATAAAATAAAACTAACTATACTCAAACTCCCTTAACAATTTAGTTTCATTTAGCTCAGACATCTGAGGTACATTAACATAATTAATTTCCTCTTAACCACATATGCAAATTAGCTACTTTGATTGAGCAATATTAAGAAAAAAAGCATCCACACTGTGGCCATCTTCATTTACCGTGGAAACTGCTTATAGTGATCAAAAAGATGGGGGCAGAATCATTAAATATGAATGCTGTTTAAATAATTTGCTTATATTAATCAAATTGTTCCTATTATGTCTTTTCACACATGAAATAAATCAAAATATTTTAGGAATAGTTTTCTTTTTAAACTCTGCTTGCAGTTTGGCATTGATAGTCTAAACATTTAGAAAAGCACTGAAACCACCACCAAGAAGCCTATTTGCACTGCTGATGTTTCAGTTAAAAGCGCAACATGTTTTAGGCTATAGCCTAATTATACAGGCTTTTTAGGAATTAGGAAGCAGCCGCCCTAAATTTCATTTTTTTTCGTTTCATCCCGCGTCCAGCTCACAAAACTCTGTCTGGTGTCTTTATGGTTAACAATATTTTGTAGCACACATTGCACCTTGTGGAATATGATCTACTGTAAGCTATATTTTACATACAGTACTATTTTACTGTATATTTGAATTATCCAGTAATTTGAGAAACGTTTGAAACAATACAACTTAATAAATAGTGAAGCTGTGCTTTTTGTCTACTGTGTGAGAAATAAAGAAAAGGTTGATTTGGTTCGAATAATCAACCCTGTTGACTTTCTCCATCAGCAGTGGACTATGTTTTATAAAGCGGACAAAACGGCACAGCACTCGCTATTTCCACCCGCAATTCCGTTTTCAGCCACAGGTGCGCAGAGGAGGCTTATTAATGAGGAAGTCTATCGAAACCGAAACCAACGTTGTACCCAGTTACATTTGCACCATTGTGTCCACTGTTGCTTTCCCTGGTCCGTGATTGTAAAATATCCACCGTCGGAGTCTTATTACGTAATAGATAGCATTTCTCTAAGTGTTTCTCTGCAAAATACTTAAATGACCAGATATACCAATGCGTTGGGCGGCCGTTAATGTACCTGAGTGGCCCGCCCAAGTAAAGCCTGTGTGGGAACACAAAAGAAATGGTCAGGCCCCTCTGGTATTTGGCAGAACTGCCAGATGGCCAATCCGCCCCTGGTCATCAGTGTGACCCGGACAGACGTGGTACTAAAGATAAGAGGTTTCCACTATGCTGCAGAGAACTTATTGATCAACTCAAGCCTTTCTCTATATTTAGTTTCCATTATATAACCAAACATCTTCAACTCTCATTTTCTCTTAATGGTTGACAGCAAGCAGATATTGCCTGGCAGTAAGATGAGACGGTACTGTGTTTCACTGTTACTTGTTTTACCAAGGGCCTTGAAACTACGTCACAAAAGTGATTTTAACTTAAGTCTCTATTTCAGAACTTCTCTGCCGGGCAACAACAAGGTATTTTTTTTCTTCCAACATGCAGTAAATAAAGCCATATTAAGCTTTTTAAAACTGTGCTGCTTTGCATGTTCAAAAGAGCATTAAGAGACATGGAGGAGGAAGTGGTTTGTAACAGCTGCTGTGCACTGACTCACAATGTGGCAAGAAACCCTCATATACACACAATAAGGATGTTGTCTTATCAAGGAAAGTCCAGACCAGAGTGTTCATACCACAATCAGATGAGAAAAAAAATAAGACCCACAATTTCGAAATGTAATATCATAACATTATATTTGATAACAAAGTATGTGTATTGGAAGATTGGGGGTACTGCGTAAAAGATTAAGTTTGTGGTTAGCAAACTAACACACCAAAGACAGAACTAAGAATTTGGTGTTCATTAAAATGAACACTTTCACATGTACAAGCACAACTGACTAAGCCATGTGTGTTTGTGTATGTGTGTGTTTGTACCAGGAAGCTGAAATCTTGAGCCTGCCACAGCAGCCAGTCCTCGCTGAGAGTGTACAGAGCTTTCTCTGTCACACAGTCCACAGGTCCTTTCGCGGTCTGCTGCGTCAGAGCGCTCACCATCAGGAATAAGTGCTGGCCAACACTTTCCTGCACAAAGTACGAATAAGGAAGTTGGTCGGTTAAACAAGGCACAGAAGCTGTTGTAACTCTGTGCAGAGTTTTCTGTGATGTCACCCAGAGTGGGAATGTTTATTGTGAAACATTTTTGTACTTGCTTTAATCTGGTGTGTGGGCAGAGGAGATTTGTGAGGACGATATGTTTTTTCAAATGGCTTAAGTAACACTTCTTGGCTGGTTAAAGTCCTATTTATCAGATCGATCTCAGTTTGTACATGTTAACAACGAATCCTCCGTGTACACCAAAGTTAGTCACAAGCATTTGTGCTCGGGCCAATCCTATTCGTCTTATATATACACGCTTCCTTTAGACAATATTATTAGAAAACCCTCCATAAACTTTCATTGTTATGTAGATGGTTCCCTAATTTTATCTACCAATCAAGCCAGATGAAACCAGTCAGTTAGCTAAAGTCAAGCGTGCTTTAAGTATCTAAAAATCTGTATGCCTGCAATTTTCTGATGTTAAAATCAAACAAAACTGAAGTGATTGTATTGAGGCCTAAGCACCTCTGAGACGCATTATCTAAAGTTACTGTAGATGGCATTGCCCAGCCTCCAGCAACACTGAAAGGACATGTCCTTTAACTCCCACATAAAACAAACTTCGAGGACCACCTTTTTTTCCCCCATCTACGCAGTATTGCAAAAATCAGGTATATCCTGTCTCAAACTTATGCGGAAAAAATAGGAACAAATGCATGGTCATTTACTTCTAGGCTGGATTACTGCAATTCCTTATTGTCAGGCTGCCCGAATAAGTCCCTTAAGACTCTCCAGCTGATCCAGAATGCTGCAGCACGTGTTCTGACAGGAACCAGGAAGAGAGATCTTATTTCTCCTGTTTTAGATTCTCTGCACTGACTCCACATAGAATTTAAAATCCTGCTTCTTACCTACAAAGCTCTTAATGGTCAGGCACCATCTTATCTTAAAGAGCTCATAGTACCTTACTACCCCACCAGAGCCCTGTGCTCCCAGAATGCAGGGTTACTTGTGGTTCCTAGAGTCTCCAAAAGTAGACTGGGAGCCAGAGCGTTCAGCTATCAAGCTCCTCTCCTGATAAAGCTTATAGTTAGGGCTGGCTCAGGTGAGCCTTGAACCATCCCTTAGTTATGCTGCTATAGGCCTAGACTGCCGGGAGACATCCCATAGTGCACTGAGCTCCTCTACCATTACTATTATATTACAACTATGTGGAACTTGATTGCAGGTTCTGCCTTTTAAAAGGAAGTTTTTCCTTAAAACTGTCATCAAGTGTATGTACACTGGGAAAGAGCCTGAGTGACTTTTACCAAATACTTGTATATTGTACAAATTGTTAAACCCTTTCCTCACTTGGATTCTGGTGCATGATCTGTACGGTTTAATTGTATGGTATTTTTTTTTAGCTTCACAGAACATGTTCCTGTGTTACGTTGACATACAAATGTCTCCAATATTTTTACTAACATTAAGGTGAGTCTAGTCAACAGCCATGACAGTGGCTCTGTTTGGCTGTACTTACGCACAGTGGTGCTCTGAGCTAAATTCAGAGACATCAGCACGCTAACCTTTACTAATTAGCCATAAACACAACATACAACTGAGGTTGATAATAATAATAATTAGTTTGCAAGTATTTGGTCATAAACCAAAATCTTGGATCTAAAAAAAAATCATCAGAACCCCTCAATTCATCCTGAGAGGAACACAAATATCTGTTCCAAATTTTATGGCAAACCATCTAGTAGATGTCAAGATATTTTTATGGATAAGTGACAACAAAGTTGTTCATAGCAATACATTCAGTATTTCAGATATTGATGCTAGCATGGCTAAAAATTACTGGCTGGACTGACTCGAAGGAAGCCGTAAAGGCAGATGGACATCCAGTTGGTGAGCAGTTTCTCCACAATGGACTCGGTGCGTCGTAGCAGCAGCTTGGGCTGAGCGTTGCTGCTCTGCTGCATGAGATCCCTCAGCAGAGCCTCCATTACCTCCGTCAGGTACAATAAGTTGTTGTGGAGCGCTACGGTCAGTAATGATGCCAACGTACTCCTGGGAACGAGTAGATGCAGGTGGGGAGACAAAAGTAGGCAAGGACGGGACACAGGAGGTGAGTTCAAACACAGTAGAATGTTGTGCCATAGGATAACTGAATGGATGAACAGGTACAACTCACTTGTCTTGGATGTTGAAGCTCTTCTGCTCCTCCAGAGCGTGCACCATAGATGTGAGGAACAGCTGGTCCTGGATCAGCCTGGACAAGCTCTGGCAACACCCGTCGAGCTGAACCTTCACTGCGTCCTGTTTTCAGGTCAGATACAAGCAACACGTCACTGCCAGAGTTACAAAGTGGTACCAACATCAGGAACAGCTGGTGTCAAACCTTACCTGACCAATGTCTTTGATACACAATGTCATGAAAGATTCATTCTGAAAAACAATAACAAAAAGGTAGCTTTCTTAATCTGGCTATGATCATTTAATGTCACAACAACAGCTTCAGTTTGTCAGATATGAACATTTGCTTTTTTTGCAGCTCCACTGTACCTGAGGAAAGAAAATTCTGGAGGCAAAGTGCTTGTAGTCCAGGAAAGGAATCGCTCCAACATTTTCCATCAGGTCAGCTTTCTCCGTCTGCATATCCACAAAACCTGTGGAAGACAGTGGCTTTTATGGACTACAGACTTGTGTGTGTTGAGTGACACTAAATCTCAGAACTACAACTCTAGAATAACAGGACAAAGGATAAAGCAGATTATATGTATTTCTATTTAGTCTCAGGTCAAAAAGCTAACTTAAAAGCGGGCATCAGTTTGCAAATAAAAAGAGGTAGTGAAAATGGCAGACTAAGCCTGTACTGGTGCAGCAACTTACTTGCACTGTTCTTACACCTCTGCAGTGTATGTCTGTGCAACATTTTTATATGACATCAGAAAACAGAACAAGTACAGGACATTTCACACAATAAAACGGAAGATTGGGGTGTGTTATGCTAGCAGCGGTTATAGCCCCAAGCAGTAAAGTAAAATGGCTTGAGAAGTTTCAAGTGAAGTTTGAATACTTATCCAAATGTTATCCTTTCTTCCACTGTTTAAACTGGTCAGTATTGATAAAGATTGAGATAAACTTTAGTGTCCCCTGAGGGAAACTTTTCTTGGGCATCAGTGCCCTGCAAGGCTACAGTAACAATAACTACATATGGACTTCACAAATACATTTACATTGTATTGCACAAATATGAAAAAATACCACCTATCAGTAACTGATGACTGAATCTATTAGAACCTGAGTAATGTTAAAAACAACCGTGTGATTCTGTTCAGTTGTATTTGATGCTCATCGAATCACAAACAATAAAAACAAACAATAAAATAACAACAACCACAAGTTCTAAAAACCTTAATAACACATTTGGGAGCAAGGTGGTTAAAATTCATAACTAATTGCAAACAACATAAACAGTAAACTATACTAAAGTATAAAGTGCCGGAAGCACTTCAAGACTGTTTGCTTTGAGCAGACTGTTTATTAACAAGAGCTGTGGAAGTAGGGATGAAGGACTGCTTACTTTTACATCTGCTAGTTCCAGTTTCCCTGAAGGTGATTTTTCATACTCAGAGTGCAGAATACAGGAAGGGTCCTTCAGAATGTTTGGTGCCTGTGAGACTACTGTTTTATCAAAGATAGTCTGGAGGAATATGTAGTCTTTATTCCCATAACCTTCATTGCAGATTTCACTAGTCTTCAATTTTTGATTTACACTGGATAGTAAGGGTGCCAAACCAGGATGCCATTCCGTATCTGATCAGACTTTCCAGCAGGGTGTTGTAAAACAGTGTCATGATCTTAGTGCTCACCCCAAACCATCAGAGTCTGTGGAGAAAATGCAGTCTTTGGGCCAGTTTGGCCCACAAATAGTCAACAGGCTCATTTCCTTTCAACATTTGGAATCCATTGTAACCCACATGAATCCAAGCTGGCTAGTCACTGTTCTCCAGGGAAAACGAAAGCTAAAAACTCAAAGCGTACAGGGAAATTTGTGCTCCATATGCAATTTATGGCGTTTAACCTTACCGCTGGACTACTACATGCACTAAATTTGTGACTGACCTTGTCTAATGTCATTCCTGATGTCGAGCTCCAGGTCTTCCATAAACTTGTTCATTTTAGCAGCGAGCTTCTTCTGTTTGCTCCGATAGACAATTACCACCACTGTAAGACAAAACCAAGCAGGCAAAGAGAATTTTGCAAATAAAAATAGAAAATAGGTTAAGGTTTGATGTAGATTTGTTTTTTAAGCCTGGTGGTGGACCAAAATGTCTCAAGTCACTCTACCATACTTTGTGTACTTACCAACAATAATGCATGGTACCAGGAGAATGGCAAGCAGCATCAGAAGGTACAGATACAAAGAAGATTCTTTTGTCAGCTCTTTTGTCTTGTCTCCATACATTATCTGTAAAAAACAATCACACTATATTTGAAAAGAATTTTATAGAGCATAAATACATGTTTACTGCTTTGAATAAATTTTACTTTCAGTAAATATTCTATGGCAATATACTTCTGAAGACTTTGGACACACTTGATACTGCATAGTAGTATTGTTACTATTACAAAATAAAATGTCTATTTTATTTCTCTATAGTATTGTCTAGCTTGGTGTGGTATAGTGTGAATATTTACCATTAACTGATGAAATGTAGCGTCGGGTGCGCTTTGAATTTCACAGAAAAAGTCAGTCTCGTTGCTGGTTTGTTTGGTTTTAATGATGCAGGGGTATTGTTTTTTTTCACAAACGCCCCACACTAACAGCTCTGTTGTGGTAATCTCCAGTTTGTCTGCCTTTTTCTGAAATAACAGAAACAATGATGTGCTTTTATGTATTGATGTCCTATATTTTTACATGTGTGCTAAAAAAATATGCATTACCTGTATGTTGATGAGGACACTGTCCCGTGTCTTTGTGGATGTGAAGCTATTGAACTCAGGATCTGGATAGTAGGTTATGTTTGTGGAGCAGGCCAAAGTTTCATTGGCTACTTTCAGAGACAGAGTGCTTGTAAAAATCCCTGGAGTATTTCCAGCTGCAGGTGTGTCATAGATGAGATTCTGCAGTGAAAACCATTCAGTGTTATAATATGATATAATTTGTGCATGGCACAGCATGACATGGTGATGGTGGTGACGTGGTAAACTCAGCAATGCAATGTGCCATGATGAAATATGGCATAAAACAATGAAACAATGTGATACTAGTTGATGTAAAATAACATATGCTTATACAACGTAATAAGACATAAATGGGACGACAAAGAAGATAACGACTTTAGAATGACATAACTGCAGCGTAACAAAAAAGTATATTATAACAAAGTGGGACTAATATGTGACATGCTTCAATCTCTGTGTTTGTGCATGTGTATAGTCATGTGACCACTTACATGCTATAATGGAATGTTTAATGACATAATACTAGAAGATGACATGAGATGATTTGACATGACATGATCAAATAAAACAATACTTTGTGTGTGTCTACAGACCCACCTGATAGCTGCTGTTACTGGGAAGTCTGACATCCTGCGGGGCGTGGCTGTGTATGACCCCTTCCACAAACTCCATGTGGAATCCCATGAGTGTGATCTTCCTCTTCCCACTACAGGACACAGAGCAGCAGCCAGTCAAAGAAGAGGAAAGAATGGTAATGCCTAATATGATGGTAAAATACACCTGTGGCTACCACTTGTGGATTTTATGTAAGGGTTCTCTACATATGAGAATATAAGTAATTGCAATGGTTAGGAATCACCCTCTGACGATTAATTAATTTGTTGAGATATAGTGTCCGAAAAACGCATTTCTGAGGCCCTGCAGCTAGCAGGACAAACTGACAAGACAAGACATACTGCTAACTAACACCCTAGTTTAAAGAAAGTCACAACCATGAGCACAATGAAGGGAGCACCCTGGAAAGCTGTGCATGCTTACAGGTGGATATGAGTGGCAAATCACCATGCAGTTAATTAGAGGTAACTGTAATGTGCTTTGAGGAATGGCTGCGTGCAAGGGCAGTGTGCTAAAATGGTAACACTGAGGAAAAAGCTCTGTTTATTGTGACTTATATAATTCTGGCTGGTATGTTCTGGCCATATGTACATAAATTGTTATAAAACTCTAAATTATATTGACTATTTTGTCTTTCAACACTGCTGCATGTTAAGGTTAAAAATAAAGGCAGAAGTGCCACTTTCAGTTGCTGGAACGGAAAGGGGAAGTAGTCTTATGGTGAAAGACCCAGCTTTTGGGAAGTAGCTGTCTTTCCCCATAAGATGACCCTCAACCTATAACTGTTCCTCAGTAACTAACACTGTTTCCTAAAATAAGTTTCTATTGAAGTTAGTGACAAAGCACTGGAGGCTGATTCAAAAATAGCTTAGCTACTTAATTTTCCTCTGCCCTTTTTGATAGCCCTTTGAGTTTAGCAGGTGCTGTCTAGAGCATTAGCAATGCCAGCGCATTCAATTAAAATGGCAATTCAGTTACAATATCTTTACAATAATCATAATGTTTAGACCACATTTCCTATTAACCTTGTGTTGCCTCTTGATGCCTCTCCATTGACAGGGGCTACAGAAGCTGATCCCAGTGATGGTCTTGTTTGTTCATAATGATATTCTAGTGTCTCAATAATGATTAAGTTATGATTTATTGATGGCAGCATGCTAGATATGTCACTTTGAACTCATTGTCTGAATGACCTGCTGAAAGGGGCTTTTCTTGTTCCTGCTCCAATGGAGCTCAGCACTTTAGCTGCTTATCTTTTTACATTTAAAATAATGTGAGAAAGGAAGTCACCATGATAAAAAGAAAATTAACAGAAAGCTTTCTTCCTCATATCTTCTTTCTGTGTGACGATCAACAAATTAAGCCTTAAGCCTGCACTTTGATTTTGATATAACTTTTTGTTAGATGAAGCATTTTCTTAGCAGCTGCTGGAAAAACTGTATCTGTCCAAGATTAGATTTCACGTCTTCAATTTCATCAAATCACTATTAGAAACAAGTTGACCCACTCATGCCTTATCCTGTCTTTCGTCTCCCAAGCCTGTCCACGTTTGTGTTGTCAGTCTTACCTGACCCAGGTGCTGCTGGGTGTAATGGCTGTGCAGGAAGGTGCGGAACGGTAGGCGATTGTAGTGTTGCCGTGGCAACTTCCATCTGAGAGGAGAACACATACTTTGACCACGCCTTTATTTTCGGCACTGGGAATGTGGAACGTCAGATTTACACCAGTGTTGTTCCATACAGGAGATCTGACCAGAGCGCACAGGATGACAGACAGAGAGAAACCAGTCAGTCTCACTGAGATCAAGACACACTTTGTTTTTACGTGGGGAGTACATTAATGACATCAACAATAACATGCATCAACAATAACATGCAGACATCCTGGAGGCAACCAGAAGCACAGTAGCAAAATCTGCCTAAACACAAATATACATCAGTTTAAACTCACCAAGAGGGTGTTTCGTAAGCTTAACACGTCCGAATGATCAAAATATCACAACACTAAAACAAGATCAAATGGAGGGTGCCTTTGTTTGTACCTAAAAACCTAAAAATTCTAAAAGACTCTTAAAGTAAGCCTATGAAGTCAAATCATTCAAACATTATGGAAGAGATTCTGAATTAGCATAAATTCCTCAATCCCTAAAGCAGAAGCGCATCCAGCTTTAGTTTCAAGTTGATGTCCAGATACAAAAAGGTCTGTCTGAGCAACAATGCTGATGAGCAAAAGGAGTATGGTTTTTACTGAACAACAACAGGTGATAACATAAACTTAAGTTTTTTATATAGATTTGCATGTGTGAAAAGTTTTTCAGTGTCTTTAAATGACCTGGGTTTTTGAAAGAACAGATGCTTCCAGATTAGTGACAAAGGACAGGCAACAACATGCAGAGGGCAGAGATTTCATTAATACTGTCAAATGGCAGAATATGGCAGTTTGTAATCAGGAACATTTTTCTTCAATAATTACTATCTATAAAATATCATTTATATATAAAATTAAAAAACTGACTCACTCTCGTGCCGTGCAGTCCAGGTCTGCCTGGATCCTCACTCTGGTCACACCACCGAGGTTACGACCGGACAACAGCGCATGGTTTCTGCCGTAGAATGACACGACACTGGGAGTGATGGAGGAGATCTCCGGTCTCTGACAGTAAAACACAAACAGAGATAATTGGTTTAAATGTATTACCTTCTACTGGGCTGACCCCGAATAGGGTAGTTGAAGATTCGATGCTTTGATGGGTGGAGCCTGATTCGACTGTCAACGTCACAGCCAAATCTTTGCAGTGGCATTATGAAAGTAGGATCATACTATTTTGGCTATATGTGTGTAATGTGAGAATTGAGGTTCAGACTCACAGAAAAGTTCATCCCTGACTCCATCATTCGGCAGACACTTTCCTGCAGGCAGAAATGAGGGGAAGTAACATTCAATTTAAAAAAGGTACTATTAGTGTTGATAAAGTTCCAAGCATAAGAACATTTTTTATAATGAAACCAAACAGATAAAATGACTCTTTGCTTGACTAAAGCAATAAATGTTTAATACTGAGAAAGGAATAAATTAAGAGGCTATGGTAAAAATTGTAGAATCAACTAATTTCCTAATTGTTTCCAGTAGCTAACATGTATTACACATTTTAACATTTGTTGCTGACAGGTGCTGAGCTGACAGTGAAATAACTATTGTTATTTATATCTCATATTTGAAATTCTGAGCAGCTGTTCTGGTTTCATTATCAGTTTCAAAATAAATGTTGTGCTGTTACACTGATGTTCAAATGTAGCACACGGAAAGTTAGCATACATGCATGATGTCTGGAAAAGCCTATATTAGATAATACATTTAAAAAGACATAATTACATCCACCACTCCTTGATTTGCCCAGGAGCAGCCGTTTGTGCTCCAGCCACATCCAGCCTCGATACACTGCCGACACCTGAAGAGAAAACAAATGTTATCACCTGTTGTTGAAAACATTCGTACATGAATCATAATGCCTTGATACAACACAAGATAGTTATACTGTATATTCTTCCTGATGAAGAAACACGACCATTACAACCATGATGAATGTATGAGACTAAGTGGAGGAATATGGGAGGAGGGGTGAAATTATTTTTAGCCTTTTTGTCTTTATACCTCAGTCTTTATTGACTTTAGTTTATGCAGTTTCATTTTTTTCTTTTTGTTTTCAGAGCCACTTGTTTCATTCCCATTGTGGCCTTTGCTAAGTTTTTACAAGTCTCATTACATGCCATTTTGAGCGCAGCACTTGTCCTTGCCTAAATTAGACCAAAAGCTTACCCAGTTATTCATCATTCACGGCAAATTTGGACAAAACTGTGGATTTCAGGCTCCCTCACTTGGTAGTCCAGTTGCTTCTTTGTTCCATCCAGTCTTGACAGTTCATTCAAGTTTTGGTAAAATAAATGCTTGTAATGTTTTGAAAACCTTTTTTATCAATTGTTTTGCATCTTTCTCTGAACTGACAGATATAATTGGTATACACAGGACCAATGTTGTTCAATGCTTTATGCTCCAGTTCCTGAGGAAACCCTCTCACAACCCTATATAAACATTTCTGTCTTTAAATCCTACCCTGAAAGGATCAATGTCAGTTCCCCTTGGAGGGAACTCGAACTGCGTCGGTGACGACACTATGGGAACGCCTCTGGGCGTGGCAGGGCTGAACTATGAATGAAACTACTCCAATCCTATTGGTGTTACTAGAACGGTAGTGTGTGACGGCGTAACCGGAGGGGGTATATAAGCACGCCGGCACACAGGAAATATTAGCTTCTTTCTATTCAGCAGGCACTCTGGCTATGTTTGGAAGCTCCATCATCCTACCTGAAGTCGAGACGAAGCAGCAGATCATGTCGAAGCGATTCAGCGGAGGGCCGGATCTTTCACCCACACCCCGCCCTGTGGCAACTATGGGTCTGGCCCCTGAGGGGTCGCAGTTCCTAGAGGCGGGCCTGACGACAGGAGCAGTCGAGATGCTGCTCAGCTCCAGAGCCCCGTTCACGAGAAGGATGTACGGCCTAAAGTGGAATGTGTTCACCACCTGGTGCAGAGAACGGGCGGTGGACCCAGTTACCTGCTTGGTAAATCTGATACTGGAGTTCCTCCAGCACTGTTTCTCCGCCGGCCTCTCCCCGTCCACGCTCAAAGTGTATGTGGCTGCCATTGCAGCATTCCACGCCCCTCTGAGTGCTTCCACTGGTGGTGCGCTTCCTCCGTGGACCCCGGAGGATGAGACCCGTGACTCGTTCCAGGGTTCCCACCTGGGACCTGGCAGTGGTTCTCGAAGCGCTGGCTGAGGCCCCCTTTGAACCCCTGGAGTTGGCTGAGGCCAAGCACCTGACCCTTAAGATGACCTTTCTCCTCGCTATCACCTCTCTGAGGAGGGCGGGATCTCCTGGCACTTTTGGTGTCTCCCCGATGCCTGGAGTTTGCCCCGGGGGGGGGGGGGGGGGGCAAGAAGGGGAACGAGACACTGCGTCGGTCCGCCACACCTCACCCCGCCTGGAGTGCCTTGCTTCATAGAAAGGACTAATGTGTCCTATGTGCCAGCGTGCTTATATACCCCTCCAGTTACGCCGTCACACACTACCGTTCTAGTAACACCAAATTGAATTGGAGTAGTTTCATTCATAGTTCAGCCCTGCCACGCCCAGAGGCGTTCCCATAGTGTCGTCACCGATGCAGTGTCTCGTTCCCTTTCTCGGGGAACAAGGGTTACACACGTAACCCGAGACGTTCTGTGTTCATCTAAAACATAAGCTGTTCTCCCATGTTAACTATTAAAACGGCTCGGGAACAGGACATAGATTTGAATTTTTTATGATATTTATGTGTGCAGCAGGTACTTAAAGTTCAAAGTATTACATTGCACCCACACTGGAACCTATTTTGACTGCATCATTTCACCAGTGATACATTTGACTGATGAATAGTCAAATTTTCAGCTTCTATTATTTATTTTAGAAATAATCTGTCTACTTAGATTTCTTGAAAATGGCAGTGGACTTACAGGACAGGAGTCGTTGGTCCCCTGATGTCAGAGCAGTTGGATATCTTAAATCGTTCCAACAATTGTGTCGTCCCAAGTCTAATCTTAACGGTGACACGCAGGCCTGTTAAGTGGAAATAATACAGAGAATGTTACAGCAGTGGTCATAAGTTCAAACAAATATTTCATATTCTCTCATATTTTTAATTCATTTAACAATATATAACATGAGGCGACACAGATTTATCAGCAGGTCGAGAACATTTTTATCTGATGGGATTCTTGTGACGGTGTGAAGGTCCTTGATTATCAGGTATTTCATTCACCGGATTTATCAAAAGTCACTGACCTTCAGCAGGAAGTGTGCTATTTGTAAGGACGCAGGTGCATTGTGGGAACCGTGGAGGACTGTTTGCTGCACTACAAAGCTGGCTGGAGCTTGCAGAGAACTGACAGGCGAAGTTAGACAGAGCGCTCTGGCTCACAGTCAGGTGTGTCTGGATGCTAAGTGTGATCTGAGAAAGGAAGGGATGTGAGTTTAAAAGAGAAATAACTGACAGACACAACTGATTATAGTTCAAATCCTGGACGTAACCTGTACCTGGCCAGTGCTGTCCTTTACAACGCTGTAGGAAACCATTTTGCGTTGACGGGAGTCATCAGGAATGGACAACCAGTCTAAATTTCGGCACTCATCTTCAAATGTGCAACTAGGAAGAGAAAATGATGTTTTAACCAAGTTTATAATAGTTTGAAGATGTCAGCAGCAGATGGTGTTTCCCTGACCTTCTTTTAGAGCCACACCAGACACAGTATGGATCCTGTGCAGACCAGCAGTCCTGCACATTTGTGTATGTGCTGCACTTTGACACAGGCACACGTTTAATCTAGAACAGAACACAAACATTCAACAACACTTTGAAAGCATGGCTTAAATCACGACACTGTAAATTCAAAATCCTCCAGCGTTCACAAGACTGTTTATACATGTACAGTTCACCTACCAGGTTTTGAAATGGCACATAGACATGTTTATGGTCCACTTGATCCAGAAGTATTTTGGGGAACACTTGGCGGTCGTCACTGGCCCTGTAGAGCACCCTGGGACAGGTGGTGTGATAGTTCTTGTCCACAGCGAGCTGACAACAACAATGTAGCTTTGTTATGTTTCAGAGACTGAGCTGCTCTGCTGGTAGATATCAAGGGTTGAAGTTTAATAGGTGGATAAAACCATAATTACAGCCAAGCAGTTGTATGCTTCTGCCAAACAGTTTACATCCATGTCTTTCCATAGTAATAATATTTGTAGTGAATACTTGATTTGAATAATAAGGTAGTGTATTTTTTGGCTAAATGGATGTTATCACTATATTGATGATACATATGTAGGATTCCAGTGAATATACATTGTTGAACTGATTAAGGATTTTCATAAATGTATTAGCTGAAAAAGTGAAGATGTTTTTGTTAACAATATTTTTTTTAGGTCAATTTAAGTCGAACTGTCACCTATTCAGTACTCACCAACTGTGAGATGTGCTCACAATCTCCCCTTCTGTTCCTGAGTTATGGTGTTTGAACTTGGAAGGACAGCTTGGCTAACCAGGTAACCTAGGTAATTTTTATGAATAGATTCTAGGCTTCATAATGCTGGCTTAATTGTTCTTGTCTTTCTCTAACAGTGAGCTTCACTCAGTATTATTTATGTTGAGGTTGTGGACTTTTCTCATGGTTTTTGAGCTCTAGTGTTTTCTTGTGTGGGTTTGATTTTGTACCTGCATGCTTGTACTGTTCCATCTGGTTTTGAACTTGTGTGGTGTTTGTTTCAGCCCTGTGTCCTGTCTGTCTGATTCCCCTGATGTGTATCACCTGTGAATAACCCTCCCTGCCCGAGTGTCTGTGTGAGAGTTTGTCGCACCTGGTTGCTCTCCTTGCCCACTCATCTGATCTTGTATAAATGGTTGTCAGTTCTGTTCAGTCTTTGCCTGTTTATAGTTGCTTTTTCAGTTTTTTTGTAACCTTACATTGGTTATCTGTTCTGTTTGGCTTCATCTTTTGCTCATAGAGTTGAGCCTTGTTTTGGACTTTGCTGCATACAAGTCAGAGAATCCTGTTTTTGTTGATTAAAACTTGACAAACCAAGTCTGTGCCTCTGTGTCTGGCGTTTGGTTCCAAAACATGTCTCACTCTAACCAATTAAAAATTTAGCATGACTATAAAATAACTTTTTTCTTTTTCTTTTTCTTTAAGAGCATTATTGCTGTCAAAAACTCCTTAAAATAGAATGTAATAAAAGTTATTGCCCAGTATATTAAAGCTGTACAGACAACATAATGGGCAAATTTACTGCTGCAATCAATGTCTGAAGTGATTCTGTAGAGGAAGAGTTTGTTTCCTGGTGTCCATGTCTGTGGTTCAGGCATCTCTTAGGTCAAGCTAATAGCTAATGAGCACCACCATTAAGGTTGAAGAAAAAATTGATCCACTGAAGCTGTTCAATCCTAATGGAGATGCTGTGTTGTCTTGACACCACAAAGAACTCACACCAGCACAGAAGAGTGTTAAGGTCCATGCTGGTATTTCTGTCACTATGTCGACATCATGTCCCTTCCACTGTGTTGCCTCAATGTACTATTTAACCAATATGCAGGATGTGATGCAACTGTATCTTGTGCTGCTCAGGGTAAGTGGAAACCGTAATCTCATGGTGATCCCTATAGTTTGTCCCTCTTCAGACTCACCAGTATATATCCTGGAGTTTTTCAGGTTCCTTCATGCTTCACTTTCCCATTTAGTGAGTTTCTCTCCTCTGAAGATCACCTGACCTCTCACCTGTCTGCACAGCTGGACCCAATTTCCTCAATCAGTGTCAGTGTGTATTGAGGGCAGCTTTTTGTCACTGTGCCCTGATGCTCTAAAACTGCAGCTGTGTCTGCCTGCTTGAGCTTGACACCAGTCATCTGTGTGTTTGACTTGCATCTTGACTCAGTGCCTGCCCTCCTGAACCCTACCCTTCCTGCCAAAAAGTTTGGTTAGACCATCTCCACTCCACCCTGTACACACCCATACTGTACTGGAAGTGAATCTACTCTCCTACTGCATTATGTTTCACACCAAATTTGATTTCATGGTAAGAACTGACAGGTGTTAGACTAATAAACTGAGTGTGATGATGATTATTAATGTAAGCTATAATTCTTGTTTCCCATAGAAGGATTATACTAATTTAAGTGAATGGAAATGAAGTAACTTAATGTAAACAAATAATCCTAAACAAACTGAATTTGGTAAATTTAATACTCGAACACACCCAGTTAAATGCTCACAACCAAATTGCTTGCATAGGTTTCTATGTGCATCCCAATTAATTATAGGTTACCCCTTGTCCACAGCTACAGCATCTCACTTTCATCTCCCAAGTGAAGCCCCTTTTGTAACATTTTATTTATGTACTATCAGCTGTCTTCCCTTGTGCTACTTGACATGAGCCAGTGAGCCAATATATCAGAATCTTTAAGAAAGACACTTGGCAGCTTTATGAACACTTGTGAAAGCACACACAGCATGAAAGAGCCTGTTGTGTCCAGCAGAGGGTTACTGTGGAGTGTTCCCAGACTTGTGTGTATGGAAAGTATAAGGAGTGTCTGCAGATTATAGTTGTTCGATCAGGGAGATGGAAAGAAGAGAGAGGATGATGTGATACCTGCGTTGTTGAAGTACAGATCCTAAGTTTTAAAAAAATGTTCCCAACAGATGCATATCACTTTTTATACACACCTTAATGAGCTGCCCATCTCCTGTCCCAATGAAGAAAACCACCCAGGCCTTCTGTCTCACAGCCAGCACAGAGGTCATGTAGTTCTGTCTGAAGAGCACCGCCTTTGGCTTCAGAGTCTTTGGCTGAGAGAGACAAAAACGCTGATCATCAGATTTCGATCCAAAAGGTATTTGTTGAATCTTGAAGAGTACAGCTTTGAAGTATTGAGGGTACTTGGAATAGACCTATCATTACTAGGCCACATGTTAAAAGATACTGAAAAAAGTGTTCTTGTTCTTCATTTCATTGTGCCATTGATTTACATACATCTGGGAAGTGTTGACACAACAAAATCATAATTTATGTTGCCACGCATCTCACTCAATATTATTTCTGTTTACATGTCATCTGTCACATGACTGTACATCCAGATAGTTTGTCTGCCATAAATATTGCTTAATTATAGTAATAACTTGATGTTGGATTTCTCTCTCTCACCTTTCAAGAAAATGAAATCAATGCTACTTAACAAATAACAATAATGATAACAACAGTATTTGTTAAATTTGTATTCCAAATTAGATGCCAACAACTATATACTGTTCTTTCTCACAGGTAACAGTATCAGTATACACACAGTAAAGATAACTAAAATGCTCACATAAATTCACATCTATGTAAGCGATATAACAGAAACTGACATTTTAATGATTTTGTCCTCTGCAGCTGTTAACTTTAGCCTCATAACATGCCTTGATTTTGTAATAAGCCAAGCTAAACCTAGCTCCTTCCTCTAATAAGCTGTTACTGGTTTGCTGACAAGATGTCTTTTTGAAATATTGTTTACTCCTTATTTTTGTTTAATTTACATTGTGAAAATGGTTGAAATTGTGTAGCTATGCATCACCTCCCTGCAGGAAGGCTTTAATCATGTGATTTAATAGGCTACTGTATTTAGTTTGAAATAGTTTCCTTGGAATATTTTTCTAGTTTGTTAGACCTTTGCTTATTGAGATCACTCTAACAGCACTAATCCTGTAATATGAAAAATACAGATTGTTAGTATAGGCCTAGTATAATGTCTAAGTTAGCCATATACACGGTGTCAGTTGTCTTACAGCTGGCCTATGCAGAATATATGCTATTTTAAGTTTCTGTCCAATCCTAACATTATTCTCATATAGAACAATTTTGTCTTTGCAGTGAAATAAGCCCATCTGATATGTGTTTAGTTTTTTATCTTTGATGACCACATAGCCTAATAATAAAGTGATCTGCCTTACTGTAGATTCTTATTTGCAGATGAGAGACTACTGCAACAGGTGGAAACAACAATATCTTAACACTCAAACCCCGTTTGTTTAGGCTATTACAACAACCCACCGTAGATGTTGACTTCTCAGGACAGGTGATGCAGAAGTCTGGATCCGCATCGGCCGCTCCGGTGAGATCAGGGCTGACGTCAAACACTACCAGCTCGGTGTCGGTTTGTCCTCCGTCCACACTGAACACGCCGCTCCAGAGCACCGGCGGCCCACCCGGGATCACCGAGGAGGCCACGAGTCTGCTGCCTTTACCACCATCAGAGATACTGAGAGTCGCGCCCCGCAGCGACTTAAAAGTATGGGTTTTGCCTGTTTTTCCCTCAAGCCAAATAAGACGGACTCTTTTGCTTTTGTCCTTTGATGGCACGTTGGAGAAAAGATAAATGGTTAAGTTGATCTGAAATCCATCAACAAACTCCACCTCGCCTTCACGTTTGATCTGAGCTTGAGAAGTCTCGCCACCATGGGAAAATATATCTCCATTCTGGTTTTTATTCGTATTATGAAGGTTCAGAACGGCTGATCCAGAGAGGCAGCTGGTCTCTGTGGTTTTGTCGGGTTGCTGTAAGGCAGTCAGAATGTAAGTTTCGAGCTGGGTCTGAGTCTTCTCCACGTCCACTAGGAAGCCAACGGACGCATTGCTGCGCCCTGCGGGTCCCACCTGGATGGCCTCGCTATGCAACACGTGGGAAATGTTTTGCAGGTCCAGCACCTCGCAGTAGCCGCACCTGATCACACCGCAGCTGATCAGAGTTTTATTCTTAACGAACGGCAACACCACATTGACACTGAAAGTTGCGTTCCATTCATCCGTCTCAGAAATCCGGTATAACTGCTCATCGCCGGGCTCAGGGCCCACCTTCAAGATTCCTCTCAGGGTCAGACTCTGGATCAGAGTCAGGTCACGGCTCAGCTGGTACAGCCTCTCATCTGTAGCGATGTAAACCGTGTTGGTGGCCACGGCGAAGTGGCGGAAATCTCCATGAAATGTAAAGCTTCCTCCCTCTTCCAGGCACCGACCCGGTTCTCCCCAGAGAATGAGCAACAGACCAGACAGCAGGATCATCTTCTTGCAGCGGTGGCAGCAAAACGTTCACACAGTGACGGTCTTCATGGCACTCTGCTCTCTGCCAGTGTCACTGGAGTCGTGCGTAAAAGCGCAGTGCGCCTCTGGTGAAAGGAGAAGTGCTGAAAGTGGGAGGGAGGGGGCCCAGCGAAACCGAAAACTAACACTTTATTTATTTCTGAGATATTATGAGGTAATATTCTCTTTTGCAGCATTAATGTTTTCACTCAACTGTAAGTGTCCTACAAGTTTTCAAAATAATTTCATACAATTTTAGTCTAACCCCCCGGGCGTTTGATAAATCCACTTTCAACAATTCACATGATGATATCCACATCAAGAAGAACCAATACGGCGGCAGGGACTTCTGAGTGAAGCTATATGGGCCATGCGATATGAGAATTGTCCTAAACCATCAATTAAAGGGATCTGACAGTGATTTGCATGGCATATTTGATGCCTATCCGACATCCCCCGTTTTAGGTGAAAGAAACAATAGGCTACAGTATGATTTGGTGCCATATGCAGAGAGCTCTGAGAAAAATGCTGTAAATGATGCCTCCTCACTTTCCTCAACAAATGTGACATTGGACCATTTAAAGTTTTAACATCATCCTCACATCTGAGTTTATGTGATGATCTTTAGACTGTTCAATTCTTTTTTTCATGCATGAATATGGAAGAAATTTGTGTATTTTATTGTGTATTTATTTGTGTATGTTTAGCAGCAAAGATAAAATCTAACGTCTGGCTGACATCTAGTGTCAGCTTTGGGAACTTCAAACACAAAGTATGAAAATATGTTGGTTTGTATTTTCAAATTATCAATTAGGATTCAGAATATATCCAAACTAACCAGTAGGCTATACTAGCGTTTCCCACCCCCTTCAGAACTGATCTTTAATACTGACTCATATTGATTACAAGAATGAATGTATTGTCTCACTAATGATTGCCTTTACGGGCAGCACGGTGGTGCGGTGGTTAGCACTGTTACCTCACAGCAAGAACGTCGAACCCACGGTTTGAATCTGCATGGGTGCTCCGGCTTCCTCCCACCATCCAAAGACATGCAGGCCAACCTTAAATTGGTTGTTTGTCTATGTGTGACCCTGCGATGGACTGGCGACCTGTCCAGGGTGTACCCCGCCTTGCGCCCGATGTCAGCTGGGCCCCGCGACCCTGTACGCAGGATAAGTGGTTGACAACGGATGGCCTCTTCACTTGCTGCCAGAGATGCTCACAATTCTGAGCAAGAGTCCAAGTCAAGTCTCTCGTGGTGAAAAAGAAATATACTTTTGGATTCACTGTACTAAGCGTATATTAAATGTGTTATTTTGTAGTGAGAGCAAGAACAGTGGTGTGCAGGAGCCAGACATACCTATGAGCACAGTGAGCTTGTGAGGGTCCAGCTGGTCCTTTGAGGTTTTTGTGACCTCTAATTGTGCATTCAGACCAACCGCGAATTTTCGCCTTGCGGTGCTTTCCTCGTGTGAGTACATTTACTGCAAGTGTTCACACACAAAGAGAGAAGGCGATTTTAACGCGATAACGTGAATAAACACAACTCGTCATTACTACAACTGTATGAACCCAAAGTAAACATTTTGCTGTGATTAAATAGCAATAAACGGATCAAACTGATGCCGAAATAACTACATGATGCAGAGAAGAAAAATCAACGTTGAAATCCCAAAAACTAAAGTAAAAAGCTAATTTAATAAAAGCAGTTAACTCCAAGCTCCTCCCGCGAGTAATCGTTGTAGTTGTCAGAGCAGAATCCCACCGACTACGGGTGTTTAATTGTCCAATGTTTGCAGCGCTGCTGCATGCTCCTCTTCCCCAAGTTTAGCAGCTCTCAGCCGGCCAGCAGATTTTAGATCCCCCGCTCTGCCTGGCCCTCTCCACACAATGCTCTGAAGCCTCAGTGAGGTACGGACAATCTCAACACTGATAGGCTATCTCGACTCCGCGTCATGCAACTACTTTGCTTGAGTTTAAAATATTCAACTCCCCTGCCCCTATCGCGTCACTTCACGCCGCCTGACAGAATATTTCGGCTCTACGTGTCTTTCTATTGACTGTGTAGGGAAACTCACTGCCCGAATGCTCACTTCCCTTTTGGTCTGAAAGCGCCTTAAGCAATCTGAGTGAGGCAATGATCCCAGGAAGCTCTAAAAGAAAAGAAATGCAGTTGCAAATGAAATATCATAAATATTCAGTTAGGCCAGTACTTCCACCTAGTTTAGTTCTTCATTTGCGTATCATTATAAACACTGTATGTCACGATCGTGGTGTGGAGGCAGGTTGGAGAACCCAAACGCAGGACACAGAGCGGGGCAGGTATGGTACAACGAAGGGTTTTAATAAACAAACAAAAGCGAGCACACTTACAGGTGAGTGGCTGAATAACAGAAATCCAAAAGTACCGGGAGAGGAGACGAGACAAGCAAGGCTGGTTACAGGCAGAGAGTACACACACGACAGACTGGGGGGTAACATGAACAATGACCGGACAAGGACAAGACAGAAACACCAGGTATATATACACAGGGACTATATATATATAGATAGATATATATATCTATATCTATATCTATATAGATATCTATATCTATATCTATATAGATATCTATATCTATATCTATATAGATATCTATATCTATATCTATATAGATATCTATATCTATATCTATATCTATATCTATATCTATATCTAGATATAGATATAGATATAGATATATATATAGATAGAGAGAGAGAGAGAGAGAGAGAGAGAGAGAGAGAGAGAGATGACAAGCAGACTATATAACAGATACTGGACACTAGACAGGACAGAACACAAAACTCAACATACTGAGGCAGATACTAAACTCAAAAGTACAACACAAAGGATGGCCAACCGGCAGAGCGTGACAGTACCCCCCCACCGACGAGCGTCTCCAGACGGTCAACAAAACCCAAAACAGCACAAAAACAAGGCACAAGCCGGCCCAGGGTGGGCGGAGGGAGGACAGGAGGAGGGCAAGTCGAGCCAGGGTGGGCGGAGGGAGGACAGGAGGAGGGCCAGACCAGGAACTCTCAGGAGGGTGGGCGGAGGGAGGACAGGAGGAGGGCCAGACCAGGAACTCTCAGGAGGGTGGCCAGAGGGCAAGGCAAGGGGGCGACAGAGTTCGGGAGGTCGCACTAGCAGGCCAAGGGGACAAAACAGTCCGGGGGGGAACCACCCAACAGGCAGATCATGCCCAGGAAACAGGGCAGGTAAGGCACTTGGCCTAACATGCAGGGCAGGGCAGAGGGGCAGAACAGTTCAGGAGGCCGTCCCGGAGGGCGACCCAGGAGGCCGTGCAGACCAAAGGGATCACGGAGTTCAGGAGGTCGTCCCGGGGGACGACCCGACAGGCCGAGCAAATCAGGGGGAAAACACAGTTCAGGAGGCCGTCCCGGAGGATGACCCGACAGGCCGAGCAAATCAGGGGGAAAACACAGTTCAGGAGGCCAACCCGGAGGTCGACCGAGTAGACCAGGAGAGCGTCCCGGGCAGAACAGGGGGGCCACAGAGTTCGGGAGGTTGGCAGGACGGCCAACAGTGAGGCAGCAAACCCACTGGGGGCCGAGCAGGAGGCCGACGGCAAGACCTCTTCGGAGGTCGGCACCCAAAGCTTGGGTGCTCTGGAGGCACAGCTGGGCTGAGGACCACCGGCGAGACAGCTGGGCTGAGGACCATGGACCGGACACGAGGAGCTGGAGTCGGTCTGACCACCGACTGGACAGCTGGGCTGGGGACCATGGACCGGACACGAGGAGCTGGAGTCGGTCTGACCACCGACTGGACAGCTGGGCTGGGAACCATGGACCGGACACGAGGAGCTGGAGTCGGCCTGACCACCGACTGGACAGCAGGGCTGGGGACCATGGACCGGACACGAGGAGCTGGAGTCGTTCGGTCCACCGACGAGGGACCAGGAGTCAGCTGGGCCACCGGCGAAGCAGGTGCCGGTCGGACCACCGACGGAGCATGAGGAACAGGAGTCGGCTGGGCCACCAACGAAGCTGGTGTTGGTCGGACCACCGACGGAGCATGAGGAAAAGGAGTCGGCTGGGCCACCAACGAAGCTGGTGTTGGTCGGACCACCGACGGGAGAACAGGAGTCGGCTGGGCCACCAACGGAGCTGGTGTTGGTCGGACCACCGACGAGGGAACAGGAGTCGGCTGGGCCACCAACAGAGCTGGTGTTGGTCGGACCACCGACGAGGGAACAGGAGCCGGCTGGGCCACCGGCGGAGCTGGTGCCGGTCGGTCCACCAACTGAGCACTAGGAACAGGAATCGGCTGGGCCACCAACGGAGCTGGTGTTGGTCGGACCACCGACGAGGGAATAGGAGTCGATCGGACCACCGGCGGAGCTGGTGCCGGTCGGTCCACCGACGGGGCACGGTGAGCAGGAACCGGTCTGGCCACCGACGGAGACCTTGGAACTGGTGTCAGTCGGACCTTCGATGAGGGACCAGTAACAGGTGTCGGTAGGACAGCCGAGTGAGACCTGGGAGCAGGAGTAGGCCAGGGATCAGGCAGGCGGCTAGCAGCGCTAGCAGGCCGGGGATCAGGCAGGTGGGCAGGCAGGCTGCTAGCAGCGCTAGCAGGCCGGGGATCACGCTGGTTGCAGACGGGTCGCTGCTGGTGACCTGGTCGCCTCCGATGACCACCACGGGAACCCGAAAAGATGGCCAGGCGACTTCCCTCGAAGGAGGACTCCGGGCTATCAGGCCATAGGCTAGCTGCCCGTGCTGCCTCTGACTCCCTGGCCTTCATGGTCAGGTAGGCCAGGAGAGTCATAGTCCCTGAGTCCTTGATAGGTAGGGCAGGCAGGCGGACGGACAGGCTAGGCGGAGGGCTAGCAGCGCCAGCCGAACAGATAACAGGCAGGACAGGCGGAGGGCTAGCAGCGCCAGCCGAACAGGTAACAGGCAGGACAGGCGGAGGGCTAGCAGCGCCAGCCGAAGAGATAACAGGCAGGACAGGCGGAGGACTAGCGGCGCCAGCCAAACAGGTAACAGGCAGGACAGGCGGAGGGCTAGCAGCGCCAGCTGAACAGATAACAGGCAGGGCAGGCGGAGGGCTAGCGGCGCCAGCCGAGCAGGATCCAGGCCAAACACGCGGAGGACTAGCAGCGCTAGCCGAGCAGGTTACTGGCAGGACCGGCGGAGGGCTAGTAGCATTAGCCAGGCAGGACAGAAGGATGCTTCCCAACCTGCAACTAGCTGGCCGAGAACAAGTCCTTTGAGGGCTAGCAGGCCGGGAAGATGACGGCCGGACGCTAGCTGGCAGCCTGTTAGCTTGCTCATGGCTAACAGGCAGAGGAACTGGTGTTGACTTGGCTGGGGAATCGGCTGAGGTGCGGAGGAAGTCCAACACCCACTTAGGAAAGGAGTTGGCCGCTCCAGGATTTGCAGCCAACTTTGTTCGGGTGAGGGACACGATAGCCTCCTTGTGGCTAACATGACTAGCCCCATACCACATGTTCCTCAGCACCATAAGCTCCCGGCACAGATCAAGCAGTTCATCGGACATGGTGTCCGCTGGGTCCCTTTGTGGTCTGGTCATTCTGTCACGATCGTGGTGTGGAGGCAGGTTGGAGAACCCAAACGCAGGACACAGAGCGGGGCAGGTATGGTACAACGAAGGGTTTTAATAAACAAACAAAAGCGAGCAAACTTACAGGTGAGTGGCTGAATAACAGAAATCCAAAATCCAAAAGTACCGGGAGAGGAGACGAGACGAGACAAGCAAGGCTGGTTACAGGCAGAGAGTACACACACGACAGACTGGGGGGTAACATGAACAATGACAGGACAAGGACAAGACAGAAACACCAGGTATATATACACAGGGACTAACGAGCAGGGCGGGAGCAACACAGGTGACAGACATGAGACTAACGAGGCAGAGAGAGAGAGAGAGAGAGAGCAGAGTAAAACAGAGAGACTAGACATGACAAGCAGACTATATAACAGATACTGGACACTAGACAGGACAGAACCCAAAACTCAACTCAAAACTCAACATACTGAGGCAGATACTAAACTCAAAAGTACAACACAAAGGATGGCCAACCGGCAGAGCGTGACACTGTAATTCTTTTCTTATAGAAAATCTTTATTATTATTCTTTATTACATTTTCTTGAGCTAAGGCAGGAAATTCCAACTCTGGGTTTGGCATTAAGTTGGTTAAAGTTGGCAAAGGGTAGGTTCAACTTTTAAAAATTGAATACAGGATCTATGACCATACAAATGGACATAGTTGAGCAGTATTTTACATAACATTAAATGCTATTATATCGTATGGTCAGGCATTGCAGTACATAAAAACATTATTTCAAACGCGTCTTAAAACAATTCTCACATACCCGTGTACACAATGCTGTTATAACTGAGTTATTGGTCACTGTAATAATCCCCCTCCATGGTTGCAGTGAAGAGAAATCTCTAAAAACAGTGTACCTTTAGAAGATATCCACTTTTGAACAGTCTAACACAGATACTTAACCTTAGCTGATGATTCATAGTAGCTTCAGCTAAACTTTAGAATGAATTTATACAAAAATGACAACTGTGGTGATGTCTTTAGACTATATGGGCAGGAATAATGATAACTTACTGTAAACATGGACATGTGTTTTGACATGTGCATTGTATATGACCGAAATTTTAGTAACATTAAAAACTGCCTTACAGCAAAAAGCAACACATTACTGTAACGTTATTTGCGTTTCTTTTGTAACGCGTTACTCCCAACACTGTTTATAAGGCAGACGAAAGTCGCTGTCCCGATAATGAAGCTATTAAAATGCTACCTAATGTTAGCTAACAAATATATTAATCCACGTGCTAGCATTAGCTAATGCACACCAGAGCTATCCACCAAGGAAAATATTTCCAAACCCAGAGTGAGCTCAACTTTTGTTAACTTACACAAACTGTGTTGTCTTGCTAACAATAACAAACTTAAGTTACCAAGAAAGACGATTTTGACAGGTGTCGTGCCAAGGTAGTTATCCCCGACAGAAAGTGTTTCCCCTGCCACGGGAGCGCGCGTGCATTCAGCGGTGAAGGCGGACCTTCGACTTCAACAAAGTGAATGAAAAATATACCATGTGAATTTTTTAATTTATCGTTTTAATATTGTTTTATTAACGAAGTTTGTGTAGAGCAAGCTAGCACTTATAAACATTTTTACAGGCTTACGTTAGGCTATGTATTAACGAACTTCGTAGCCTATTATTCATTGCACTCAATTGAGAATGTCTACACAAGATGAGCATTTAGTTTCGCTTCAAAAGCAAACATTTATTTCGCGATAGTCTAGTGATGTTATAAATGACCACATAGTCGATCACTTTGTCATCCATGTTACTGTTTAGAAGCTAGATTCAGACAGTCGCCTTTTCAAGTAAGCTGCTCCTACATACGCTATCGATACTGTATCAACATGACTGTAATCAGTTTAACACTTTGCTCGCCTCAACGTTACATCTCCTTGACTCGAACTGTACATTAAACTGAATGCAGCATTGTAGACAACATTTTCTCCTTGTAATCCATGTTTCCATTGCATGGCCTTTGGATATTGCTGGAAATTGTCCCCCTCCTTAAAGGGTAAATTATTATCATAACAATTTATTGATGCATTACATTTAAACATAACTTCTTCATCCAACGAAGGTTAAAATGAAGGGCAACTGGACTTGGTTGAAGCTACTGTTATCCCGGGTCAACGACCCCACTGAGGTTAAATAGCTGAGTTTCCCTGCCAGTCAGTCAGAACTGAAGAAGTCCTTTGGATAAGGGACGAAACGTCTTCCAGTAGCTTCAACCAAGTCCAGTTGCCCTTCATTTTAACCTTCGTTGGATAACTATGACCTGGATGACTGAGAATCTTCATAGACATAACTTCTTCATACACAAAAAGTATGTATCCCCCCTTTATAATGCACAGATGATGGCCTACTGTCAAGTTTTTAAATTTGTGTATACTTCACATCATGACTAATAACAGGGGTGAATATGGAGATGTTTCTCTTTTCTTAGGAAAGGTTAAGGCAACTTGAATCATCTGTGCTTTATGGAGGGGGGATACATTTTATGGCAAGTTGAAAATACAGTCTGAAATAATTTGTATCCCACAATAACTTTTGCTTCAGGAGGCCGCGCCCACGACTTCACGGCAGGGACTGACGCAATACGGCAAGAAATAAACGGTTTGGAGCAGGAAATCCACAAATTAAAACTTAACAAAATATTATGTTGTTTTGACATATTTAAATAAAGAGTAAATGTTTAGTTTCACTACTAGAGCCCATCCTCGGCATAAATGTTCCAAAATATTGTGCATTTTAATATTACGAGATTATACTTTTGGAAACAATTTAATACTTTTTTTTCGATGATTTAAACTGGACACATTTTTGACAAAATATTCAACGCGCTTAAATCTGGATACGAGCTGTCAGATGAGCCATAAACAGTTCAGGTCCAGTCCGCGAGCCAGTGCTGTAGTCAGGGGGACCACCGTGCGCTGTCAGCCTCGCTGGAGCGGACCAGTGCGCGCTGTCAGCTCCAGAGGAGGATGCACTCATCCCGGAGGAGCAGGGCACGGGCCAAGAGCCTCTCGCTGAGCGTTTACTTTGATGAACGGAGGACATACGGACAGATACTGGGCGGTGTACCCCCAGTGTGAAAAGCAAGCCTTCATAATGTTTTGTGGCTTTGGGAAACAGTGCTCTGCGCTGTCCTGGGACTATTACGCACGGACTTGGATCTGACCATCCGCGGTGAGTACTCACTGTAACTTTTCTTTTATGTTCAGAGTGAAACATTGTCCAAACACAATGATGAGCTGCACCACGTCTGTTTGTGGAGCGCGTTCCGTGCAAACTAGAAGTTTTTGTCTGTTCCTCGAATTATAAATTGGCTACTTGTGGTGCTCCAAGAGATAGATTTAGCACTGCTAAAACGCCCATCAAAGTTAAGTCCCAAATAAGCTCCGAATTAAAGTATGTTGCTCTGATAAAAAGCTGCTCCATCACCTCCGGGACTGGGCTTCACGCACTGACCCAGGACTCACACATGAACCGGGATAAGCGTGCACCAGAGTCCGGGGACGCGGGGCCTTTAGCGGGGGTGTCGGTGCTCGCTGTTGCTGTCATAATATAAATTTTGTCTTATAATAAATGCAGGGCTTTGTGCGCGACATGTCTGTGCCAGCCTCACCTAAAGGGCGTGGGGCTGTGTCCATTACGGCAGCCAGTCTCAGTGCTTCAAGCCATCCGCTTATGCTCTTCGTTGTTAGTATGCAGTATTTATTTACCTACCAACATTTTTTGCTCATAGCCTTTTCATTTGAAGGTACACATTTTATTAAAAGCAAACCCAAATAGAAGGCACCTAAAGCTACGATAAAATAGTCCAAATACAAATCAAAGCATGTTTTGACTGATCACATATTATATAGGCTGTATAAAGTCCATGTTGCTCAAATATAAACACCAAAATTAATGTTTCAAACGTTGTTTCTGTTACAGTGGGTCATAATATATCATATCTTTTAGTTTGTCCGTGCGTTTTGTGGTGTTAGGAATTGTGTTTCTGCGCTTTTCCGCACTAACTCAAAACTTGCTACATGTACACCACCTCCTGAGCTGGCGTAGGATTTGCCAACGTCCATATTGATTAATCTCAAAGTCACCGTGGTTTTGGGTGTACGCCAGGTGTACGCTGGAAATTTGGTGTAGGCACTTTTCATAAATGAGGGCCATTGTGTCTACAATTAATGACCGCTTATAAACTACTGTAAGTCAACATCCTCCTGACTCTCAAATCAATAAACTGTAACCTGTTTTTAACTTACAGAGCACAACCATAATGTGCAATGCAATCACTGACAGCTTAAACTATAAGCTACAGTAAGTCAACACACCACCAGACTCTCAAACCGGTGTAGGCTAGTCCCCATCTCTGCTTGCTGCTTATTTCACTATGTTTCTGTTATCAGTTTTTAATCCTTTTTAGGTTTCTTGCTTGTTACTACATTGTAGCATCGATTATACCGATATATCTTACTGTGTTGTATTATCACATTTTAGGGATTAAGTAGCCTCAATATGGGTCTGGGTGTGAATATGGGCCGTTTTTTTCCAAAGCAACTTAATTCATCTGGAGAAATAGGAAGCATGCGCCGTTGCGAAAAAACTGCCTGCACGGCCACCCTTTTATGCGAACACGCACCACCTCTGATTAAGTTAACACGGACTCAACTAACCAACATCTTATCCACCTTCGTAGTACCACTTCTAACCGTTTAACTCCAGTGTAGGCGGTCAGAGTTTGTCAACCCTGAGTTTGCCTGATAACAGCTGACTCTGAATAGGTTAAAATCCCTTCATAGTACAGGCCACTGGTCAGAGCCAATGTAAACTGTGTATTCCCCATTGTCAAACTGGTCTCCGTTGGCCTCGGAGACTGTGTTTGGTTCACTGGGAGGCTGCTGAGCCTGGTTCCACTGCCAATTCGCCCCGGCTCCATTTCTGGTGCCCTTTCTGGACTTGTTGCCCTTTATTCAGGTGGAGAGTAGTCTGGAAAAATATTCAAAAACAACAACACAGGGGCCATTACCCCTAAGGGGACATGGGCAAAATGGTGTCCATGAAATATTGTCTCTTATGCACCAGAAACTACCAGTGGGTATGAGAAAGTTTCATTTAGATTTTAGATGAAACCACACCCATGTATGACATGAGCCATGGTGGCATATGACAGCTGCAGTAGCTTGGAAAATATACATATGGGCCACTGAATTTGATGAATTTACTGTTTGTCAGACCACAAATGAGACAAGAATTAGGTTGGAAAAACAATAGACACTGCAGTGGAATGTTTCTGGGGGCCAGGCCTCACTGATTACTGTAAACACAACTTTTTAACTTTACTCACTGATTTTGGTGAAATTGCATCATATTTTATGGAGAAAATATTTTTTGGTTTTCCCTCTGATATCCTTTGGATCTCTTGTTTTTTAATGGAGTTTCCAGATAGTTTTTGTTGTGGAAAAATAGGTTAACTGGGCCAGATGTATTTGGGTCTTCTCTCACTATGCTTTATTCTTCTTCATTAAAACACTTTAGTCACATAGAGTTAAAGACTAGTTACTAAAGACTACGCCCTCCTCCACTCACTGTACAGTTAAAGTTTCTTCCATTTACATGATTTTGAGACCAAAGAGTGAACTTTACTCCAGTAACCCACGGGTGGAGAAGAAAATAAAAATGAGGCATTATGTTCATCTTGTTAATGGAGTTGAAAAGGTCTCCAGGTTTAACCTCATGGTCACAGCCTGTTCATCTCAGCAGTGAGCTTCTTGTCCCATCGACAGATAATCACCAACGCTGGAACACAAACACAGTTACTGATTTAAAAAAAGACAGACAAATTTTAATCCGTAAAACAGCAATGGAAAGAAAACAGTCTTATGTTTTTTAAGGCTAATAGCAATGATTTTGGATTGAAGCAGCCAACAGATGATATTATAGACTGATAATCAACATCTTGACAATCTTTGTCTGTGTTGCCTTATCACTTCGGTCTTGTTCTTGTTTTGCATTTTGTTCTGACAACCCTCTCCCTGTTTTGTATGCTGACTGCCTGCCTCAGCCTGCAGGCTTTAGTCGCACAATCTGACTCTTGAACTTCATAAAGGCAGTTTCTGTCTTCCTTCCAGTACTACACCTGTCACAGTGGAAAAGTGTCTCAGTATTTTTTTCCACCATGGGATGCCTAGATTCTGTTGAAATTAGTAGAAAACAAGCCTTTACTGTTGCTATGGCAACCGGCAGTTCTTGTAGAAGCAGCAGCCGTAGCTCCTTCAAACTTCGCTACACTTTTGTTTCCCATCAGTTTTTTCCGGCTTTAGCGGACCACGATCCACAAGACCCGAACAGCTACACCTATGGGTGTGGTAACCGCTCAGAGGGGAGGAAAGACAGCCGGGATGGGAGCCATATTGGCCCAGCTTTGACTTAAGTCTGCTCCTAAACGTCCGGTCTGGACAAAATGGGACTCATGTTGGCCAAGCAACGGAAATTAGAGACTGTTGTGCCCATGGGTGAGTTCAATCTCAAAATGTTTAGAACCGATTTGCATTTTCGGATTCAACGACATGTTTCCTTGCAATGTTGCGCAACTTTCTGCAACGGGCTTCGAGGTATGTTTTCTCCTGTTTGGTGGGCGTTTCTGAGGTGTTACCCAATCAGCTGCGAAAAGTTTGTAAACACAATGGTGTTAAAAAGGCAGGAAAAGTCAGTGCGCTTGCGTACACAGCAGGGTGTTCAGGGAACCACCGCTTCCGTTGAAAAAAATGTTTTGCTACGTTTTATCTACGCTGAACTCAGCCCACATCTCAGAGACCTGCCCCATCAACATCCCGGATCAAGCACTCGGTGCGCAGTCCGTGTTCTGAGCTATAAGAGCAAGACAAGCTGTGAGGAGCTGTGTTCAAACACAGTCAAGATTAACTCTGGTTCCCATCTGTCAGACTTTTAAATCTGAAGATGAAACCATATTATCATCTTGTTGCTGCTGTTTAGGCCTACATTCTACCAGGTGCAAATTAAAAAAATGCACTGCAGAATGTTCTGGGTGTAGCATGTGTGATGCTTTCATCGGATGCGTTGCCAAGGTGATTCACCCGGCCGGAGATAACTTCCGTTCTGTTTGTTTATTACTGGGTTTGTGTTTACTAATATGGTGAGTGTAGGAGCCATACTGCCAACGCATGATGTTGTGTTGTGTTGTGGGGCCGATGCTGGCCTCAGGCAATTTAAGTTCCTGTACCAGTAGCGGCTAAATATAGGGCATAGTCACGACAGTGAGTGATATCCAGTACAGTGTTTCCCATACATTCATTTATTTGTTGTGGCCCACTACATTAGCAGCGCTGACTACCACATATAGATTTCTGTTTTTACAATTGAAGATGGGAAAATTTGTATTTTATTGCAGAGCTGCCCGCAGCGCATATTCGCTCAGCACCTCCTCTCACTCGCTCCCTCTCTCTCCCGCAAACACATTGACAGCGGACCAGTCTGTGTATTGAATGGCTAGTATCATGAACACTGCTGCACAAATCCGTCCAACACGCTGTCAGTGTCAGAGATCCCCCACCACCGCCCCGCTCGCCACAGTTACGCTGTCATTCTGTGGGAAACACTGCGGTAAATCAGACAGGTCGCTAGAAAAACTTTTATTAAATTATTATTTTTTTTAAACTCTTATTTTAATTTTTTATTCAACGGGTCTCGTATTGTGACCTTTATCACATTTCAGTTTGGCCAAGTAACGTTTCTTTTATTCGACTTCCGAGAAATACTAGCTAAGGTTATTTACTTATGCATTGTTTGCGGAAGTCTGCCGGAAGTTAAGTTTGGGCCAGAGTAATGCACATGCGGAGTACCGTTTGTTTATGTTGTTACCGTTGAAAGCATCTATATGTGTATGTACATAGCCTTCATATAAATAATTGTATATATTGTTTTATTTTATTTTAATTATTTTAAATGTCATCATGCTTAATACACATTTAATTATCTGTTAAGTTCTGTGTGTATAGCATGAGGTGATACAAACAACTTTATAACTTTGTAGTGATACCCAGTGACAATTGTAAAAAATAAATTAAAGGTCAGGTTTTCACATAAAGAGCTGGTGTTGAACTGATGCAATAAATGCAGACTTCATCATGTATATCAGAGAGCGACGACACTGACTGGACCAAAATCACTTTATCAGTCAAGCTCAGTGTACTTACCAACAATAACAAAGGGTATCAGCAGCAAACGCAGTATCATGAGGACCTGATGTAAAGACAGAGGCCCTAGAGTTACTGTCTTGTCACCAAACTTTATCTGGAAAACAACAGATACATTAGATTAGATTCAACTTTGTCATCATAGCTGCACTGCTGTTAAGGAATGAGAGATGTCTCACCAGTGCAGTGGGTCCAACATACGTATGTTGACTGTATGTATGATTACTATTTGAAATCACACATTCAATCACAATAAAGTTGAGCTGTATTTCTGTATAGTAATGTTTAGATTGCTGCAGTTAGAATAAAAGATTACCATTAACTGCTGAAATGTAGCGTCGGGTGGCCTTTGAATCTCACAGATGAAAAAGTCAGTTTCTTTGACTTCCATGATGCAGGGGTATTGTTTTCTGTCATGAACGCCCCACACTGACAACTCTGCAATTGTCATCTCCAGTTTGTCTGCCTTTTTCTAAAATGACAACAGAGACAAATGCTGACTTTTATGAATTAATGTCATATGTGTGTGGGAAATATGTTGTACCTCTGTGGTGATGCGGACACCATCCCGTGTCCTTGAGGATGTGAAGCTGGTGAACTCAGGATCTGGATAGTAGGTTACTGTTGTTGAGCAGGCCAAAGTTTCATTGGCTACTTTCAGAGACAGAGTGCTTGTAAAAATCCCTTGAGTATTTCCAGCTGCAGGTGTGTCATAAATGAGATTCTGCAGTAAAAAAACAAAATCAGTGTAATAAATAATATGATATAATTTCTGTTTGGCATAGCATGACATGATGATGATGGTGGCATGGCAAACTAAGCAATGCAATGTGACTGAATACGGCATAATACACAGTGCTTGTAAAAATATTGTCAGCCGCAGGTGTGTCATAGAGTTGATTCAGCAATAAAATCAAATAATACAATGTATTGCAACATTGCATTATTTGATGTCATTTAAAGTTCTATTTAATTGTAAAAATAAAATCAAACCCTGTTGTTGATACTGTTAATTAGCAATGTAACGTTTTTACATTATTCTGTATAATATCAAATAAGTAGAAGGCCTACATTTCAATGTGAGTGGTAAAGTCTGCTATACTCGCGGTGGGTTCAAATTGCTATCACAGGAAACGATGCATATAATCCACCACAGTTTTATCTCATTAAGCTTACTTTATTTACTCTTTTTACACTTCTCGTTTACAAAAAAGCAGTGTATTTGTCACAGAGATCACTGAGTGCTGAGAGCGATCACTCAGCAAAAACACTCCTACATGCAGTGGGTTCTACTTCTTTTGCTGTACTGCTGTAACTCACCATGAAATCTGACTGAATTCTTTATTAAAACAATGTGAGTTTATTTGGCTGCACGCTAAACAGTCGCTCTTCTGTTGTACTTCTGAACAATTATCTACTGAAGGAGTGTTTCCTGTAGTATTAAACCACACTTGCTGTTACCTCCAGTAACCATGATGACAAGAAATACATGAAGACTGAAATCGTGAGGATTATAATGAAAGATTTAAAATGCCTACATAAAAACTAATCAAACAAAGAAAAGAAAGCCTTTTATTGATGGAGAGATATTAAAGACGGTAAAATAAAAATCAACTGTCCAATCACAGCTTTGGGAATTGGACAAGGTGTAGTGTCAAACACATTTCCTGTGGGTCAGCTGGCTATTGACTTCACATTTAGTTACATTTGCGACTGACTGTCAGCAGTTTAAAGGGTACTACACCCTGCAGTGTAGGGCTAACAGAAATGTCACCACAAAGCCACAGAGACTTCAGCACCGCTGCTAAAGTGCAGCTTACAGTCCCAATCTGAGCAAGGCTGGCTTCACTTTTTAGATGTTTATATTGTTTCCGTTCGGTCACAAACTGGCTGCGACTCACAATGTGAAAACAGAGCTGGTCTGCTGCACAGTCACACCTGACACCGCAATGCTCTCACCACAATCCTCCCCCTTTGATAAGCCTGAATGGAAAATTCTTCTAGGAAAATCAAGGGCTGGTTTTAATGGTCCTCTACACACTAACTCACTCCTCATGAAGTCTGATAAGACTGGGGGCTAATCTGCTGGGTCATTTGGTGGAGCAGTAACTGTTTCATAGCTGAGGCTGCCTGTATTTCACCTGGTTGATAATGCAAATTGTCGGCCGCCACTTTGGGGGACAGGGAAAATGCACAATGTAGTAAGTATGGAAGCAGCAATTACCGGATTTCACTATTAACTATGCTTTAAAACTTCACGGTTAATTAATTGTAAAAGCTCCGCTACGCCGAGAGTTTCTGTTGCAGGGAAAGAAACTGTTGCAACTCGCAAGTGTCACGAGTGGTGCAGCTTAAAGTGCCGTGCTTATCAGAGACATGGAGGATGCACACTGGCTTAACTATGGCACTGTGAAGCTTTATTTCCAACAAGGAAACAGCAGAAGTCGGCAGTGTGAGAGAATTTCGGATACACCAAGACTGACTAGTGTGTCAGTGTGTGTGTGTTAGTGTAGATGATGGATCTCCTGTTAAAAGGTTTCTGTTTAACGAGCGAATATCTAACTTTACATCAAATTTGATTCAGCACTGGCGGTATCACCACCCAGCTTTGCATGCCCAAGCATTGGCGTTGCCAGGTAATTTTTTTTGTTTGTTGTTTTGTTTTTGGTCATGTTTTGACTGTAGCCCCGAATGTAACTCAGCAACAGCAACAAAATATATTCCATGTTAATATGCAATAATCTTCATGATGCAGCCTGTCTTGCAGGTCTTCATAGAGCGGAGGCTATATACTCGCAATAATACTGCTAAATTTTTTTGAATTTCATGTAACCACCCCCACCGTTACGCAGCGTGCTTGCATTTAGAGAGAGAGGGAGCATTGCTCACAGCTTCAGGGCTTGTCTGCAACTTCTGAACTGTCCCTAGCAAAATTGTAATCAATACATTTAAATATAAATGTTGTCGGTCAGTGTCTAGTCAATGTATTAACGGTTAACAGTCGCCGCAAAGTAGTGAGAGAATATCACGACACCTGACTGCGACACAGACACCTGACGCTCTGTGTCCTGCTGTCTCTGTCCCCCTTGCTCTGAGACACTACTGTTTTACTGTCTCAAGGATACTTCATTACTTCTAAAGCAGCTGTGAGCTGCACTTTATCGGAGGTGCTGAAGTGAACATTTGTGGTGATATTTATGTCTGATCACATGTGTTTTCAGTTTCGGTTTTCTTCCTCTGATGAAGAGCAGTGTGCTCGTCTCATCAAGTAGGCTACAAGTGAAATTATTTATTTATGTAGGCCTAACTGTTTTTAAAAAATGGACGAACGATCGGCCCATAAAGCAGGCCTATACTGACATTGGGCCGGCCCAATCACATCTCTTACTAGTCCCCGCTCCCTCCCCCTCTGCTCGAGCTGTTTCTTGTGTTGTGGGCCAAAAAAATAAAACAATTCCCCAAATGCGCGAAAATAACCGATATATAGATATAAGCTAAAAAAAGAATAAGCTACTGATTACTGCATTACATTCTATTTTCTTATATTGTGAATTGTCACCTGCCACCTAAATTTTGTCCTTCCCTTTATAAAAATAAAGACATTTCCACCCTAAATTGGTGCAGAAAATGTCTCCAAAATTCAGGAAATTAAGTGTTTAATGCTCAAAATCTTCTGGGGGGAGGACATCCACACCCCCTCTTGAATATTTAGTCAATAAATAATTCTTAACTGAATTCAGATTAATTAAAATAATTTATCATTGAGGTGAAAATAAGTGTTTAAAGCCAAAATTTGGGGGGGACAGGGGGAGGACCCCCAGACCCCACTAGTTAATATTATCAGTGTTAATAATTATCAGCAGTGTTGCTTTATAGATGTACTTTGGGTAGGGCGCAACAGGGGTGCGGGGTGAAAACATGAAAGATTTCTGGGCTGGGCTAAGCCACCAATGTTTCAAGAGTCTGGAAACGCCCCTGCGCACAAGTAAAATTAATACATATTAAGTGAGTTGAATAACGTGGTCAGTTGGTAGGGAATTAAATATAAACGTGTCACTTACAATCGATGCCATAGAGGTGACAGTCCAGTGGCCTGTACTATGAAGGGAGTTCAATCTACTCACAGTTACTTCAGGATTATCAAGCAAACTCAGGGTTGCCAAACTCTGACCGCCTACACTGATGTTAAATGGTACTACAATAGTGAATACGATGTTGGTTAGTTGAGTCGGTGATAACCCAGTGTTAACTTAATTGGAGTTGGTGTGCCTTCGCATAAAAGTGCCGTGTTGTGCAGGCACAGTTTTTCATAACAACCGTTGATTGTGTCAGGATATGAGGAGTTTAAAGACACAATGACGGCCAAATCTAATACTGTGGCAGCCGACAAAGCCAGGGAGGCTTGTTGGCATTGCATTGAGTAAATTTGTAATTATCTTCACAGTGTTGTTATTGTAGTTAAAATCTCTATTTTGTATTTAATGGTCTCTTTTTTTATGTGTAATATGATTAAGATGTAAAGGTACAACTGCACATAAGGTCCATTGTAATTGTAAGAAAAAATGAGCCAGCGGAGAGAGGCAATAATCCAAGAAAATTTAATTTCCAAGATTAATCTACAAGTAAACAACTTGAATATTCTCTGATGGATTTAGCAGTGAGGAAATACTTGCGAGTTTAGCCCCAAATCACTATGATGCACCTTAGAGACTTTGCTGTGGATTGGGCGTATTCAGAGGAAAACACCAGAGTGATTTTAGATTTATTGTGACTATTCTGATTTTTTTTCTTGTAAATTTCACACTTTCATCTAGAATTTTTTTTCTCAGTTTATTAACCCTCACCTGGTATTTTTGGACACATAAAATAGTCAATCTAAATATGTGAAAACATAATTCAATTATAGCCTACAGATGGGCTACATCTAAGAAACTGTCCCGTTAATTAATAAAGATCTCCTCCATAAAATCATAGAGGCTGCAGGGCTAACCACAAACATAACCTGCTCAGAGCAGTTTAAAGATGCAGCGTAAATTGCCATGGCAACAGACCTCGGGGAACACCTATCCACCTTTCGTAGTAGACTACGGGTTAATCGGGAAGTTACACCCGACGTCACAAAGTTACTCCTGGTGTTACACGGATAAGCCAGTTACCTCGCTTCGTAGTAGGCTACAGGGTCCCGTTTCAGAAAGCAGGCTTAAACTCTGAGCTTATCCCTGAGCTCTGAGTTGATTGAGCCTGAGGTGGGAAACTGTTCCGGAACAGCTGATCAGAATAAGTTCAATAAACTCTGTATTGTTGAACCTGATGGAAGCGCGTGCGTGGGGATGAAAAAAGCCATCATCAACGGAGCACAAATACTATGATTCACTATGGCAAAGGGTAAATAAAGGTAGAGCCTCCATTTTAATCGGGTGGAGCTAGAAATATGAATGCGTGCCACCGCGGACTATGATAGGCTCTAAAACTAAATCCCGGTGGCAATCAGCTACCTATAGATCAAATATAAGACACAGTTTACTCATGGACCTGTGATTGAAAAGTCACAGTCTACCCAGTGGGTTAGCCTATTAATTATTTTTTTGCAGTGGAAAATGTGTCTATAGGTTCAAACTGACTATAAAATTTAGATGTCTATTTTAAATTATAAAATCTTGTACATTATGTATTTTATTAATGCTGTCATAACACATTCAGACTATGAGCAGGTAATAATGAAAAACTCACTTTTAAACTACATTTAGGCCTAATTGTTTCAGCTGCACCACAGTCATCCTCACTCATTACGATAGGAATGTTTCAACCAGTGCGACTACAATGTGAAAGATTACTGTTCATTGACCAGTTCCTATAGGTTCCATATTAAACAGTGTCTAACTTGCAAAAGATTTGCAAGCTAGCAAAACTCACTGTAATATAACATGATGGGAAATGACTTAAATTATAAAATGACTGACATGGGACTGTTTGATGTGACATAGTCCATTGTACTATAATCTGATGTGATATGACATGACAAAATTAATGTAACAAACTAAGAGGACCTGACTGTGTGTGTGTGTGTGTGTGTGTGTGTGTGTGTGTGTGTGTGTGTGTGTGTGTGTGTGTGTGGATAGAAAGAGAGTCCCACCTGATAGCTGCTGTTTCTGGGAAGTCTTACTTCCTGCGGGGCGTGGCTGTGCATGATCCCTTCCACAAACTCCAGGTGAGATCCCACGAGTGTGATCTTCCTCTTCCCACTACAGGACACAGAGCAGCAGGGGGTTTTCATACTGACACACACCTACAGTTAGTAGCACAAGTAAATATTATAATGGGACATGAACATCATTTCATGTCAGTTTTTTGGAACATTTTCTGCTGCCAAACAGCCCAGTTGCTGCTGGAAATATGTAGATGAGATCAGATGTCACTGTGTGGCTGTTTGGCAGTTATCCTGGGTAAGGATGGGGATTGAGACCCGGTTCTTAAAGGACCCGGTTCCAAAATTCCTCAAAACTTATCGATACTGCTATCGAGACCAGCGGGTCCTATAATGTAATAATGTCTCGAGCGTCAACTCTGATTTATCTTGAAACACGATGGATAAGAAAACTAATGTTTATTTATTGATGGCATGGAAACGCGGTCTCAAACAGGCCCGGGACGGTTTATCATCAGTGTTGTGTCGTTCAAAGAACGTTTCGTTCATAAGACCTAATCGTGTGTATGACTCGGGAGGAACGGGTTGTCTCAGTGTGTGATTCGTTCATGTTCAAGCATGCGTGAAGGATCTTGGACTCTTACATTCACTCGTCACACGGCAGCTGCATGGGCTCCGTCAGCACAGGAACAGAAATGATTAGTTCAGGACTCTCAACTGTGGGTCTGTTTGAGTCGTTCATTTGTCACGTGACAGCTCAGCTACAGGGCTGTGGTAAGCAGGCAGCACAGGAAACAGAATTGATTAGTTCACGACTCTTAACTGTGGGTCTCTAAGTCTGAGTCGTTCATTCCTGCTCCACAGTAGGAGCTGTCACGTGACAAATGAACAACTCCTTCACCGCTCACATGGGTCCTCCTCAGTCTTTCGTTCACTCGGCAGGGTGAGTGACTGCCGGCACCGGAGAATGAGAGGCAGGTCGGCTGTCAGGTAACAGTCACTGGACTGACATTATATAGCTATTTTGTTAATTATGTGACATTTTATAAAGCATAATGTTATTACAGCGCAGTGATGTTGTGCTAAGTTATAGTTTTAACACGGTGATGTAACTTAGGTCCTGCTAGTGTTTAACATTACCGCCAACAGGTGATGAGAGTTGTTCTGGGTCCACTCCACTTCAGAGCCCTGACAAGGTACTACCGGGAGCTGAATTACCACAGAGGTCACCTAGGGGGGTTTATTTAATGATGATACAGTAATCAAGAGGTGAATTTGTGCTTTATACTTTGTCAAATAAAGCAAGCCAGGCCTTCCGTGTTTGAGAACGGCAACTAATCGTGTTGCCGACAGCTAAGCTTGTTAAAAAGACAATACTTCATCAGTACACCTGTGTGTAAGGTAAACATATAGAAAGGGTTCATTTTAAACTGCTCTGTCCTCAGTCTCTCATCCTGTATGTTTTTTACAAGCATAGCTAACGTTAGCTTTGCAATGTTACCAACAAGCTAATAGAAAGCTGTAGCATAGACTGGTCTGTGGTCTTAAAATTTGGAACATTGTTAAAAACTCAGCTGCTGGCTGAGACAAACCAGCCGCTCCTCCTTCAACTAGGTAATGTTCCCTGCAGGCTGTGAATAACAGCAGAGAGGAGGAGGAGGAGGAGGAGGGACTGATACTGACTGATTTCTAAACGTCACTCAGTATTGTGATGTCAGATATTCAGTTTATATAGTGAAATATTAAATTCTAATCCTATAATTAATTTTAAAACAACCAGGCAGTTAATATGCACACTTCAATATCTGTTTATTTATTACAAGTCATATTACATCTCAATATATAACAATGTTATCGCACATTGAATATTTTCCTCATACTGTGCAGGCCTACCTCATGCTTGTTGGGGCTGGTCTTACCGTCACCAAATAATAATGCGGTATTAATAAAGAACTGGATCGTTAAGCAGCCTCAATAAGGGTATCAATACCAATAAAAATTAACGATCCCCAATCCTGGGAGAGAATTGACTTGAATTCAGATTCACTCCAGTGTTGTTCCATACAGGAGATCTGACCAGAGCATACAGGATGAGAGACAGAAACCAGTTAGATCAAGACTCACTCTTTTTTCACGTAGGGAACACAACAACAACAAAAATATGCTGACACCATGAAAGCAGCCGGAAGCGTAGCAGCATAATCTGCCTTAACATCAAACATACAAACAAACAAACATCAGCTATAATAACTGCTATCTTTGATGTCATTTGTCGTTTATAGTGTAAGGATAATCTTAGTCGCCCATACAGTGACTCACTCTTGTGGCGTGCAGTCCACGTCTGCCTGGATCCTCACTCTGGTCACACCACTAAGGTTACGACCGGACAACAGCACATGGTTTCTGCCGTAGAAAGACACGACACTGGGAGTGATGGAGGAGATCTCCGGTCTCTGACAGTAAAACGGAAAAACAGAGATAATCAGTTATAAACAATTTTTATGAATGTGAATGAGGTGAGCACCAGGGGAAGAATATTTGAGGACTTAGGTTCAGACTCACAGAAAAGTTCATCCCTGACTCTGTCATTTGGCAAACACTGTCCTGCAGGCAGAAGCGAGGGAAAAAATTAAGCTGGTTGTAACCAACATGTTGTATGTAACATGTTTTATGTGTTATTTTAACATGTGGAGAAGTAGAAGATAAGGCGTTTAGGTTTAATGAGCAGTTAGCTTAGCAGCAGCTGGCCCCAGTGAAGTGCACTCAGTATGTCCCCTGTACTCATAGTGAAGTTGCCATCTTTGCAAAGTGTCTGAGCAGACAGCAGGGTCAGAATCAGAATCAGGTTTATGAGGAATTTGCCATGGTAAAAATTTGTGTTTACAGAACATAAACAGAAATATAAATATATAAAAAGTAAGGAGATCAAAAAATGTACTAGTATACAAAAATTACAATAATACTATAATACAATGCTGACAAGTATGTGCAAAAATAATGACAACATGAGCATAAAGCACAGTTAATCGTTAAAAAGTGCAAAAGTGTGGGGTCAGGAGTGTGTGTGTGTGTGTGTGTGTGTTTGGGGAGGGGGGCATGAGAGTCAGTGACAGTGGGGACCTGGGCCTTGTTGAGCAAGCCCACTGCCATCGGAAACCACAGCCACCTGCCAGAGTGGAGTGACTGAAACAGTTTGTGTCTGGGATGGGAGAGGTCAGCCACAATGTTTCCTGCACGCCTCAGAGTCCTGGAGGTGTACAGGTCCTGGAGAGATGGAATTTGACAACCAATCACCTTCTCTGCAGAGCAAATGATACGCTGCAGCCTGCCCTTGTCCCTGGCAGTGGCTGCAGCGTACCAGATGGTGATGGAGGAGGTGAGGATGGACTCGATGATGGCGGTGTAGAAGTGCACCATCATTGTCTTTGGCATGCTGAACTTCTTCAGCTGCCGCAGGAAGTACATCCTCTGCTGGGCCTTTTTTAGGTGATGTTTAGCTCCCACTTGAGGTCCTGGGAGATGATGGTGCCCAGGAAGCGGAAGGAGTCCACAGTGGCGACTGCGGAGTCACCCAGGATGATAGAGGAGGGTTGGACTGGGCTCTTTCCAAAATCTACAATCATCTCCACTGTCTTCAGAGCGTTGAGCTCCAGACTGTTCTGGCTGCACCAGGATACAAGATGGTCATCTCCCACCAGTTGGCGGACATTCCCACCTGTGATGAGCCCAATGAGGGTGGTGTCATCCGCAAACTTCAAGAGCTTGACAGACTGGAGGTGAAGCTGTTGGTGTACAGGGAGAAGAGCTGAGGGGAAAGAACACAGCCCTGAGAGGATCTGGTGCTGATGGTCCTGGAGTCAGAGAGATATTTTCCCAAATTAACTTGCTTCCTGTCCGTCAAGTGCACCACCTGAAGGTGGAGTCAGGCACATTCAGCTGGGAGAGCTTGTCCTGCAGCAGGGCTGGGATGATGGTGTTGAAAGCAAAGCTGAAATCCACAAACAGGATCCTGACGTAAGTTTCTGGGGAGTCCAGGTGCTGGAGTATGATGTGAAGGGCCAATTTTTTATGCGTCATCAACAGACCTGTTGGCTCTGTAGGCAAACTGCAGGGGCTCCAGGAGTGGGTCTGTGATGGATTTAGGTGGCACAACACAAGGTGCTCAAAGGACTACATAACCACAGAGGTCAGGGTGACGGGTCTGTAGTCGTTTAGTCCAGTGGTCCTTGGTTTCTTGGGGACAGGGATGATGGTGGAGGTTGTGAAGGAGGCTGGCACATGGCATGTCTGTGAACACTGGAGATAGCTGATTGGCACAGTGCTTCAGAGTGGATGGGGAGACAGAGTCCGGCCCAGCTGCTTTGCGAGGTTTCTGCCTCCTGAACAGTCTGTTGACATCCCTCTCCAGGATGCCCAAAGAAGGTTAATGTCTAGGACAACTGGACTTGGTTGAAGATACTAGAAGACGTTCCGTCCCTCATCCGAGATACTTTTTCAGTTCTGGTAGTTCAGTTCCAGAACTGAAGAAGTCTCTCTTTGGATAACTATGACCTGGATGACTGAGAAACTCTCCAGGATGGTAAGAGAGGAGGAGGAGGTGGGGGATGAGATGGTGGACTGTGGCCACTGTCTGAAGCCTCTCCAGACAGAAGCAGAGTCATTTTTGAGAACATTTAAACATTTGTTGCTGACAGGTGCTGAGCTGACAGTCTGTTGAAATAATTTTATAAACTATAAATATTTGAAATTCAGAGCAGCTGTTCTGGTGTCATTAACAGACTAAAAATGAATGTTGTGCTGTTAAACTCATGTTCAAATATAGCACACGGAAAGTTAGCATACATGCACGATGTCTGGAAAAGCCTATATTAGATAAATACATTTAAAAAGACATAATTACATTCCCCACTCCTTGATTTGCCCAGCAGCAGCCGTTTGTGCTCCAGCCACATCCAGCCTCGATACACTGCCGACACCTGAAGAGAAAACAAATGTTATCACCTGTTGTTGAAAACATTCGAACATGAATCATAATGCCTTGATACAACACAAGATAGTTATACTGTATATTCTTCCTGATGAAGAAACACGACCATTACAACCATGACGACTGTATGAGACTAAGTGGAGGGATATGGGAGGAGGGGTAAAATTATTTTTTGCCTTTTTGTCTTTATACCTCACAGTCTGTTTATTATGTATTGTTTTTATTTTCTTTTTGTCATCAGAGCTGCTAGTTTCATTTCCTATTAGCACCACAATGTGGCTTTGCTGCCTTTTTACAATTCTCATCACTGGACATTTTGAGTGCAGCACTTGCCCTTGCCTAAGTTAGACCAAAAGGCCACCCAGGTATTCGTCACTCCCTTTGAATTTGGACACAGTTTTGGAAAAACTGAAAACGGCTTTCTCACTTTGTAGTCCAATTGCAGCCAACTATTTCTTTGTTCCTTCTAGTCTTGATGGTTTATTCTAGTTTTGGCATAATAAGTGCTTGGGAATGTTTTGAAAACCTTTTTTTTTTATTATCAATAACTCTTTCTCCCAATTGACAGATGCAGTTGGTATAATCAGGACCCATTTGTCTGACCAAAGTCAGACATTTTGTTCAATGCCTTATACTCCAGTTCCTGGGGAACCTTATAACTCTATATAAACATTTCTGTCTTAAAGTCCTACCCTGAAATGATCAAAGTCAGTTCTGTATTATTTCAGCTCAAATTTAAGTTGCTTGCATATGTTAACTATTAAAACTGCATGGGAACAGGACTTTTACAATTTCATCAATGATGCATCTGACTGATTATGTTTTTTCAACTTTTTCAGCTCTATCTTCCATTACTAATGTTAGAAATTATCTGTCCACTTAGATTTCTTGAAAATGGCAGTGGACTTACAGGACAGGAGTCGGTGGTCCCCTGATGTCAGAGCAGTTGGATATCTTAAGTTGTTCCAACAATTGTGTCATCCCAAATCTAATCTTAACAGTGACATTTAGGCCTGTTAAGTGAAAATAATCCAGAGAATGTTACAGTAGTGGTCAGCAAGTTCCTGCAATACACGTGTTTTTATTCAATAAACAATATATAACATGAGGCAACACAGATTTATCAGCAGGTCGAGAACATTTTATCTGATGGGATTCTTGTGACGGTGTGAAGGTCCTTGATTATCAGGTATTTCATTCACCGGATTTATCAAAAGTCACTGACCTTCAGCAGGAAGTGTGCTATTTGTAAGGACGCAGGTGCATTGTGGGAACCGTGGAGGACTGTTTGCTGCACTACAAAGCTGGCTGGAGCTTGCAGAGAACTGACAGGCGAAGTTAGACAGAGCGCTCTGGCCCACAGTCAGGTGTGTCTGGATGCTAAGTGTGATCTGAGAAAGGAAGGGATGTGAGTTTAAAAGAGAAATAACTGACAGACACAACTGATTATAGTTCAAATCCTGGACGTAACCTGTACCTGGCCAGTGCTGTCCTTTACAACGCTGTAGGAAACCATTTTGCGTTGACGGGAGTCATCAGGAATGGACAACCAGTCTAAATTTCGGCACTCATCTTCAAATGTGCAACTAGGAAGAGAAAATGATGTTTTAACCAAGTTTATAATAGTTTGAAGATGTCAGCAGCAGATGGTGTTTCCCTGACCTTCTTTTAGAGCCACACCAGACACAGTATGGATCCTGTGCAGACCAGCAGTCCTGCACATTTGTGTGTAAGTGTTGTTGCATAAATACTTGTGTTTTCATGATGCACAGTTCATATTGCTGTTATAATTTCATGTAACAAATATAACTTAATTTGGTGTAAAGATAAAATGTAATACATGTTTAAGAACTAAAGGGTAGAATAAGCTGCTAAATGATATGTGGTTAACAGTGTATCTATCTCATTCTGTATATTTACGTTTGTCCCGGAACTAATGTTTTCTGTCTGTGTTACCGCTACAACGGTTTAAGTCGACACTCACTGCCTTGAATTCCGGCGGAGCAGATAGCTCCGATGCTTGTTAAACTGCATTAAAGTTAAAAATGTGGTTTGAAGTTAATGCAGACGACCAAATGGACATTCAAGAGACTTCAAAGAACTTAGTAACCTCTTTTCACGACAAGCGGCCAACGAGGTATTATTATATTGTCTTTATTGATCTGGATGTTGTTTGTATTTTCTCTGCTAAGCTATAATGTATTGATTTATTTGTACTGTGTTCACTTACAATGTAGTTCTCACGGCGTATAAGGCATATACGACGTTCAAGGCGTACATGGTGTGAGGCTGGATGTACCAAAGAGACCCGATGTGCCCACAGCAATAAACGCCCGTTGCAAAGAACTGACCTGTGTCTGTGTTGTCACGAAGAGAGCTACAGTGAGAACTCGACCTGCTCGGCGCGGGTATGAGAGAAGACGAGATTACGGCGGGTAACGACGTGATGAAGATCCAGCATGTAAGATAAGCAAAGCCCAGGACACACTGTCGACATAGCTACCACAAGCAAATGTTATAAGACTTTGTTAAAAGGTGCGACTTTCCGTATAAAGGCCAGAAAGAGCTCTACCAAAGCCATCTTAAGTCAAGTGGTGTGAGAAGTGGTTTAACTTGGAAATTGCAGTTAAGGATTTAAGTCTATTACCCTTGCATACTGTTTAGCCTGTGTTTAAGAAAATATCTAATGTGCTGGTATTCATGATTGTTACATGCAACAAATCTAAAAGGAAGAAAGTTCAAGCCCCTTAAGCAAATTAACACGTTTCAGTAAGGTTAAAGGAAAGTACATTGTAATTTATTTTCTTTATTTATACTTTGAAAGGTAACAGAAGTTAAAGTATAACTTAAGCTAAGTTTAAAGAGTAATTTCATTGATGTTTTTTCAATTTCAAGTGTAAAAACAAGTGTTTTGATGCCTTTTGAGCATATTTAATTCACAATTAAGGTTTATGTTAATTAAGGTTTGTGTTTTGCCAAACTAATTCCTAGTTTAAGCTAACTTGAAGTCTAAACAAGTTTAAATACTGACACAGTTTGTGGTACAACATTTACGTATTCAGAGTTAGACTTCGCTCACTGTCTTCACACATCTGTTAAGATTCAAATAATTACTAAAATTTCCTAGTTAATCACACTTAGCCTACTGTAGCTTACACACAGCCCAAAATGTCAAACTCAAGTCCTGAGACCTGTCATGAGAATAGAAAATCATCTGCTCAAGCCGAAACTATAGACATTGGAGCTACAGAAGATGTAGAAAGGCTACGAAGAAGCGAAAGAACCCGAACCCTAACAGAAAAGGGAAAAGAATTCGAAGAAGAAAAGCTAAAGAGCATACAACGTCGGTATAGAATACTCTATGAGAAGTGGAGGTATCACGCAAGAACAAGCAAAGAAATACTGAATGATGAGGCCTCCGAAGACGAATTGTATGAGCTAATTGAGAACATGAAAGCTACGTGTTCTGATGTAAAGATGGTTTACGAAGAATTACGTAGAGTCCAAGCTCCTGAAGCAGAACTGCGACGTAGAGTAGACACATGTATATCGCTGTCAGGATTTATCATTCAAAAGGCAGAAAGGCATCTTAAAGGCATCACAACAGAAGATCCCTGGCCTGATGTTGGATCGATCCTGAACTCTACATGTTCTCCATCAAGACCACTGTCACATCAATCACAATGTGGTTCTGTCAACTCTAGCTTCCACTCGCTTAAAAAACATGAGGCTGCTGCCGAAGCTGCTGCATCGCAGGAGGTTTTAGCGGTGTTGGATGAACAAGAAAAGGAAATGACAGAACTTCAAAGGTTAGAGGTTGAAGATAAGCAACGACTGGCACAGTTTGAGTCTGAGAACCTTGCTAGACAGCAAGCGATGCAAGAGCAGCGTAGAAAACTCGAACGTCTTGAAGAAGTGAAGAAACTGAATGCCGCAAGAGCTCGAGTAAAGGTCTACGACCAAATCGAAGAAAACTTCAAAGCGATTGACTTGCCTCATACTGTTGCATTAGCAGGAGAACCTCAAACACTCTATGCTTCAAGTCCCCCATTCATTCCTCCATCTCTACCAGTCGCATCACAAATTCTCAATGCCTCAAGTCCCCCATTCAGTCCTCCATCCCTACCAGTCGCATCACAAACTCTTCTTGCCTCAAACACCCCGTTCATTCCTCAATCTCTTCCAGCTACAATGCAAGCCCTTCATAGTCCACAAAGCCTTCAACTGGTATCTCAAGCCCCATCAACTTTAGTGCCCATACCTCAAGTGCAGAACAGCTCTGATTTGGTCAACGTTCTAGCAGAAGCTATAAGTGCTAATCGTCTTCCAACTCCAGAGCCCTCATTATTCACTGGAGATCCTTTGAAATTCAAAGATTGGCAATTATCCTTTGAAGCGCTAATCAATAGGAAAAACATTCCAAAGAACGAAAAACTGTACTACCTTAGAAAGTACCTTGGTGGCGCTGCAAAGAAAGCTGTAGAAGGATTTGTCCTACTAGGAACGGAATCAGCATACGACTCAGCCTGGCAGCTGCTGGAAAAGCGTTTCGGAGACCCTTTCGTGATTGGGAAGTCCTTCAGAAACAAGCTGCACGCATGGCCAAAAATAAGCTCTAAGGATGGGTTTGAACTAAGAGAATTTGCAGACTTTCTTAGGAGCTGTGAAACAGCAATGCCCTACATTAGAACATTGGAAGTTCTGAACGACTGCAATGAGAGTCAAAAAATCCTACTGAAATTGCCTGACTGGTTGGTATCCAGATGGAATCGCAAGGCAATGGAAGTCAGACAAACAAGAGCTGAGTATCCACCGTTCAAAGAGTTCGTAGAATTTCTGTCGAAGGAAGCAGATCTTGCTTGTGATCCCATATCTTCGGTACAGGCGCTGAAGAATGTGGAAAGTGAGAAACCAAGGTACCCACGAAACCAACCCATACAAGCTAAAACACTGTCTACAAACACAACAGAGAGCAGCATTCCATCGTGTGGTTTCTGCAAAAGAACAGGGCATGTTCTCGCCAAGTGTAGAAGGTTCCTTGAAAAGACAGTTCAAGAGCGCGTCAAGTTTGTACAGGTGGAGAAGCTTTGCTTTGGATGTCTAAAGGCTGGTCATCATTCGAGAAGATGTGATAACAAGAACACATGCGAAAGGTGCCAGAGGAGACATCCAACATGTTTGCACGATGACAAGGTCAGTGAACGTCAAAGGTCATCACCTCTAAAGGGAGAAGAACACTTAAAGTACAAGGCAAACATCAAAGAGATGACTGCAACTGCAACCACAAACAGAGTCGTACAAGACGGCGTAAGCACACAAACCTCTTCAATTGTTCCTGTCTGGATCTCATCCACAAAACGACCAGATCAAGAAGTTCTTGTCTATGCGCTCCTAGACACACAGAGCGACACAACCTTTATTCTAGATGAAGTGGCCCAGGAGCTCAACACAAACAAAGAAAATGTCAGTTTGCGACTATCCACAATGTCTACAAGGTCGACAGTCATACCCTGTCAAAAGCTAACAAACCTGCAAGTGAGAGGATACAACTTAGAGAAAAGGATTCCATTACCATCACTTTTCACACGAGAGTTTATCCCAGCCGACAGATCGCACATTCCAACCTCTGAAACAGCACTAAAATGGCCTCATCTGGAACAATTAGCAGACAAGATTCCACCACCATTGGACTGCGAAGTAGGCCTATTGATTGGTTATAACTGTCAGCAAGCTCTTCTACCAAGGGAAATCCTGGCGGGCAAAGAGAACCATCCATACGCGCAGAGAACTGATCTCGGCTGGAGCATAGTCGGCTGCTCAAATCTAGAAAGTGACTGCAGTGATGCAATAGGAACCAGTCATAGAATCATAGTGCGACAGGTGACGCCTGCAGTGCATCAATCAGTTGAGTTAAAGAGAGAAGTACACTTTGCCTGCAGAACTCAGGTCAAAGAGATTAGTCCAACAGACATCATCAAGGTTCTCGAATTCGATTTCGCAGATCACACTACGGATGACAACCTCGTTTCTCAGGAAGACCTTCTTTTCTTGTCCAAGGTAGAGAAGGGTATAAAGCACAAGGAAGATGGCCACTACGAACTACCACTTCCTTTCAAGACGGACAAACCTAATCTCCCAGACAATAAGCAATGTGCTGTTCGAAGGCTCGCCTCTTTAGAGCGAAAGTTGAGAAAAAATGAGCAGTATAACAAGGATTATGTCCGTTTCATGAATGACATAATAACTCTAGGAGATGCTGAGAAGGTCCCATGGAATGAACTCGATAATCAATCAGTGTGGTACATTCCGCACCATGGAGTCTATCACCCCCACAAACCTGGGAAGATCCGTGTCGTTTTCGACTGTTCAGCACGTTTCCAAGAAACCTCTCTAAATGATCATCTTCTGACCGGGCCAGATCTGACCAACACATTAGTCGGAGTACTATTTCGATTTAGAAAGGGTCCAATAGCCATTATGTGCGACATTGAAAGAATGTTTCATCAATTTCATGTCGCAAAGGAACACCAAGACTACTTAAGATTCCTCTGGTGGGACAAAGGCGATCTGGACTCGAAACCCTCAGTGTACAGAATGAAAGTGCACTTGTTTGGAGCAGCATCGTCCCCTGGCTGCTCCAACTTTGGACTCAAACATCTGGCATCTCAGGGTCATGGAATGTTCAGCGAGGAGTCCATCAAGTTCATCCAAAGAAGCTTCTATGTTGACGATGGCTTAATAAGCGTAAAAACAATCGATGAAGCCATTCATCTGGTGGAAGAGTCTAGAGCCTTGTGCAGAACAGGAAATCTTCGGCTGCACAAGTTTGTGTCCAATGAAAAGGAAGTAACCGCCGCAATACCACCAGAAGAACGTGCACAGACCAAAGATCAAGATATGGCCTTAGGAGAATTTCACATCGAGCGAGCACTTGGAGTTCAGTGGTGCATCGAAACTGATGAATTCAAATTCAGAGTCGTGGTTAAAGAGAGCCCACTGACAAGAAGAGGAGTTCTCTCTACAGTCGCCTCTGTCTACGATCCGTTAGGGTTTGTAGCCCCCTTTATATTAGTCGGCAAACAGATCCTGCAAGAGCTATGTAGAGAAAAGGTAGGCTGGGATGAAGATCTTCCCGAACACATTCTGCCAAGATGGGAGTTATGGCTTAAGGATTTGCCACACCTGGCAGCACTGAATGTTCCAAGAAGTTACCTTCCATCACATTTTGACTCAGTCATGCGTTATGAGTTACACAACTTTTCAGATGCAAGTCTCAATGGATACGGTGCATGTTCTTATCTCCGAGCAATAAGTGAAACAGGACAGATCAGTTGTTCACTTGTCATGGGGAAGGCAAGAGTAGCCCCTACCAAGCTAACGACCATCCCGAGACTTGAATTGTCATCAGCTGTGACTTCAGTGCGCAACGGCGATGTTGTAAAAAGGGAGCTTGAGATTGAGAACTTAGAAGAGTATTACTGGACTGATTCGAAGGTGGTTCTTGGCTATGTGAACAATGATGCAAAGAGGTTCCACACATTCGTAGCCAATCGGATCCAACGTATAAGAGCTAGCACGAATCCTGAACAATGGCGACATGTCAGCTCTGGAAATAATCCAGCCGACCATGCCTCAAGAGGACTGACTTCGGTTCAGTTGAAGGAGTCGAACTGGCTGAAAGGACCTGACTTTCTTTGGCAGCAGAATCTTCCATGTAAAGAGGAAATGGTGGGAGAAGTTGAAATGACCGATCCTGAGCTTCGCAAAGCCCATGTTCATGCAGTCAAGATGAAAGAGGTGAATTCACTGGTGAAGCGCTTTACAAAGTTTTCGGACTGGTCCAGAGCAGTGAGAGCGGCTGCTAGGCTAAAGAGATTCATCAGAGAATTCAAAGGACATCAGCCAAGAACAAAGGAAGCAACTAGCCTTGAAGAAAGAAGAGAAGCCGAAATCTTTATTATCAAGCTGGTGCAAGAAGAAGCTTTTGCTGAAGACATTCAGAAAATCAAGCTCCAGAAAGAAAACACCCTGAACAAGCGTACAAGTTACGCCAGCTGAATGCCTTCTTGGATAAGGACAATGTTCTCAGAGTGGGAGGACGATTATCTCGATCAGCCTTACACCATGACGTAAAACATCCGGCAATACTTCCGAAGAAATCTCATGTGTCAGCCCTTCTAGTCAAACACTATCACGAGCGTGTACATCACCAAGGAAGAGGCATGACCATGAACGAGCTGCGCGCAAATGGAATATGGATTCTTGGTTGCGGAAGTGCTGTCTCCTCACACATTTATAAATGCGTAACTTGCAGGAGATACAGAAGAGCCACAGAAGTCCAAAAAATGGCAGATCTCCCGGAAGAGAGAACAGAAATGTCCCCTCCTTTTACCTATTGCGGACTCGATTGCTTTGGCCCCTTCATCGTAAAGGAAGGAAGGAAAGAGTTGAAACGCTATGGATTGTTGTTTACTTGCTTATGCTCCAGAGCAGTACATATAGAAACACTAGACGACTTAACAACAGACGCTTTCATGAACGCGCTTCGAACATTTGTAGCTATTAGAGGACCTGTGCGTCAATTGAGATGCGATCAGGGAACAAATTTCATGGGTGCCAGGAGACTGTTTTCTGAATTGCTTAAAGGAATTGACCAAGAACGTCAACGAGCATTCGGTTGCGAATTTGTAACGAACGTCCCATCAGCAAGTCATATGGGTGGAGTTTGGGAGCGTCAAATTCGAACTATCCGAAGCATCTTAACCGTTATGCTCGACAAATCCGCAAGCAGACTTGACACCACATCGCTGAGAACGTTTCTCTACGAAACAATGGCTATAATCAACAGCAGACCGTTAAGTGTTGAACATCTTCATGATCCCAATGGACCAGAACCTCTCACACCCAACCATATTCTAACGATGAAATCATCAGTTATTCTGCCCCCTCCCGGGCAGTTTTGCAAAGAAGATCTCTATTTGCGCAAACGTTGGAGAAGAGTGCAGTTCTTAGCTGATGAATTCTGGCAAAGATGGAAGCGGGAATACTTGCTAAACCTTCAACAACGACAGAAATGGCAAAGAACAACACGGAATTCACAAGTGGATGACATTGTGATTCTACAAGATGACAGCTCTCCAAGAAACGAATGGAAGCTTGCCAGGGTCGTAGAAGTTCACCCTAGTGCAGACAGTATGGTGCGGAAGTTGAAGCTACTAGTCGGAGACACTACTGATAAAGGACAGCCACTAACTAAAAGAATCTACCTCGAAAGGCCCATTCACAAAGTAGTTACCTTACTTGAATCTAACTGAGTCACATACACAAGATTACATTCATTCAGTCTTACAACACCTTTAATTGACCTTCCACGTATAGAAATCCTACATTTCAAGTTAATTAGGGATTTGGTGGGAGTGTAAGTGTTGTTGCATAAATACTTGTGTTTTCATGATGCACAGTTCATATTGCTGTTATAATTTCATGTAACAAATATAACTTAATTTGGTGTAAAGATAAAATGTAATACATGTTTAAGAACTAAAGGGTAGAATAAGCTGCTAAATGATATGTGGTTAACAGTGTATCTATCTCATTCTGTATATTTACGTTTGTCCCGGAACTAATGTTTTCTGTCTGTGTTACCGCTACAACGGTTTAAGTCGACACTCACTGCCTTGAATTCCGGCGGAGCAGATAGCTCCGATGCTTGTTAAACTGCATTAAAGTTAAAAATGTGGTTTGAAGTTAATGCAGACGACCAAATGGACATTCAAGAGACTTCAAAGAACTTAGTAACCTCTTTTCACGACAAGCGGCCAACGAGGTATTATATTGTCTTTATTGATCTGGATGTTGTTTGTATTTTCTCTGCTAAGCTATAATGTATTGATTTATTTGTACTGTGTTCACTTACAATGTAGTTCTCACGGCGTATAAGGCATATACGACGTTCAAGGCGTACATGGTGTGAGGCTGGATGTACCAAAGAGACCCGATGTGCCCACAGCAATAAACGCCCGTTGCAAAGAACTGACCTGTGTCTGTGTTGTCACGAAGAGAGCTACATTTGTGTATGTGCTGCACTTTGACACAGGCAAACGTTTAATCTAGAACAGAACACAAACATTCAACAACACTTTGAAAGCATGGCTTAAATCACGACACTGTAAATTCAAACATAAAGACTGTTTATACATGTACAGTTCACCTACCTGGTTTTGAAATGGCACATAGACATGTTTATGGTCCACTTGATCCAGAAGTATTTTGGGGAACACTTGGCGGTCGTCACTGGCCCTGTAGAGCACCCTGGGACAGGTGGTGTGATAGTTCTTGTCCACAGCGAGCTGACAACAACAATGTAGCTTTGTTATGTTTCAGAGACTGAGCTGCTGGGTACAGAGCCCTAGAGTGGGCACAGAAGAATATAACAATTTCTTCCAACATTTTCATTAATTAATGCCCACTATACAGACAACTATACAGAAATCCAGCACAACAGACCAGCCCTGTTTATCACAGTGCTGAGTAATGGGAAAAGTACATTTTGAATTAGTTCAAGTCACGCACATAAAGACTGAACTATATAGATATTTAATATTGCGTCTTTGTGATTTATTGTCAGTGTGTGTAGCTCTGGTTGTGTCTGTGTTTCCTTGTGGTTTATTTGTAAAATCAAACTGGTTCTGACACAGCGGATTGTGAGCTGTAGTTTCTCTGGTAAACACACCGACCTCTTTGGCTGTCTTTGGCTTTTTCAAATCACTGAAATGATTCTGCTTATGAGAACACTATGTTCTGAAAAGTCTAACATTTAACACCTCAGTCTGTAACTAACACTTGTGTTCAACGCCTAGTTAAAATATATATGACAACCTCTGTACAAACAGCTCCATTTCCTGCCACAGTTAAAATCATGTGGTGACAAGACAACCTCTCAGTTATACCATTACATGCATTTGGCCTTTTATCTCCATTCAGTTCACTGCGTCCCTTCCTGAACCTTGTAATGTTCACATGCTGATGTTCTTAAATGATGTAAATCACCCTTATTACCGGACAACTTAATAACATGATTAAATGATAAGGCCTTCATAATTTTGGATTATAGGCCTACTTGTGCAGACAAATAATGCTAATCAGACTAAAAATCTGCTATAATGTTTATCCATGACCAGGCACAGTGGCCCTCATTTATCATTCTTGGTAGAAACGGGTGTATATGTTGGCGTAAGATTATGCTTACACTCCTCTCACCGCGTGATTTATGAAGCTGTGCGTACCTTTGAAATCCAGGTGTAGGCCTACGCAATACCTGCCCTTGGTAAATGCCGCGGCTGAAAACGATCGTCATTAGAATAACACGCCCCTATATATTCAAGTTTCCGCTTCCCCCACACCCTCATTTTAAGTGCTGCTCCTCTTTCTGCCACTCAGTGAGCGTAACTGCGTTCTGTGACGTCATGCGCACACCCTCTATTGAAATGAATGATGAATTTCTCCTAACACGGTTTTAACAATTGTAATTTATTGATGGTCCCTAAGCTAACCGCAGGTGGTTAAAAGCCAGCCATCGGAGGTGAGCTGACGGCATTTATAGGCTACTGCCGACACTGGCTGAACTGAGTAAGAAGCCGTCACCGGAGCCGTACGGAACTTATATATAAAATGAAGACAATTTTGCAATTATCCTTATGACTCTGCATTATTTTCTTTGTTCTGTAGGCCTACCAAGCAATCCACTCTTTTTTACCTGTTATAATACCTTTTTAAATGGCCGATACAACTCTTAAAATGCAGTATTTCACTTGTCAGAAAATGATTTGAAGCCTTTTATTATTGACTGAAAGGTTATTTCTGCCCTGAAGTGAGATGATTTCATTCAGAAGAGTTCTATTTGACAGATTATAGCTCAGCTAGTACTTTTTTACCTCTTAAAATACCTTTAAATGGCCAATACAACCCAAAAATGCAGTAGGCTATTTCACTTGCCAGAAAGTGACTGGGCAATACAGCTCCAGCAGACACTTTTCGGCACGACACCTGTACCTGTGGCCATGCAGTCCGACTCTAGTTTCTTCTTATATGTTTGCTGATCTTTCAAAACTCTTACCTCAACTCAATAAGAATTCAGAATCTCAACAAAAGACAAAAATCAGCATGAGGCAGTGCATCAAGGCCAATGTGGTAGTAGGGCATTTAAATTTTGGGGGGACAAAAAGCCAAACTGAGGGATCATGGCGGCCATGGCCTTCATGGCCTCAGTGAAATCCCATCCTGGATGCGTGAATGTGTTAAAGAGGCTCTGCAGCACATGAATTTTATCTCAGTGATGGAAGGAAGACAAAACAGATTAATGATGTGATGTGACTGAGGACATAAAAAAGCAAGGCCAGTGATTTTCAATGAAGAGTTGGACATTATTTTGCAGACACTGAAAATTTTAAAGACTTCCAGACTGAAATAATCTTAAAACACCCCCTGCACTTAAATATAAAAGTAGTTAAAGAACGAGGTAGTAATACAGTATAGTTCCCAAATATAATTATAACAGAAGCATTTTGGGCATCTTTACATGCTTACCATTTATTTTAAAATATATTATCTATAATATGACGAGCAGTTAGCTGGTGAAAAATCACTTCTTCACATCACTGTAACTTAAAGTTACTTTAGCCTAATTATACTTTTTAATGACTAGAACAAATTATCTAGTTGGATAATCATTTACATTTTTTCCAATAATGGAGAGAATGCATATCCCTTAACTTCTCATACACACCTTAATGAGCTGCCCATCTCCTGTCCCAATGAAGAAAAGCAGCCAGGTTTTCTGTCTCACTGCAAGCACAGAGGTCATGTAGTTCTGTCTGAAGAGCATCGTCTTTGGCTTCAGAGTCTTTGGCTGAGACACAAACACACATATCACTTTTAGATCCAAATGGTGTTTATGAATTCAGAGGTTAGAAACATACAGACAGCACTTCATATTAAATTATCACTACTCATAACTTCATTAGATGAGTGTTGCTATATTAAGGAGCTTCAGTCAGGACTCATGACGTCTAATACTGATTATGGAAGTGCCAGGTGAACTAATTCAGGGGACCTTTAGTCATTACTTAAATATATATATTGTTGTGAAATAAAAAATCAAGTTCTGAGATACTGTTAGACTTTTTACTTGTAATTGTTATTTTATTGAGCTTGGATGAAACACAAGTTTAACATTTTTAGTTAATCAAAAAATAATTTAATTTTAAGTTCTGTTAATGTAAAATACAATTTGATGATGTGTAAACGGCCCACAGTTTCCCTCTCCAGACTAATGACCACAGGGCCACAGCTGAAACTCATTGAAGCGTAATGTAGTGAATGGTAAGTAATTTTATGCTTAATTACACATATTTGCATTCGCTCAGGATTCTGTTTGGTAATAGCCTGTAACCAAATACCGAAATCTGGAAGTCCTTACTCTGAAATTTGAGCAGTGTTGATAATAGGCCTACAGTGTGTGTGCCAAGGTAAAGTTAGCTTGTAGCTGTAGCCTGTCACTGATTGAGTAGACTTAAATACGGCAGTAATAGTTGGCCAGGTAGCTAGGGAAAACGTCTTGGCAAGCTAACTTAATATGGGATTACCCATTAGCCACCGCTCTGGTTAGCATGTAGGCTAGCTACGTTTATAAACTACATGTAGCTACGTTAGCCAGTTAGCTGGCTAACATTAGCTAGACATGATTAGACTATGATTCAGATGAGAAGAAATACTAAAGATAACTTGCTAACACACAACTCTTGCAGAGATCAACTTAAATATTAAGGTCATGTTACTTAGAAATGTGTTTTATTGTGGCCAAAAAGCTTCTTCACCTAACTTAAAACATTATGTTGGATCAGCTTAAATACTTGCATTCATGTTGACAATTATTAAGTTCATGTTACTTGCCTTTTATTGTGGCCTAAAAGGTAATTCACCATACTCAAAACATTGCTTTGAATTAATGTAATTCTGCATGCAGTCTTAATTTAAAAATTATAGTTGGAAAACATTAACATTTATCTTTTTGTTGACCCAATGTCTTATTTTTTAGAGTGTATTTTTTGCCAGATGTCTCAAAGTAAAAGTAATTAGGCTAAATCTATTTAGGCTAACTATTTTGACCTCTCACTTTTTCTTAGACATAGCCTATGTAGCATGCAAAACTAAACCTAACAGTAAAGCAATGGCTAAATGGCCCCACATAAAACTGTTCTGCTTTTATTTTGTAAGAAGTCAGCGAAACATAACTTGCTAGAAACTTTCAAGATGAACAATATCAGGACCCACCGTGGATCTTGACTTCTCAGGACAGGTGATGCAGAAGTCTGGATCCGCATCGGCCGCTCCGGTGAGATCAGGGCTGACGTCAAACACTACCAGCTCGGTGTCGGTTTGTCCTCCGTCCACACTGAACACGCCGCTCCAGAGCACCGGCGGCCCACCCGGGATCACCGAGGAGGCCACGAGTCTGCTGCCTTTACCACCATCAGAGATACTGAGAGTCGCGCCCCGCAGCGACCTGAGAGTCTCTGCTTTGCTTGTTTTTCCCTCAAGCCAAAGGAGACGGACTTTGTTGCCTTTGTCCTCTGATGGCACGTTGGAGAAAAGATAAATGATTAAATTCTTTTGAAATCCATCCACAAACTCCACCTCGCCTTCACGTTTGATCTTAGCTAGATAATTCTCCCCCCTAATGGAAAATATTTCTCCCGTCTGCTTGTTGTTCGTATTATGAAGGTTCACAGAAGCTGTTTCAGAGAGGCAGCTGGTCTCTGTGATTTTGTCGGGTTGCTGTAAGGCAGTCAGAATATAAGTCTCGGGCCGGGTCCGAGTCTTCTCCACCTCCACCAGGAAGCCGACGGACGCGTTGCTGCGCCCTGCGGGTCCCACCTGGATGTGCTCCCTGTACAGCACGTTGGAAATGTTCTGCAGGTCCAGCAGCTCGCAGTAGCCGCACTTGATCACACCGCAGCTGATCACAGCGTTGTTCTCAACGAACGGCAATAATATGTTGACACCGAAAGTTGCGTTCCATTCATCCGTCTCAGAAACCCGGTAAAACTGCTCATCACCGGACTCAGGCCCCACCTTCAAGATTCCTCTCTGGGTCAGACTCTGGATCAGAGTCAGGTCGTGGCTCAGCTGGTACAGCCTCTCCTCTGTAGCGATGTAAACCGTGTTGGTGGCCACGGCGATGTGGCGGAAATCTCCATGAAATGTAAAGCTTCCTCCCTCTTCCAGGCACCGACCCGGTTCTCCCCAGAGAATGAGCAACAGACCAGACAGCAGGATCATCTTCTTGCAGCGGTGGCAGCAAAACGCTCACACAATGACGATCATGGCACTCTGCTCTCTGCCAGTGTCACTGGAGTCGTGCGTAAACGCGCAGTGCGCCTCTGTTAAAGAGAGCAGCGCGCAACTCGCGGAAACGCGTGCAAGCCGAAAATTAGCTCTGGGGCCTAGTGGCGTGGTGAATTTTAATAATAACAACAAATACACAATAATGATTTTAATAGTGATAATAAAAGTTTGTGGTTTCAACCTCCGCGGCTGACATTTTGGTTCGGTGTGAACTCATATGATCTCACTCCGCTGTAGCTCCCTTTTCGTGGCTTTGAAATAATCTGTAGTTTTGGTCTAATTCATCGTCAGACTCAGTACGAAGTGCCAGAGAAAATGTGAGTGCGCTCATGGACTCGCCATTTAAACTGGCAGAGCAAATCAGATTCAGAATAATTCTTTATTGTCCTCAGTAGGAAATTTGTTTTCACAGTCTGTCCCAAGAGCACCTTCAACATGAATTCTACACACAAAGTCTCCATCCTACACATTATAGGGGAGACCGGGTATGGTTGTAACATGGGGAGAGTTGTAACACCAATTCCACCAATTAGAGATAAGATAGGCGTTAGGTGATCATTTCATTATTTACCCACTTCCAAGTCTGGAAAGAGGTACATTCAGAATACATAGGCCTAGAGGAAAAAAATGATTTTGAGGAAAAGTACAATTTTTGACCAAGACTATATTTGTTTAGTATCTATAGCCTACTATTGCAGATAGAATTGTTTGACTTATATTAGATTGAAATGTAGTTTCTTAGGCAAAATGTGATGCATTTTTCTCTTACTAATTTCAAACCACTATGCTAATACACCTAGATAAACACTGGCTGACTGGGGTGGGGTGGGTTGTAACACAACTTTAAAAAGTGTTACAACCATCCGCTATACACATGTGATGCACCCCAAAATTGTGCAACCATTTTGTGTTTATTTAAAGTAAATAGCGGAGCAGTAATTTTTTTCAAAACCGCAGGGCTTTATATTATCCTAAATACTGTGAATGACAATCACATTATTTTATTTTCATGTATAAATGGTGAATTTAAGTGGTAGGCTAATTTGAAGCAGCGCCCAGGCGGAACTTTTGTCACAGGAGCAGGTGCGCTCCAGGTAGCCTCAGGGGGAAACTTCGGTCCACCCCTCAGATGCGATCCGGATGACGAACTGAACACGCTGTGTTTTCATTGCTTCTGAATGTCATCTGTATTTTACAGGTTAGTAATTGATAAAACTTGTCAATATCGACATCTAAATGCTTGATGTTAGTGTTATAAAGATGTTTTGATAGTGTTTAGAAAATATTTTTTAACATTAAAAACTCCGCCATAGTCGGCGGCAGGTTCAGACGCGGCGTGGTTGGCAGTTGCCGCATCGCGGGTGGCTGTTTTCATATTACCTGAGGGTAGTCTTGCAGGTACAACGCTAGAAAAGTATCTACTTTGCACAGTATTTTATTTGGGCTCCTGCAAATAAAACAACATGAGAATTTAAGTCAAGAATATGGTATAATGTGAAGTGCCTTATATTAAAACACTGAAATGTTACAGAGCTGTAGGCTACTTATTTGTTGTGGAGGATGTTAATATTTTGTTATGTGCAGTTAAAGGTGAATTGTCCCTGTAATAGTTATTTTTGCTCAGTGGCTTTACATTTAAAAGGTTTTGTATCATTGAAAATGTTTATATTTCTCTGTATGTGATAGCTGTATTAATTGATCTGAAGTGAAGTGTGTAAGCACAGAAGTAATGCAGGTGGTATGTTGCTTGCTTTAAATCCAGTTGAGTTTTGCTGTAATTTGCACTATATTTTTATAGTAGCCTTGATGCACTTATTTACAGGTGGTAATGTGTATTAAAATGTTGTTTGAAGTAGAGAATTACAAGACGTACACAAGAGAGATGATGTAACTACACATGAATGCATTCTGTGAGAAGTTAATGGAACAATTGAATGGCTTGTTCACTTGAGTTACACTCAAGGGTTACCAGCATTCATTTGTCAGCACTGTGACCAGTACTTCGAGCCCTCAGCCCTTCTCATCTCAGGGCGTCATATACTGACAATTTGAGAAAGGGTGACAAAGTGTAGTTATGGTGAGACGCACCGTCTCTGAGACACTCTGGGGTGTCCCGTACAGACCGGAAGTGCTAGTTAGCTAGCGCTAGAACTCTAGCTGTGAAATTTCAGTGAGTTACAGTTGCTGAAGCAAAAAGTGTTACAACCATACCCGGTCTCCCCTATGCACAGAGTGGCATCATGAACTTGTCTGTGAGTTCAACGCTCTTATGGCGCAGGGTACAAAACTTTCCCCCAGGCGTGCTTTTTTGTATAGCATCTGTCTGTATGGCCAGAGAGGAGAAGGGTGAAGCATGAGTTGAGAGGGTGGCTGGGATTTTGTATTATGGTAATTGCTCTGCAAGTGGGGTCAATGAGGGCTGGCAGATTGGGAGTGGGAAAGACTGATTATTTTGGAGGAAGTGTTACTAGTATTCCTATTGGTGAGAGAGAGCATGGTGAAGCAGTAGGTGTGGTTTGACTGAGAGTCCTTTACATATGGCAAAAAGTCTTGTGGATGTCTGTGATGTGGTGATCATAACTCAGTTTATTGTCCATAGTGATGCCAAGGTACCTGAAGCTGTCAACAATTTTTATTGGCTGGCTGTTTATGGAGATGGGGCAGTGAGTGGTGGAGAGTTTACGACGTACGTGTTTGTATACACAAGATGCCTGCCACGCGTATCCTGCGTTCCTTTGGAGCGTAGGTTGTGCACGTACCCAGGAATTAATGCTACACGTCCGCGAGATGCAATTCCGCACATGAAAGTGGGGGCAGTATGTTGATCTGACCAGCAGGTGACGTGTGGGGACAGTTGCTACTTACTAGTGATTCCTTGAAAACTGAGTGTAGAACAGTTGAGAGCTCCAGGGCACAGTTCTTGAGCAGCCAGGGGCGGTCAATTTCATTACGATGAAGACCTTCAAGAAACTTTTTATGACACAAGTTTGTATAAGCAAGGTACCACTGCACTGAACAACACCAGGTCAGGCAAGCCTGAATCAGTCAGAATGCTAAAATAGTAAAATATATTAATCAAAAACTAAAATGCAGTCTCGTAAAATAGAGCAGCGTGTATGTGTTTGCATAAAAATCAAATTACTCATCTTCAGCTCTGAGTAGGCCTATTCCTGGCTCAGCTCCCCTGTGCTGGGTCCTGCGTCTGCTTGAACTAAAGCTAAATATGAATGAGAAGAGCATCAGTAACACAATAATCCATTCTCTAATTCTTTCTTTGGATAATTGCCTAATGCATATTGTAACAAAGTGTGGCTGCTCGGGGGTGGGTAGGCACCTGAGCAATCTTTTTCACGCAGTGGTGTAGTTCATGTTGTCAAATCTGGCATAAAAGTTGTTTAGGTCTCTAGTGAATGAGTTGGGGTCAGTGCGTGCAGGAGTGCTGGCTTTTGACGTGGTGCCAATTAGTGTTTTAACTTTCTGAAATGCCTGTCTGGTGTTCATGCTGCCGAAATCCTGTTCTAATTTGTCCTTGTATGATAGATTAGCCTTTATAATTTTTGCTTGTTGTTTCTCCTTGAGTTTGAGTTTTAATTGGTTTCATCCATGGTCTGAAGGGATATTTTCTTACAGTTTTTACTGGGATTGTGGTTGTCATGCAGAACTTGTTGAAGTCAGTTATTGCCTCAGTTTTTCAAATCCATGTCACTTTCAAAAGTCCTCCAGTCAGTGCATGCAAGGGACCGCTGTAGGTAGCCTGATCCCCGGCCTGCTAGCCCCCAGCCTGTTCCCCGGCCTGTTCCCCGGCCTGCTAGTGCCGCTGGCCCCCAGCCTGCTAGCCCCCAGCCTGATCCCTGGCCGACTAGCCTCCAGTTTGGTCCTGACCCCCAACCCGCAAGCGCCGCTAACCTCCAGCCTCCAGCCTGTCCCTCCTGGCCTCCAGCCGGCTAGCCCCTTGCAGCCTGTTGCACCAGCAATACGTAAGTTCTACCTTAAGTTAGGGTGCAAAGTCCACACTAAACAATACGTTGAAACTAGTTAGTTTGAGACTTAAGTTGTGTCGATGTTTGGTTGCACCACCGAGACATAAGGTGCATCTTAGCTACTCTGGCGTAAAGTCCATACTAATCAAAACAGTGTCGCAGAAAATTACGTTTACGCATCCCATGGCCAATCAGTGAACTGCACTATTCTAAACAGTTTATTACGGTTTTGTCATCTGTTTGTCTCTCTCTCTTTCAACGTTTGCAATACTGAAGAGGCTAACGGCTAAAAATAGCAACAAAACAACAAAAAGGGACCTATACAAGGAAATAATTATGATTAGGTGATAACTATGAAACCTTAATCTACAGCTAGTCTCAGTGACATCGAGTGGTAAAACCGTTACCTACAACATAGACGTAATTTAACGGTGCCCGTAACAAACGGTAAAGCATAATGGGCAGATGAAATTGTAACATTATAACTTATATATGCGTAGGAGCCATTATTCCCCTCATATTTCAAAATCTATGTCTACGTTGTCCTCGACTGGCTTTAGCCCCGCTCCTCGTACCCTGTTGGAGAGGTCGTCTCGCCCCTTAGCCTGGACTCCATGGTTCCCCTGGTCCGCCCTCAGGGCCGCCCGCCTGAATCCCCTGGTTCCCCTGCTCCGCCCTCGGGCCGCCCGCCTCAACCCTCTGGTTCCCCTGCTCTGCCCTCGGGCCGCCTGCCTCAACCCTCTGGTCCCTCTGCTCCGCCCTCGGGACGTCCGCCCGAACCCTCTGGTCCCTCTGCTCCGCCCTCGGGACGTCCGCTCGAACCCTCTGGTCCCTCCGCTTTGCCCTCGGGACGTCCGCCTGAACTCCCTGGTCCCCCAGCTCTGCCCTCTGGCACCCAGTCTGGCCCTATTTCCCCAGTTCAGCCCCTCCGTCCTGACCCTTCCCAGCCCTGAAACCCTCTCTGAAGTCCGTGTGTTTTGTATTGGACCCTGGACCCCCACCAGCCAGGCCCCAGTGCGATTTTCTCCCCCCGACGTACTTCTGCCAAGCCCCGCCTAGTCTATTGGGAGGGCTGCCGGGAGGTGTCCGTTGAGGAGGGGGCCCTGTTGTGGTGGCAGCCTGGCTGACTGTGAGTGTCCTGTTTTTTCTCCTTTACATCAGTTATTCTGCCTTTTCCTTGGTTTTCTCTGTTCTCTGCCTGCCTCCCTCTGTCTCCTCCCCTGTGTGTGCTCTCTCTCTCTCCCTCTCTCCCTCTGCTCCTGAGCCCAGCCAACGGCCTGCACTTGCACCTCATCAGCCACCTCGTCAGCCTGCCACACCTGCCAGTTATCAACCTCATCCCTGCCTGTATTTCAACCCCGGTTCTCCACACCATCCTTGCTTGATTGTCATTGCTACATACCCGGTGCCACCTCTGCATTCAGGCTCTCATGTTTTTTTGATTTCTCTCAATTTCCCTGTGCTTTGTTGCCTCCGTTACTAACCCAGTCACTCTGTCTGTTTCCCCCGAGGTCCACTCACCCTTGTCCTCTGTCCAGTCGGCTGGGCTCTTCCTCCAGTCCCCTCCTCCTCAGACTACCCCCACAGCGTCCTCCCTTGCCTCCTCGCTTCCTCAGCCCCAGTGTCCCCGGCTCCCTGGTCCCAGTCTCCTCGATTCCCCGTGCCTGCGTTTCCCCGGCAATCTCCTCTCCCTCGACTCCAGTCCCTAACCCCCTTTTCTCAATAAAACCTGCTTAACCGAACGTTGCATTTGGGTCCACTCTTTCCCCACACCACCCCTTAACAGTTACCATCTAGTGCAGATGGTGGTGATGCTGCAGTGGATAAGACACATGGCACATGAGACCTGGGTTCAATTCCACACAGTGACATATCCACCAATATGTCAAGACACTTAACCCCTAGTGGCTCAGTTTAGTACCTTGAGCTGCACAGGGTGGCTGGAAGGGTCGGTAACCCTCGGTGCAACCTGCAATTGTGAAGCAGAAATGCTTCTCCTCCTTAAAGCCCAACAGGACAGTTTCGGCGAAGACTACCACACACTTAAAGCTGGCAAGCCTGTGTCTACAAGTAGCCACCTACTGCCCCTAGCTCTGGAGTTCGACATGCGCGTACATGTCTCTGAGACGCAAGCCCTCCAATGTCAATGGTATCTGGTCACAAATATACTTCATATGGTAAGGTGAAGTGGTTGCTTCACAGAGTCTCATGCATAGACTGTATATAAAAATGGACGTGGTGTCTGTGACGTCACCCGCTGGTTCTGCAGTTTTGAAGCCCGAATTGGGCGGAACCAGTCGTTGCCATATTGGCAGCGCGTCACTCCCGGATAACCAAAAATGGGCAAAGCGCTTGGTCATGGGTGGAGCTGAGGTCACGTGTTGCTGAAACCACTCCACTTGGTTGACGTAAAAAAGTAAAAATGTTTTATAAACGCCAACACGCAACAGTGAATATAAACTGCAGCCTGAAAAAAAACATGTCACTTGTAAACATGCATTTATACGCACGTGCACAAAATTAAACTCACGCATTCCTGCAGGAACATTAGTGGGAACAGTCAAAACACAGATGTGATGATTATCTGTCTCTCAGTCAAGGATTTTAAAACTCTGGACTAATGCAAGATGTAAAGCAGTGACATTGACTATAAAAATATTGATTAGCAGAGCAGACTGGGCAATATGAATGGACACATTTCAGTAAATAAACATCATGTATTCATTCATGTCATAGTATAAATAGTATTTTACTTTTGAAATGTATTAAAGTAAACCTTGGGGAGCCAATTTGAATTGCTTGATGGACCTGATAACATTAATGTAGAATAGAGCCATACTATTCAGCAACCCTCTGCCTATGGTAAGGTGTGAATTATTTTGGAGCATTATAGCCTAAATTGTTATCATTAATTACTAGAGCAATGGTGGTCTACATTGTCATCATTTAAAGTGTTATTTTATAGTGTAAAGTTAGGATCACAGTGTTAAAACTCTATAGCTGTGTGTGCTCCTTTCTGTATCTAACTGTCCAGGCTCAGCAGTAGCACGTGTGTGTGAGCAAGCTTGTGTGCTTTGGGAGAAAAGGGAGGGAGCACAGTGAGGCAGCATCAAAAACACTTGCAAAGGAAAATATAGAAGAAGATTTTGTGAAAATTGTATTACAAAACATACATCAATATAGTCCATCACAGTAAGAATGTCCTGTTTCTAGCACTGAGCACAAACAACACAGATTTATTCCACAAAAGTCAGGTTATGAAAGAAATGGCATGATCAAGCGGAGTGCATGTAAAAGACACAGAGAGGAGGAGCAGGCAGTCAGGGACTTTCCCACCAAATGCTTAGGCACGTGAAAATCTTGGACTGGATTCAGGTGCAGTAGGAAAGAGAACCAAGAGATGATGTGAAGCCAAGAAACAGAGCTATAAAAGGAGGTCCAAAAGGTGGTGAAAGTCAGTTGTTACATGGTTTTCATGTTGACTCGGGTCTCTGTTCTGGTAACAGAATGGGGCTCTATTTTGCACGATCTCTGACACACTTCGGTGGAACTTTTGTATTCTAATTGGTGTCTGTTTTTGTTGATAATAAAAATGTTGGTAAAGGTTCAAGCTTTCTTATCTGGCCCAAGTCTTGAATTTTTACACGACAAAGGACCCACCCAATCTCACCTGATCTCATTCACTCCTAATCAGTGGTCTACTTTATAAGCTCCACTTTATGTTTAGCAACGCCCCTTCTTAAATATTAACCTTCAACATCTTTAGAATAGATGAAAAATACTACAGGCCAAATACTTACTTGAAAACTGCAATTTTACAAAGGTGGGCCTCAGAGGGTAAAAAGGACAATGTGACCTAAACTTTCTTCTTTTTTTTTTTCTTTTTGTCCTGAAGTAGGGTCAACATGTGCTTGAATCTGAGAATCACTGGGAGCAACCAGGTGATGACAGAGTTGCTGCTGCCTGAATTTCCATCCAGACAAATAGTATGCACTTGACACACAATTGTGATGACGGTCGTTCTAGAGTGACGACAGAGTTGCATGAATTCTGATTTGACTGTCCAGACTGAGTTTGCATTAAAAAAAATCCGACTTCTGTCTGATTTTGACCACACGTGGAATTGGCCCAAATCCAAACTGGAAAAGACCAGATTCCATGTGACTTGGGCTGTGCACATACGTGAAAAAAAACTCAGATTTGGGTCACTTTGGCCTGCAATCTGAACTCAACCAAAGTCCTGTCCCATCTCCTAGCTTGCCTCTGTTGCACTGTTTTCAGTGGCACAGACTCATCTTATGTTATGATTGAATTAAATTGTCAATTACTTATTGTTTATGCCATTTTATATTTTAACAGTTTTTAAGAACCAGGAATAAACCTTTGCACAAGAGACAAGCTACTTCATTTTTGCAGCAGGCAGGAAACATAAACATGTCAAAGTGTGTTGCAGTCAAAACCACTGCAGTTATTTTAATTTTGTGTTAAAGGGAAGGAAGAACAGATTAGGGGAAGTTGAAGAAAATAAATTCTCTCATATTTATATGACATGCAGCCTGTAACTGCTGGATGTGAAGGTACACTTTATTCTTTAGTTCCAAGAAGAACCTTTCTCATTTTGAAGAACCACATAAAATACACAAAGAACCGTACAAAAAAGGTTCTTCAGTTGGTGGTAGTTCTTTGTAGAACCAGACAGTCATTTGAAGAACCAGTTAAGAACCATTATGGGTGGATGAGTGTGGGATAATTCTATAAGTACATCAGTGACTTTTGGTGCATCTCAATTCTTTTTGTCTTTTCCTTGCTCCTCGATCCTAGATTGAACCGGAGGTTGTTCTGGTCCGTCATCTTGCAGACCCAAAGCTCTTATTTGTGCACTGAGGAATGAGGAGCTAGGAGCAAGGATATGGGGTGGTAATAGCGCACAGAACTAAAACAACTTTCTTCATTTATTGGAAGGATTTTCCTTCCAATAAATGGAGAATCTGTCGCCAAGAAACACTTTTTACATCATTTATCATTGTTTCCATTCAGTCACGTGAGGCAGATCATTCCTGAGTGTTGGCTACATCCTTTCAATTTCCCCTGAAACATTTAGCCATCAAAAGACACCATGATCATATTCTGGGTTATTCAATAATGAATTCACAATCAGAAATCAGCTTTGAAAACATATTTATGTGGGGAGACTTATTGCTGTGCTGACCCTGTCAAAATGTATTTCAATCAGGAGAGACTTCATCTCAGTGAACTAATAATTTATTGACATGTGCACACTGAATATGGGAAATGTGAATAGTCTTTGGTGATTGCACCCATCATGATATCATGGTATTTAAAGGCGGTAGTGAAGTGGTTCTAATGTAATGTCCTAAAGACGTCTTGACACTGGTGGTGGTTGTGATGGGATGAACAGAATGCTGACGATCTGGATGTGATGAGGAGTGGACTTCTGATGAACTTGAGGTGAATGGGGTGGAGGAGGGCCACAGTGATTTTGCAATGAAATGACAGCAGAAAAGAGGAGAACAGATTTAAAGTTTAACAGCTACTACATAATTGTCTGATGGAGATAGATGCAGTAATAATCCGTTCACTTCAGTGCTAGCAAAGTCAGAGTTAAGTGGAAAATCATCTTCAATTCTTCCACTCTTTAAATTCTTCCTTCTATCTTGAATAAAAATCACTGATCTATAATGAAAACACCTTTAAACACCTATTTTTAGACTTATTTACATTGACTGTGAAGTGGTGGGACATGATGCAACATGACTTTGCTCAGATGAGTTATGGGTGGATTCAAGCAACAAAAGAAAAAATACGGCATTATACCATAAGATTGTTCAGTAGCTTGCTGTTAATATTTTTTTTTCTCAAAGGCATTAACCTGCATCACACTTTGCTTAGCTTTGTTGTGCTTCTGAGAGACTGAGCTGCTGTGTTTGTTTTAGGTGCAAAGTGAAGCTAAACTGAAAAGAAGGGACAATCAAACCAACCTACACCACTGAAAGTACAATTTTGAACACAAGCTTACCTACTCACGGAGCTACCACCTACTTAAGCATTAAGAGTTTTTGGCTTTTTCCAAACACAAATGCTGCATCTGAAAAGTAAAATTACCACCTTGTGTACTACTAACACTTGCATACAACTTCAAATAGAATGTAGCTGTAGGTCACTAGGAAACAGCTACATTTCCTGCCAGTTAAACTGTGGTGACTCTGTAGAAGTAGCATAGCCACACACACACACACACACACACACACACACACACACACACACACACACACACACACACACACACACACACACACACACACACACACACACACACACACACACACACACACACACATTTAACCTCCACTAAATGTGAATAAGGTAAAAGGTTCCGAGCTGACTGTGGCTTCTCACAGAGATGGGGACTCGACTTGAGACTCGTCCTCAAAAGACTTCAGACTCGACTCGGACTCGAGTTGTGGGACTCGTGAACAATGTTTATTTTTTAGGAATCGTCTGATGAGCTTGCAGTTATTCCCTCCCTCCGTACGTAACGTAGCATGAGCTTGCTTCTTGCTTCAGCTACGACCTACGAGAGGTTAACTTAGACCGTCATTCGTTATGAAAAGATGAATGAGCATTTGCCAAACTTGTTGTGGTCGATTAACGTAATTATTTACGTCCCGCTGGCTGCCATCAAGTTAATTATTACCGTTGGCTGGAAAGAGGTTACAGGTTTATTGTTGATCAATTGTTGATCATATAACCTTAAGTCAACACACCCTGCAGACTCTCAAACCAGTGGTTTGAGAGTCTGCAGGGTGTGTTGACTTACAGCTGTCATTAACTACATTGTACATTATGGTTGTGCTCTGTAAGTTAAAAACAGGTTACAGCTTTATTGTTGACCATGTAACTTTACAGTTGTATTTAGTTAACTTTACACTGGGTTTGAAACTCAACAGGGTTTGTTGACTTACAGTAGTTTACAAGCTTATAATAAGTCATTAATTGTAGACACATTGTACATTAGGCTGCATGGCTGCGCTCTGTAAGTTAAAAACAGACAGATTTATTGTTGATTATGCAACGTCACAGTTTTATTTAGTTAACGTTACACTGGGTTTAACTGTGTTTTGACTTACAGTATTTAATAAGCTGTCAATAATTGCATTGCACATTACATGGTTGTGTTCTGTAAATGAAAAGCAGGTTACATTTACATAATTCCTTATAGCTATGCAGTTTTATTCGCAACCTGGATTGAACGCAGCAAGTGAATCAATAAAGAACTAAATGAGAAAAATAAAAATAAATGAACACCTCTATGCTTAGAACTGCCACAAGGTGGAAACACAAGACCACAGTGGGGCCAGCTAACCACTTCTACACACTATATTATCCCACCAAAGAAAACAGCTGACAGCTAGGCAGCTGTATATAATAATAAATACATAGCTATAGGCCCACAAAGAGGATACCATGAGTACAGTCTAAATACACCCCATTCTAACCTGGAGGCATAGGAATGGATTAAGGTATAAATGCAGCGATATGGAACTAGCACTGTAGAAACTCCCTTGATCTCAAATGGTCCTGACTGGCGTGACCAACAGTAATTTAACTAGTGCAAGATTTAGCAAAAAAGGGGAAGAGATATATATATACCCAAACTATATTAATATGAGACTTAAAGTACTTATAGTTCAATGGACGCACACCACAGTCTGCAACAAAGGCTTTAACACCTTTTTTAAAAACTTAATTAAACTAACCATTAGTCTAACCATAGAAACTGTTGAAGGGCTATGTGTGCCCTCTCGGTAAATTTCAGGCACTGACAGCACTAAGCTGACTAGAAAACCTTTGGTAAATCCACTTTCAACAATTCACATGATGATATTCACATCAAGAAGAACCAATACGGCGGCAGGGACTTCTGAGTGAAGCTGTATGGCTAATCCAGATATGAGAATTAACCCATCATTGAAAGGGATCTGACAGTGATTTGCATGACATATTTGATGCTCATCCAGCATCCCCCGTGTTGGGTGAAAGTGACAATAGGCTACAGTGTGATTTAGTGCCAGATGCAGAGAGCTCTGAGAAAATGCAGTAAATGATGCCTCCTTACTTTCCTCAACAAATGTGACATTGGACTGTTTAAAGTCGGTGAGCTGCATCCAGCTGATTTTTAACATCATCCTGACATCTGAGTTTATGTGATGATCTTTAGACTGTTTAATACTTTTTTTCATCGCATGAATATGTAAAAATCATGTCCACTGGTCCTTCAGACATTACCCGCAATATGCAACTTTGTGCATGTTTAGCAGCAAAGATAACATCTAACATCTGGCTGACATCTAGTGTCAGCTTTGGGAACTTCAAACACAAAGTATGAAAATATGTTAGTTTGTATTTTCAAATTATCAATTGGGATTCAGAATATATCCAAACTAACCAGTAGGCTATACTAGCGTTTATGGATTACAAGAATGGACACATTTTCTATCTAATGATTGCCTTAATTTAGGACTAAAGTACATAAAAATATATATATATATCTTGAATACTCTTTCAAATCATATAGGCTATATTAGGCCGTGTAGGCAGGTGTGATATATTACTTCTAGGTGTTTATGTTCGTTTCATTGTAAATCTTACAAATAGGGTGTATTATTTCTTCACTTGCTGCTATTTCAGGTATGTTTCTGTTGTCAGTTTTTAATCCTTTTCTTGCTTGTTGCTGCATTGTAGCATTGATTATAATGTTCAAATATCTACCTGTGTTGGAGCCCGAGATCGGCACAAATGTACCAAAAAGTATCTTGGTACAAATTACAAATACTTGCATAATACTTAAATCCTCAAGGCTGCAACTAATTTGTAATTTGAAAATATAAATATACATTTATACAAACTGATATTATCACATTTTAGGGATTAAGTAGCCTCAATATGTCTGACCATAAAGGAAAAATGTGTAAGATATGGCTGTTTTGTTGAAACATTAAACAAAAAATGATCAACAGAATGTGAAGAAATAACAGTTCTGCTGTTATGTCAAAGACGTCTTTGTATTGTGCTGCAGACATCCACTGAAAAGTTAGCGCTAACCAGCTAGCCCCCACTGTTCCAACGATCACATACTCTCTGGTTTGGTGGAAATAAACTCTTAATTCACAGATTTAGAGGTGAAAATATTCCGACTCTACACGCTGTCACTGACTCTCTGATGCCCGACCTCCCTCTTGTTCCTCTCCCACTTGACGCTACTCCTGTACCCACCATGTCTTTGCTGTCCCTGGAGTCTGCCTGTTCGCCCGACTCCATTTCTGGTGCCCTTTCTGGACTTGTTGCCCTCTATTCAGGTGGAGAGTAGTCTGGAAAAAAAAAAATTCAAAAACAACAACACAGGGGCCATTACCTATGGAGCCCCTAAGGGGACATGGGCAAAATGGTGTCCATGAAATATTGTCTCTTACGCACCAGAAACTACCAGTGGGCATGAGAAAGTTTCATTTAGATTTTAGATGAAACCACGGCCACATATGACATGAGCCATGGTGGCATATGACAGCTGCAGTAGCTTGGAAAATATACATATGGGCCACTGAATTTGATGAATTTACTGTTTGTCAGACCACAAATGAGACAAGAATTAGGTTGGAAAAACAATAGACACTGCAGTGGAATGTTTCTGGGGGCCAGGCCTCACTGATTACTACTGAGAAAATACTTTTTGGTTTTCCCTCTGATATCCTTTGGATCTTACGTTTTTTAATGGAGTTTCCAGATAGTTTTTGTTGTGGAAAAATAGGTTAACTGGGCCAGATGTACTATGCTTAATTCTTCTTCAATAAAACACTTTAGTCACATAGAGTTTAATGCAAAATAGATTTACTGTTATTTAAAGCAGAGTACAAATTAAACGAGTAAGTACATGAAAAAACCCTCAAAGCTCAGTTGTGCATTCACTCATTTAATTATATATATTTCTTATGACTAACATTTAGCTGATCATCTATAAAAGTCTCCAAGGTACAACTACACCTGAGTTAAACAAAATTAAAAGTGGTTGCAGGATTTTAAAAAAAGGTTAATACTAAAGACTACGCCCTCCTCCACTCACTGTACAGTTAAAGTTTCTTCCATTTACATGATTTTGAGACCAAAGAGTGAACTTTACTCCAGTAACCCACGGGTGGAGAAGAAAATAAAAATGAGGTATTATGTTCATCTTGTTAATGGAGTTGAAAAAGTCTCCAGGTTTAACCTCATGGTCACAGCTGTTCATCTCAGCAGTGAGCTTCTTGTCCCATCGACAGATAATCACCAACGCTGGAACACAAACACAGTTACTGATTTAAAAAAAGACAGACAAATAGAATTTTAATCCGTAAAACAGCAATGGAAAGAAAACAGTCATGTTTTTTAAGGCTAATAGCAATGATTTTGGATTGAAGCAGCCAACAGATGATATTATAGACTGATAATCAACATCTTGACAATCTTTGTCTGTGTTGCCTTATCGCTTCGGTCTTGTTCTTGTTTTGCATTTTGTTCTGACAACCCTCTCCCTGTTTTGTATGCTGACTGCCTGCCTCAGCCTGCAGGCTTTAGTCGCACAATCTGACTCTTGAACTTCATAAAGGCAGTTTCTGCTCTCTGAAGTTTTCCTTCCAGACAACACCTATCACAGTGGAAAACTGTCTGTGTGTTTTTTTTTCACCATGGGATGCATGGTGCAACAGTCCTTTACTATTGCTATGGCAACTGGCAGCACATGTAGAAACAGCAGCCATAGGTCCAAACTTCCCTACACTTCTGTTTCCTATCTGTTTTTCCCGACTTTAACAACTTTATAACAATGTAGCGATACACTGTGAGAATTGTCAAAATAAATTAAAAGTCAGATTTTCACATAAAGAGCTGGTGTTGATCTGATGCAATAAATGCAGACTTCATCATATATCAGATCGACGACACTGACTGGACCAAAATCACTTTATCAGTCAAGCTCAGTGTACTTACCAACTGTAACAAAGGGTATCAGCAGCAAACGCAGTATCATGAGGACCTGATGTAAAGACAGAGGCCCTAGAGTTACTGTCTTGTCACCAAACTTTATCTGGAAAACAATAGATACATTAGATTAGATTCAACTTTATCATCATAGCTGCACTGCTGTTAAGGAATGAGAGATGTCTCACCAATGCAGTGGGTCCAACATACGTATGTTGACTGTATGTATGATTACTACTTTGAAGCAAACATGACAATTTGAAAGCCATTGCATGAAATCACAAACATTCAATTGCAATAAAGTGGAGTTGTATTTCTGTATAGTATTGTTTAGATTTTTGCAGTTAGAATGAAATATTACCATTAACTGCTGAAATGTAGCGTCGGGTGGACTTTGAATCTCACAGATGAAAAAGTCAGTTTCTTTGACTTCCATGATGCAGGGGTATTGTTTTCTGTCATGAACGCCCCACACTGACAAACTCTGCAATTGTCATCTCCAGTTTGTCTGCCTTTTTCTTAAATGACAACAGAGACAAATGCTGACTTTTATGAATTAAAGAGGTGGGTATTAGGCTCATTTTCAGGTTCAAAATCTTAATTAGGGGTTGTACCAGAACAGGTTTACATGGTTTAATTTTCAATAAACACCATATTTTTCTCATACTGCATATTGCTGCAGCTCCTCTTTTCACCCTGTGTGTTGTACGCTCCGCTCTTGAGCTACAGAGTGATGCATCTTCCTTGTACAAAATCTTTGTTGGGAGTTGCACATGCGCAGTTCCCAGGTAAGGACTACTAGCCAATCAGAAGCAGAGAAGGGCGGGTCGTAAGAAACAAGGTAGTGTGATCCAAATCAAAGCCACTTCAGACTGCGACCGTAACCTAGCAGATGGTATAAGTTACTCACAAGTCCACAACATCATTGTTCCACATCTTACCATCAGGACTAACTGAACTGTTGCCGGTGTTCTGACGATCTATGCTGCCTTGCCGGAAAATGCTACCATAGCGCAAATCGATAGACTCGACTCTACTCGGCCCTGCTCTGTTTTCCGTAGCTTATCGTCATAGCGACGCCACACACAACTGCCGCGACGTAATGTTCAATGCGACACACACCAGCGATCCACACAGCTTTCTCTTTTTTAAGTTAAATGTTTCAACATTCCTCATAATGTAAAGACAGATAAGCGGTATGAAAACCTTCCAGCTGTGTTTTCCTCTGCAGTTATTGCTGCAGCGGTCTGTGTGACGGCGGCTGGCCGGCTTCCTCCCACGGGTTGGCACAGGCATCCCCTTCAGCCACGTGCGGAGCTCCTCAACTCCAGAAATATTCAAGAACATTTTTGTTCCGCCATCACTTCTCGTAAAACTGTCAATATTCAAAATCTACACAGCTGATTTCACCTCAAAACTTCTCAGAAGTGGATTTAGTGATGAAATTACGTACAAAAACTATAAAATATAAAACTTTCTGTTGCTGGCCTGTCTGGCCCACGCGATGATGATGCAGTGAATAGTGAATATTCTCTCTGACCAATCAGCAGTCTGTCGTGTTTTCACCGTTACATTTTAGTATCCCTCAGCTGGCATGGAACCTCGACGGAGGTGAGGTGATACGATAAAAAGTACCTGGAAGCAGGTACAAGTACAACATTTTTACAATGGAAAACCAAACAAAGGCGAGTTGAGCCGAAGGGCCTCCGCTCAGACTAGCTTGGTTTGAGGGCGTGCCTGACCCCGCTAGCTGCTTGGCAAGCTTTATGATGCGTTTTCATTGTCCCTTTGGGCTGGACTTTGGGCTTTTTCACTTAGCAAACCTGTTACATGCACAAAAAAGATATATAACTCAATAAAGGAGAGGGAAAAACCCAAAAAGCATAATACTACCTCTTTAATGTCATGGAAATATGTTGTACCTCTGTGGTGATGCGGACACCATCCCGTGTCCTCGAGGATGTGAAGCTGGTGAACTCAGGATCTGGATAGTAGGTTACTGTTGTTGAGCAGGCCAAAGTTTCATTGGCTACTTTCAGAGACAGAGTGCTTGAAAAAATCCCTTGAGTATTTCCAGCTGCAGGTGTGTCATAGATGAGATTCTGCAGTAAAAAAAAACAAACAGTGTTATAAATAATATGATATAATTTCTGTTTGGCATAGCATGACATGATGATGATGGTGGCATGGCAAACTAAGCAAAGCAATGTGCCATGACGGAATACGGCATAATACACAGTGCTTTTGAAAATACCAATATTTCCTGCCGCAGGTGTGTCATAGAGTTGATTCTGCATTAAATAAAGTAGAAAGGGAAATGTGTGTATAGCATGAGGTGCCATGGTGATGTGGCTTATTGTAAACTGAACCAATGTAATGCAACATTGCATTATTTGATGTAATTTAAAGTTCTAATAATCGTAAAAATTAAATAAAACCCCATTGTCCCATACTGTTAGCAATGCAACGTATTTACTTTCTACTGTATAATTATCTCTCTAAGAAGTACTTGTGAATGTGAGTGGTGAAGTCTGCTGTACTTGCGGTGGGTTCAAATTGCTATCACAGGAAATGATGCTTGCATATAAGCAGTTTCCTGTTTATTGTTTACTCTCCTTACACTCTATCAGAGCTGTATTAAGTTAATATACTACCGTTAGTTCACATTAAAAGCAATCTGGAAAAACAGTGACTTTTACTATGAGTCACATGAAACAACTCAGGTAACTCAGCATGAAATCTGACTGAATTCTTTATTAAAACAATGTGAGTTTATTCGGCTGCACGCTAAACAGTCGCTCTTCTTTTGTACTTCTGAACAAATATCTGCTGAAGGAGTGTTTTCTGTAGTATTAAACCACACTTGCTGTTACCTCCAGTAACCATTGGTGACTGAAATCGTGAGGATTGTTATGGAAGATTTAAAATGCCTACATAAAAATAAATCAAACACAGAAAAAGATTTATTAAAGATTTACACATATTATAGACTCTAAAATAAAAAACAATCAACTGTCCAGTCACAGCCTGGGGACTGAAATATGGACAAGGCTCAGACACATTTCCTGTGGGGCAGCTCGGTATTGTCTTTACATTTGGTTATATTTGTGAATGTTTTAAAGGGTACACCCTCAAATTCTGTTAGAACCCTTTCTCCCAGCTTGTGTAAAAAATGCAATAGACGTGTGAAGGAGCAACGACTGTAGGAGGCGTGGCTTTGTCGTGTATGGCATGGTTCAGTGGACACTGGGAGACTGACTGGCAGTGTTGGGCAGTAACGTCGCTACAAGTAGTGCCGTTACTAGTTTAACTACATTTCTCAGTAGCTTGGTGGTAGCGTCGTCAAATAGCTTTTCAGTAAGGAAGCTCTTTTATTGGCAGAGTAGCTTCCACACACGCTACATTTTCCCAAGTATTTCTAAAGGATCAGTACGTGCGCCACCGCCACACACCAACCTGGACGGTGACTTCACGTACCGATCCTTGGACTGATGTCTATGACTTTGCTGCAGGGAATAAAGACATGTGTCACTGAGTTTTACTTTCTACTGTGATAGTTATTGTAACACCTCTTGTGAGAAGGATCAGGGTCCAGCCTGGAGAGCTCTTCCTCTAGTGAGGAAGAAACTTTGATATGTAGTGGCACACTTGTTTCCATGAGATCTCTCTCTCTCTTTCTCACCCATTGCCATGAATGTATAAGTTGTTCAGGTTGCAATGTTGCCAGAGCACAAATTCACATATAATGTGATAATTAAGCTACTTTATACAAACAACAATGGTTCTCTTTTTGTTGCATGAGGAAATACATTTAGCTGCAATCATATGGCAATAAGTAGGAGAGTTTCTGTCTGATTTAGCTCTCTCTCCTTAGTATTTCTTCTATTGCTACTGTAGAATGAAGTTAGTTCAATATAAACTAGGCCTATACTGTGTTTCTATTTTGTATAGGCTTTGCCCTCTAAGAGCTGTCGCTATTGGGTTCATCCCTGCGCGCATGCGCAGTCCTGAAGATTTCTTTCGTGCCCATGTGCCGTGCACGGGCCTCTCTCAGGTCTGCAAATTGGGTATAAAATACCGGCGAGACCAGAGATCTGCTCCCCTTTTTTCTTCAGCGCTGCATAGCAGTCACTATGGAGAGCAGAGTAGCGTCTAATGAGCAATTTCTCCTACTAAAGAGCTTTTCCTATGGCTACTCACCGCTCTACCGTTGAGGTCCGCCACTCGGAAGGAGTCCACCTCTGCAAGTCCTGCCATGCCGGCTACATCATGGGGTTTGATCTCCCCGCCCGCTGCGAGACCTGCCTCGGTCCTCAGCACGCTGGCCTGAATCTGACTCCCCGGGCCTCGTATCCCTACTGTGCACAGCTGCCCGTGGAGGAGAAGCAACGGCGGGTTGATGCCTTCTACAGGAGGAGGAGGCTGACGATGCTAGCTGGGCTAAGCCAGTTAGCTTCACGGCGGACCATGCTGGGCTTGAGTCTTCTGACTCTGCTCCCTCCATTGTTGGCTCCCCGCCAGGCTCTCCCCTCTTCCCGCTGGAAGACCTGGAGTTTGATTTCGAGTTAGATCCTGCTTCACTTCTGCCTTCCAGCTTGCCGTCCTGCGGGGCTTCTTCCGGGATCTCCCCGATATAATCAAGACGGCTGCTGAGCGCCCTTTCTCTCTGAAGCGTGGGCCGAGCTTGGGAAGCTGAAGGCACCGGTGGCAAGGTTATGTCCACTTCACTAAGGTTGAGGGCCGACTCCGCCCTCGACGGCTCGAGTCACCGACTGTGCCCACCAGTGTGCCGCCCAGGCAGCAGCTTCCATCAACAACATATCGCTGCTGGCCTCGTCCATGTCGTCTGTCGCTGCCCAGCCCGACGCCTTTTCCCCCGAGCTTGCCAGCGAGTTTGGAAAAGACATGGCCGCCATTTTGTCGCTCTCCACAGCGGTGGCGGTCGCCCTGGCTCGGATTATGGCGTGGATGATAATGCTGCAACGGAACATGTGGCTGCACACGTCCCATCTGCCGGAGCAGATCAGGAAGGAGCCCCGATGGGCTGTCTGGGCCGCTTCTCCAGGATGCAATCACCCACCTGCAGCAAGCTTCGGACGAGGCAGATAAGGTGTAGCGGCACACCTGTGAGCGCCACCTCAATATCCACGGAGCTCACAGCGCTCCTGGCGTTATCGCTGCGACTCCCGCCCCAGGCCGAGGCGTCCGGCGGCCACTGCTACGGCCGCAGCTCCTTCTGCACAGCGCTGTCCCGCCGTCAAGAACAGGTGAGCAGCTTGCTCCTGGTCCAACCCCCCCGCCGAGCCTCCCCGCAGGTAGCGGAGGTAATGACAGGACGCAGGGGACGTGTGTTTTCTTCCCGGAACAGCCGGACACAACGGCTCTTTTCAGAGCCAACCAAATGTCCATAAAGAGCATGTTCCTAACAGTCAGTCTGCTCCTCTCTCCCCTGAGCTTCCTGCAGCTGATGAAACACACGTCTCCCACACACGTCTCCCACACACAAGCAAGCTCCGCTGCGCACACACACGCTGCGTCAGTTGTTGAGCTGCTGTTGTCCCTTTATCATGAGTGAAAAACATTCATATCAGATAAAAACAACAGCCCACCCACACTCCCTGCCTCTCTGCGGCTTCCCCAACTCTCACCCATCAGTGTGTAAGTGGAGGTTTTTCACCGTGGCACGAGTCTGACACTGAGAATGAGCGGCCCGAGTGTTTCACACTATCGCCGCTGCAGCCCTTTCACCTCAGCCCTCCCATGGGTCGTGTCGAGTGGCTCTGCAGCTCACACGTCGGCGGAGAGGGCTCTTCTCTGGCTGTCAGAAATGTCCACAGAGGCCCCTCAGATTTTTGCTCGCCTGCTTTCAGAGCGTTACTGCGCGTGGCAAAATCTGCCCATGAACGAGTGGATGGCGAGACTAATAAATAAAGGTTACACTCTCCAATTCGCCAGCCCCCCTCCTCCTTTCAGCGGGGTGCTGGAGACTGTCATGTCATCACAGTTATTAGTTAGGCAGAAATAACAGAGCTCATGAACAAAGAAGCTATTTCCAGAGTCCCGCCAGGCGAGGAGAACGAGGGTTTTTACTCCCGTTGCCTCCTGGTGCCCAAGAAAACGATCAGAATGAGATCCTGGATCTCTCCCTCTTCAACAAATGCATAATGAGGAGGCCATTCCACATGCTCACAGTCAAGCACGTATTGGAATGTGTACGTCCTGGGGATTGGTTCACGTCCATCGACCTAAAGGACACCTATTTCCATGTCCCCATCATCCCCAGACACAGGAAATTCCTGCGTTTCTCTTTTAGAGGGGCCCAGTTTCAATACAACTGCCTGCCTTTCGGCTATTCTCTGGCCCCGCGCACGTTCTCCAAATGTGTGGAAACAGCGCTCGAGCCGCTGCGCAGGTCGGGCGTCAGAGTGTTGTTTTACCTGGACGACCTGATCGTCATGGCATCGTCCAGGGAGGGCTGTGCGCTACACACGATGAAGCTCGTGAAACATCTGTCCTGCCTGGGTTTTGCCATAAACTGGCAGAAGAGCTCTCCTCTCCCCTCCTAGTCAATAATCTATCTGGGAATGCATCTGGACTCAGCCCAGATTCAGCTCCAGGTTCGGCCGTCTCCGCCTCGATCCCGTAAAGCACAAAAGATGCCTGCTGTTCGTCCCTCCCTCAGTACAGTCAGACCTGACATACTGGAAAGACGTCCCTTTGCTGGGGACGTCACATGTCACAGTTTACACAGACGCGACTCTCATTGGCTGGGGCGGGATGTGCCTTTCTCACGTGGTGGGAGGGAAATGGCTTCAGCCTCCATCCCTCCACTTAAACTGCCTGGAGCTGTCCACGGTGCTGAAAGTGCTGAAACACTTTGCTCCACTGTTGAGAGACAAACATGTGCTGGTGAGAACAGACAACATGACAGCCGCTGCTTACATAAACCGTCAGGGCGGCGTCCGCTTGGCTCGGGTACTAGAGATAGCCAGGAGCCTGCTGCTGTGGGCTCACACGAACCTGCGCTCTATCAGAGCACTCCACATTCCCGGTGTTCAGAACCAGCGGTCCCTCTCAGAACGAGTGGAGACTGAATTCCACTCTTACTCAGGAACTGTGGGACAAATTCAGGGAGTCAGAGATAGATCTGTTCGCCTCACGAGAAAACGCACAGTGCGCACTGTGGTTCTCATTGAACGCACGGGACGAGCCGCCACTGGGCGTGGACGCCTTCTCACACAGCCCGTGGCCCAGAACGCTCCTTTATGCTTTCCCCCCGGTTCCTCTGATTCCCCGCCTCCTGGCGCACATTCAGGAGGAGCTCCTAACAGTGATTCTGGTGGCACCAGAACGCACAAGCGCATCATGGTTTCCAGTGATGATTCAGCTGCTGACGGGGAAACCGTGGCAGCTGCCGTGGCGCAGAGACGCGCTCTCACAGCTGGACGGCGCCATCCTACACTTCCCAGTGATAGGTCAGCATTTTTGGGCTTGACCCCTGAAAGGGAGCACCTTGAAAGATTAGGATTGTCCCCTAATGTAGGCCACCTTTGAGCCACTGCCGCAGACTTCTCTCAGACTGCTGTCTTTGAAGACAGCCCTCCTTTTGGCACTGACCTCTGCTAAGAGGGTGAGCGATCTGTGCGCTCTCTCAGTCGCTCCATCTTGTCTCGCTATCAGAGCTGACGGGAGCTCAGCCACCTTGAGGCCGAACCCAGCGTTCATGCCCAAGGTTATAACTAGCTCCTTCAGGTCACGGATTATTTCCCTGGAAGGTTTTTTCCCTCCACCTCATCGACACGAGGCGAAGGAAGCATCTCATCGTCTCGGCCCGACTGGTCCCCCCAGCGTCGGCTGAAGAAAAAAAGCTGACCTTTTGGGAGCAGATCTCTGGTCTCGCCGGTATTTTATACCCAATTTGTGGACCTGAGAGAGGCCTGTGAGAGAAAGAAATCTTCAGGACTGCGCATGCGTGCAGGGACGAACCCAATAGCGACAGCTTTTAGAGGGCTACGCCTATACTCATAGAATCTGGGGTTACAATACGTAACCAACGATGTGAGTGTGTGTGTGTGTATATATACGTATATATAAAAATAAAAAAATCCCCCTCTCACCCCTTGCAGAGTGGTATGCGTCATCCTCAAGCTCAGGTCCTCTAGAGTTTGAGGTTTCTTTGCAGTATCTTAGCTGTTCCTAGGACTGCACTCTTCTGGACAGAGACCTCACATGTTGTACCTGGAATCTGCTGTAGCCAATCTCCCAGTGCTCCGATCACCACTGGTGCTCTTCCTTTCCACATCTTTTCTAGCTCCTCTTTCAGCCCTTGGTATTTCTCAAGCTTCTCGTGTTCCTTCTTCTTGATGTTGTGTCCCTTGGGACTGCCACAGCTATCACTGCAGCCTTCTTCTGCTGTTTGTCGATCAACACGATGTCTGGTTGGTTAGCCATCACCAGTTTGTCAGTCTGGATCTTGAAGTCCCACAGGATCTTAGCTTGGTCATTCTCAACTACCTTAGGAGGTGTCTTTCATTTTGACCTTGGGACTTCCAGCCCATACTCATGGCAGATGTTCCTGTACACTATGCCAGCTACCTGGTTATGGCGTTCCATGTACGCACTTCCTGCCTGCATCTTACACCCTGCTGTTATGTGCTGTACTGTCTCAGGGGCATCCAGTCTGCACCTGGGGTCCTGCCTGGTGTGGTAGACCCCGGCCTCTATTGATCCCAAGATCCCATAGTCTCTATGGGATATTGTACTGTGTATATCAGGATGATATATATATATATAACCTAACTATAAAATATAAAAAAATTAAAAGTAACTTAGATGTAACTAAGCTACTTTTGCCACGTTGCTGTAGCTTAGCTTGCTACATTTCACTGGGGGGTAGCTTCTATGTAGTGATGCTTCATTTGATATAGAGTAGCTAGTAGCTCAGCTCACTACATTTTCCAAGTAGCTTGCCCAACACTGCTGACTGGCCACTGCTCAGTGTAGCATAGACAGTGATGTAGAAGTAACCAGCCATGAGAAGCTACTGTCTGCTGGAAAAAACTAGGACAGTCTGTAAAAGCATATTTAGCGGCTGTCAGCACCTAGCCATGCTGTTTATCGCAGTTAACCGTAATGTTCATCAGCCCTAAATATCTTGTTTGGCTCTGAATACAGCACAAGAATGGGTGGGCCCCTGTGTAGTTCACTGCAACTGTAGTGAACAAATCTCGTTCAGGTACAAAGTTGTTTTAGCAGCTATGTGAGAGAGGCACAAACTGAGGCTATGGTTAAGCAGTGTTCTGCTTTTTATACTCTATACTATAATAGTGTGGCAGCTGCTACTACGGGGGTGATAGAGTTTGCTTTTATACACAGTGTCTGTTTTGTTGGAAAATCACCTGTATTAATAACATGTGTAATAATAATAATTCCTTCGTTAAGAAAAAATGTTCATTCAATAAACGTGTCCCTGCAGCCAGCTAGCCCACATTAAATGTTTATGTTTTAATGTAAAAAGCTGTCTGTCACGGCTGCCATTAGCTCCTGACAGCAAAGATGGGGTTCAACCATGGCTCCGCCGCCAAAGCTATGATTGGTCAATTGAGTGTTTTTCATTTTGGCACGGACAAAACATCTCCATTTCAAAAGAGAAAAACCAATGACAATGCTTTGTATTTAGTATAGGCAGGTGTCACGATCCTGTCCTGAGGTGTTCTGCGTTCTCTGTGTTTTGATTTGGTTTCTCTATGTCTGGGTTTTGGTTACTCCTGGTCTGTGTACTTCTGTGTTGGTTGTTATTTTTGCCCCATGTCTGCTCTGTGTTCTGTTATTAGTTCAGTCTGTTCTCCCTGTTATGTCTGTAGTCTGTCGGTATGATTAGGTTTTAGTCTGTTGTATGTTTCTTCTCTTGTGTCAGTTGCCTGTGCCTTATGTTCAGTTCTGTTCATGTTTGGATCTGTGCCGGCCCGGTTCTTGTCGTATTATCTGGTGTTTGTTCCATGCTCAGTTTCTGTCTAGTGTTATTGTAATCTCTGCCTGAGTAGTTGTTTATTGGTTTATGATCATTCTGTGTTTAGTGTCCATTACCTAGGATATGTCTGTTCCCCCAGTTAACCCTATGCATACCTGTCTCTCTGTTTTCCTCTGCTGTCTCTCTGCCTCGTTAGTCCTGATCCTGGTCACCTGTTTTGCTCCCGCCCTGCTCGTTAGTCCCTGTGTGTGTATAAATGTTTGTTGTGTGTTCAGTCCTTGTCCGGTCACTGTAGCATGTCGTGCTCTGTCTTGTGTGTTGCTCTCTGTCTTCTCGTTCTGTGTGGATTTGGATTTTGGATTACTTGTTTTGTTTTGACAGTTGGTTATTTTAGATTCTTGAATTCTACCACTACTAAGTGTGTACACCTTAAGTTTGTTTAATAAACCATATGAGTTGCTTATTGAGTCCTGCATTTGGGTGCACCAACCTTTCAACCTACGCACAGCTGGAACAGTGAAATGCGATACACCTCTTGTTTTCTGTGTTGTGATTTGATTTTAATGTGGCATAGAAAATTCATGTCACAATGAAAAACAGTTCATTTTTATTAATAGAAAAAACTGAATATGTCCTTTAAACATGTGTTCTTTGTTTAATTATGACACAGCTGATACTAACATGTAATGGAAATACATATTGACAATGCGAATTGTATTTCACTTTTCAATTTCTTTCTTTATTTTTATGTAGGCATTTTAAATCTTCCATAGCTTCTAACATTGTGTAGTGACAAATTGGGAAAGGACATGACATAAAGCAACAAAACAAAAGTGTACATTGCGTGATGTGACATTTAACACATAAGATGACTGACATGGGATTGTTTGACATGACATAGTCCATTGTAGCATAATCTGATTTGATATTAGGTGACACAATTAATGTAACAAACTAGGCTCCGTTACTGTGTGTGTGTGTGTGTGTGTGTATGTGTGTGTGGAGAGAGTCCCACCTGATAGCTGCTGTTTCTGGGAAGTCTTACTTCCTGCAGGGCATGGCTGTGCATGACCCCTTCCACAAACTCCAGGTGAGATCCCATGAGTGTGATCGTCCTCTTCCCACTACAGGACACAGAGCAGCAGAGGGATTTTCATACTGACACACACCTACAGTTAGTAGCACAAGTAAATATTATAATGGGAAATTAACATCATTTAAGTTTTTTTAAACATTTTCTGCTGCCAAACAGCCCAGTTGCTGCTGGAAATATGTAGATGAGATCAGATATCACAGTGTGGCTGTTCGGCAGTTATCCTGGGAGAGAATTGACTCAGCATCACTTTTTTCTCTTTTTGTCTGTGTAGAATACCATGTACCTACATATCCAGTCATACCTGAGCCAGGTGCTGCTGGGTGTAATGGCGGTGCAGGAAGGTGAAGAGCGGTAGGTGATCTTAGCGTTGCCATGGCAACTACCATCTGGGAGGAGAACACATGCTTTGACCACGCCTTTATTTTCGTCACTGGGAATGTGAAACGTCAGATTCACACCAGTGTTGTTCCATACAGGAGATCTGACCAGAGCATACAGGATGAGAGAGAGAAACCAGTTAGATCAAGACTCACTCTTTTTTCACGTAGGGAACACAACAACAACAAAAATATGCTGACACCATGAAAGCAGCCGGAAGCGTAGCAGCATAATCTGCCTTAACATCAAACATACAAACAAACAAACATCAGCTATAATAACTGCTATCTTTGATATCATTTGTCATTTATAGTGTAAGGATAATCTCAGTCGCCCATACAGTGACTCACTCTTGTGCCGTGCAGTCCACGTCTGCCTGGATCCTCACTCTGGTCACACCACTAAGGTTACGACCGGACAACAGCACATGGTTTCTGCCGTAGAAAGACACGACACTGGGAGTGATGGAGGAGATCTCCGGTCTCTGACAGTAAAACACAAACAAAGATAATTAGTTTTAATTTTTATGAATGTGAATGAGGTGAGCACCAGGGGAAGAATGTGAGGTTCAGACTCACAGAAAAGTTCATCCCTGTCTCCATCATTTGGCAAACACTTTCCTGCAGGTGAAGTGAGAGAAAAAATTAAGCTGGTTGTAAGCGACATGTATGTAACGTGTTTTTTTTTATTATCATGGAACAGAAATAGAAGATGAGGTGTTTTGGTTTAATGAGCAGTTAGCTTAGCTACTGATCAGTAACAGTTGGGCCAAAGTGCACTCAGTAACTCCCCCTGCCCTCATAATGAAGTTGCAATCTTTGTAAACTGTCTGAGCAGACAGTAGGGTGGTGAGTCAGTTGATATTAGCTTGCGTAGCTGACATTAGACTCAACATGTAAATAAGATTGTTTTGGTGTTGCCTTAAAGCACTTCTTTTTGTTTCTTTTAAAGGAGGAAAGCTGTTTAATCTTGTTTCCCCTTTGTTGTAAACTAGGCTAAATCCAGGCTGGGTTATTATACATTTCTTTAACATATAGATTGAAAAATAATAATTTAATATCTATATTTCCAAACATAAGACATTTTTAATAATGAAACCAGATAAAATAAATTTTTGAAGCAATAAATGTTTGGTAGCAGTAGTTCTGGTGTCATTAGTCTTAAAATGTTGTGCTGTTCAAATGTAGCACACGGAAAGTTAGCATACGCGCATGATGTCTGGAAAAGCCTATATTAGATAACACATTTAAAAAGACATAATTACATCCCCCACTCCTTGATTTGCCCAGGAGCAGCCGTTTGTGCTCCAGCCACATCCAGCCTCGATACACTGCCGACACCTGAAGAGAAAACAAATGTTATCACCTGTTGTTGAAAACACTCGTACATGAATCATAATGCCTTGATAAAACACAAGATAGTTATACTGTATATTCTTCCTGATGAAGAAACACGACCATTACAACCATGACGACTGTATGAGACTAAGTGGAGGGATATGGGAGGAGGGGTTAAATTCTTTTTAGCCTTTTTGTCTTTATACCTCACAGTCTGTTAATTCTGTTAAGAGTTTTTTTCTTTTTGTCATTAGAGCTTCATCTGGTTCATTTCCTGTTAGCACCACAATGTGGCTTGGCTAAGTCTCATTAAGTGAAAGTAAAATTGCAGTCCAGTAACCCTATAGACACATTTTTGTCTTTAAAGTCTTCCTTGAAGGTTACATCTCAAACGTAAGCTGTTCGCCCATGTATTAAAACTGCATGGGAACAGGAAATAGATTTTTATTTTTCATGACATTTCATGCCTGCAGTTAAAGTTCATTTTCATCAGTGATGCATCTGACTGATTATGTTTTTTCAACCTTCTTCTTCTGTCTTTTATGTTAAATGATCTTTCCACTTAGATTTCTAGAAAATGGCAGTGGACTTACAGGACAGGAGTCGTTGGTCCCCTGATGTCAGAGCAGTTGGATATCTTAAATCGTTCCAACAATTGTGTCATCCCAAGTCTAATCTTAACAGTGACACGCAGGCCTGTTAAGTGAAAATAATCCAGAGAATGTTTCAGCAGTGGTCAGCAAGTTCCAGCAATACACGTGTTTTTATTCAATAAACAATATATAACATGAGGCAACACAGATTTATCAGCAGGTAGAGAACATTTTTATCTGATAGGATTCTTGTGACGGTGTGAAGGTCCTTGATTATCAGGTATTTCATTCACCGGATGTATCAAAAGTCACTGACCTTCAGCAGGAAGTGTGCTTTTTTTAAGGACGCAGGTGCATTGTGGGAACCGTGGAGGACTGTTTGCTGCACTACAAAGCTGGCTGGAGCTTGCAGAGAACTGACAGGCGAAGTTAGACAGAGCGCTCTGGCCCACAGTCAGGTGTGTCTGGATGCTAAGTGTGATCTGAGAAAGGAAGGGATGTGAGTTTAAAAGAGAAATAACTGACAGACACAACTGATTATAGTTCAAATCCTGGACGTAACCTGTACCTGGCCAGTGCTGTCCTTTACAACGCTGTAGGAAACCATTTTGCGTTGACGGGAGTCATCAGGAATGGACAACCAGTCTGAATCTTGGCACTCATCTTCAAATGTGCAACTAGGAAGAGAAAATGATGTTATAACCAAGTTTATAATAGTTTGAAGATGTCAGCAGCAGATGGTGTTTCCCTGACCTTTTAGAGCCACACCAGACACAGTATGGATCCTGTGCAGACCAGTAGTCCTGCACATTTGTGTATGTGCTGCACTTTGACACAGGCACACGTTTAATCTAGAACAGAACACAAACATTCAACAACACTTTGAAAGCATGGCTTAAATCACGACACTGTAAATTCAAACATAAAGACTGTTTATACATGTACAGTTCACCTACCAGGTTTTGAAATGGCACATAGACATGTTTACGGTCCACTTGATCCAGAAGTATTTTGGGGAACACTTGGCGGTCGTCACTGGCCCTGTAGAGCACCCTGGGACAGGTGGTGTGATAGTTCTTGTCCACAGCGAGCTGACAACAAGAATGTAGCTTTGTTATGTTTCAGAGACTGAGCTGCTGGGTACAGAGCCCTAGAGTGGGCACAGAAGAATATAACAATTTCTTCCAATGTTTTCATTAATTAATGCCAACTATACAGACAACTATACAGAAATCCAGTACAACAGACCAGCCCTGTTTATCAGAGTGCTGAGTAATGGGAAAGGTTTATTCTCAAGTACTGTGAGTTTGAGTCAAACACATACAGACTGTATTATATAGATATTTTTAATATTGTGTCATTGTGATTTATTGTCAGTGTGTATAGCTCGGGTTGTGTCTGTGTTTCCCTGGGGTTGCTTTGTACAACAAACTGGTGCTGATTGTGAGCTGTAGTTTCTCTGGTAAACACGCCGACCTCTTCGGCTGTCGCAGTCCCTCCTACCCAGCCTGCTGCTGCTCCTCTCATGGTCACTTCTCCGGAGCCTTTTTGGTGTCAGAATGTCTCTGGGACAGGCAGAGTGGCTGCAGGGCCAGGCACATTTTTTCCCCTCTCTATGGAGACTGCAGGGATCTATAGCTGTGTTTTAGATGCAAAGCTGAACTGGAAAGACGCGACTATCAAACTAATACCCAACTAAAAGTATGATTTTGAATGGTCACCAGCGTACACATGATGAGCTTTAGCCTTAAGGTTTATAATCTTTAATGACCTCCTTTTGTTGTTTTGTTGTTATTGTGTGTTTATGTGTAAAGTGTAGAGTCCTTGTGTTCCTTGAAAAGCGCTCTAAAAATACAAATTATTATTAATTATTATAATTAATTATTACAATTGTTATTATTAATTATTATTGTTATTATTAATAACAATTCGAGAACATTTAACTCTACAGCAGACAGCAAACTTGAACAACATGTTAAAGCAGCTCCAGTCACCAGCAGGAACTAACAATGAGAACTGCAGGAGATGAAGAGGGAGAAACGGCACCTGGACGAGAGAGATGTGACCTTCATCACAGTTTATTAAAGTGCAGCGCAGTGAGGATACAGACGTTTCATACGGATCTCTGACACTGTTAACTACGGAGCCCCTAAAGTAAGAATAGGTTTTAACTTATGCCAACAAGTTAATTATCAAGCTGCCCTCAAAGTGTCAAAAATACTTTATTTTAGGGGATCAGTAGTTAGTAGGGACTCCAGTGTCCAGTGTAGATCAGAAACCACAAAACATCTGGATTCTTGATCAAAGAGTCTTTATATGCGTTCACACTTCTGTCCATTTCCACGCTCCATCTCTCTCACGAGCATGAGCTGTCTCGCTTGACATTGATGAGCGCATTGACTTTATGAAATGTTGAACATGTTGCTAAAACCAAACCTTGCTTATCGTGTCCCTCTTGTATTCTGTCTTATGGCTTCAGCTGCAAAACATTTACAGCAGTTGAACTATGGGGGATCTTTCGGTAAGGTGACCAGATTTCTGAAATGAGAACCGGGGACAGTTTTGGTTTGGTGGTCAGTATGTCATTAAAAAATGATAATAAAAAAGGGGGACAATTTCTGTTTTATAATCTGTTAAATGTAACTTCTGAATGAAATTAAGTCATTTTGAGGCAGAATCTACTTTTCAGTCAATAAGTAGAGGCTGCAATCTCTTTCTGACAAGTGGAATACTGCATTTTATGTATTGTTTTGTATTTTGTATTTTGTATTTTAAGAGGTAAAAGTACTAGTTGAGTTATATATAATCTGTCAAATAACTTCTGAATGAAATCAAGTCATTTTGAAGCAGAATCTACCTTTCAGTCAATAAGTAGAAGCTAATCACTTTCTGGCAAGACTACTGCACTACTTGGGTTGTATTGGCCATTTAAAGGTATTTCAGCAGGTAAAAAGGACCGGATTGGTTGGTGGATAGACTCCGTGACCTTGCCAACAACAACAACTCATGCCATACTACATTTAAAAAGCATTTCTATTGAAATGCGCGACACAACGTGAACTTACCTCCATCTAGCCTGTACACGATACAGCTCCGTCTCCGGAAAGTGGACGGAGCCGTCGGAGCGAGGGGATTGTGGGCGTGGCCATGCGTTCGATGCAAACCCATGATTGGTCAGTCAAACCACCAATAGAATCTCTTATTTAGACCTTTTTGACTCACAAAACTTTTGAACTTGCAAAACTATTTAACTTGCAGCACTTATTAACTTGCTAAACTTTCTGCCTCGCAAGGAAAACTTTTTAACTTGCAATCAATAAGCACAAATTAGCAATTAAAACTTTTTGTGACACAAAAAAAAGGCCTGTTTATTTTTAATCACATACTTAATTTTTGATTTCAATGCGATAAATATGCTCTCAAAACATTTTTTTTTTTGCTTGCATTAAAAAGACACAAAAATACCTTCATAGGTGGACACCACAGAGCTAAAGAGGCGTGCTTGGCAAGTACAAGCAGGAGAGGACAGATGCAGAGACTGCTAGCAAAAATCTCTTTTCTTGGTAAGTTTATTATTGTTAGCAAGACAACACAATTGTGTAAGTTAACAAAAGTTGAGCTCACTCTGGGTTTGGAAATATTTTCCATGGTGGATAGCTCTGGTGTGCATTAGCTAATGCTAGCACGTGGATTAATATATTTGTTAGCTAACATTAGGTAGCATTTTAATAGCTTCATTATCGGGACAGCGACTTTCGTCTGCCTTATAAACAGTGTTGGGAGTAACGCGTTACAAAAGAAACGCAAATAACGTTACAGTAATGTGTTGCTTTTTGCTGTAAGGCAGTTTTTAATGTTCCTAAAATTTCGGTCATATACAATGCACATGTCAAAACACATGTCCATGTTTACAGTAAGTTATCATTATTCCTGCCCATGTAGTCTAAAGACATCACCACAGTTGTCATTTTTGTATAAATTCATTCTAAAGTTTAGCTGAAGCTACTATGAATCATCAGCTAAGGTTAAGTATCTGTGTTAGACTGTTCAAAAGTGGATATCTTCTAAAGGTACACTGTTTTTAGAGATTTCTCTTCACTGCAACCATGGAGGGGGAATTATTACAATGACCAATAACTCAGTTAACAGCATTGTTAAAGTGTACACGGGTATGTGAGAAGCGCTTGAAATAATGTTTTTATGTACTGCAATGCCTGACCACACGATATAATAGCATGTGATGTTATGTAAAATACTGCTCAACTATGTCCATTTGTATGGTCATAGATCCTGTATTCAATTTTTAAAAGTTGAACCTACCCTTTGCCAACTTTAACCAACTTAATGCCAAACCCAGAGTTGGAATTTCCTGTCTTAGCTCAAGAAAATTAAATAAAGAATAATAATAAAGATTTGCTATAAGAAAAGAATTACAGTGTTTATAATGATACGCAAATGAAGAACTAAACTAGGTGGAAGTACTGGCCTAACTGAATATTTATTATATCTCATTTGTAACTGCATTTCTTTTCTTTTTCGGCTTCCTGGGATCATTGCCTCACTCAGATGGCTCAGAGGCCACGAAAACCTCAAAGGACCAGCTGGACCCTCACAAGCTCAATGTGCTCATAGGTATGTCTGGCTCCTGCACACCACTGTTCTTGCTCTCAATACATGTCAACGGGGTCAGACTAAATAAACAAATATTCTACATTAAGTAAATGGCTACTTTTGTACTTCACAAATTGACTGTTGTGTTAATGTGAAATGACATAGACAGAACAGTTGTTAAGCAAATCTGAATGTACCTGTTTAATAACATTTTATCATATACAGCTCCTTGGCTGAATGTACAGTATGTTTATGTAATGTTTTTGATCATGTTGTAATGGAAGAACTGAACATTAACTGGGAGGGGTCCTGTAGGAGCCATACACTGGGTTTGTTTGGGTTTTTATTGGGTTTCCTCTCTTTTCTTTGCACTGTAGTGTACATGCACGCGCATCGTCACGTCATCAGTTACTGTGGGTGTGACCGGGGGCGTGGCGTCTGTATTAATGTGTGTGTGTGTTCACCTGTGAGGAATCTTGGGTTGATCATGGCTGCAGGGTGAGCATGGGGAAGAACTTTCTGTTGACCGTTACCATCGTCGTCAACATCTTTCACTGATGTCTCTGAGGTACCTTTTGCACTACTTACAACATGCATCACTCAAAGTAAGTGATTGGTTTTCTATGTATGTGAAATAGCGTAATAAAGAGACTCAATATGTACGATGTTTCAGCGTGACGCGTCTTCAGTGTAAATCCTCATGTTTCAGCCTGCTGTGGCGTTTTAGTTGTTTTGGTGGGTCTGGTCTGTTTGTTTTACTGGTATACGCCGCAATAGGTCCCTTGTGGAAAACCATTTCACCTGAACCTAAACAGTTAGCATTATCAGAACAGTTAGACATGATGTCATATTGTGTTTCAGCAACTTTAAACAAAATAAAAAATGGTTGTTAATTAATTAGAGGTAATATTGCTTTGAGATAGGCAAAATATTTCCTTTTGCCTTCCACAGATGCTGTGGGATAAAGCAGTTTCCAAATCCCATAGTGTCTGCAGTCACAGAAAATGCAACGAGTCCTACTCAAAGATACCGACCCTCCACTCCAAGGATAAGGATCGTGACATTTTTCAGTTTCAGTTTGGTTCCACCATTTGTACTGTATGCTTGTGACGGAGTACCTTCACTATGCTAATAAAAATGTTCAGGGAACACATTTAAAATATATTTAAACTGTTTTTCAAGTATAGCACAAAAGGCTATTTTAAGTTAAATTTAAAAAAGTATATTTAAATTACAGTAAAGGTACTTAAAATAGGTCCATTTTAACTAAGTATATTATATATATTGCAATTATCTTAAAGTTGACTTTAAGTATTTCTAAAATGACACTTAACATACTTTTAAGTTGTTCCAAAATAACACATTTAATATACGCTTAGTATAGTACAATTCAAATATAAGTGAATCCAAAAAAAGTGCTACTTAAGTATATTTCTTTTTTACTAGTGTATCAAGGCCACTATGACCGCAGGGTATTTAATTTTTTGAGGGACATAAAGCCAAACGGTGGCCACAGCCTTCATGGCCTCAGTGAAATCCTGTCCTGGGTGTGAGTGAATGCGTTTAAAGAGGCCCTGCAGCACATTAATAATTTTATATCCGTGATGTAAGGAAGAATGTGATGTAAGTATGACCGAGGACATAGAAAAGAGATGAAGCTGGTAATTTCCTACCAAGAGTTGGACATTATTTTGCAGACTCTAAGAAGATTTTAAAAACTTCCAGACTGAAATAATCTGAAAACACCCCCTGCACTTATAAAGTAGTAACAGAACGAGGTAAAAAAAAAATAAAAATACATTACGGTTCCCAAATAAAATTATAACAAGCATTTTAGAACATATTTTCATGCTTACCATTTATTTTAAATATATTTTCAGCTGGTGAAAAATCACTTCTTCACATCACTGTAACATCACTCAAGTTACTTATTTAATGAGTAGAACTAAATATCTTGTTGCATAATCTTTTGCAATTTTACTGGACAGAATGCATATCACATTTTATACACACCTTAATGAGCTGCCCATATCCTGTCCCAATGAAGAAAACCATCCAGGTCTTCTGTCTCACTGCCAGCACAGAGGTCATGTAGTTCTGCCTGATGAGCATTGCCTTTGGCTTCAGAGGCTTTGGCTGAGACACAAACACATTTATTATCACTTTTAGATCCAAAGGTGTTTATGAATTCTGAAGTGAAGAACTTTCAGGTTAGAAACATATTGACAGCACTTCATATTAAACTATCTCAAAGCTTCAGTAGATGTGTGTTGCTATATTACATTTAGGAGCCTAAACACCTTCAGTCAGGACTTATGGAAGTGCCAGTTGAAATGAGTATTTTTGTGCAGTTGTCTCAAACTATTTTGACCTCTCACTTCTTTTAGACATAAAACTATTTGGAATTAATTTTGTTTTAAAGTCAAGGAAACTTATTTGCTTAATCAAATGAGCTTTTAGACATTGTGAGAATCTTTGAGTTTGTGTCCCCAAAGGAAATAGGCATTATGCGAATCAGAGAACTTGCTTTAAACACATAATGACATTTATCTAAATTAGTAAAATAGTCGAACATTTACTTTAACTCCATAAGTCAAACAAGGTTCGTTGGATTGTTTTTGTTACAACTTTCTAACTTTCTAGAACTTTCAAGATGAACAATATCAGGACCCACCGTGGATCTTGACTTCTCAGGACAGGTGATGCAGAAGTCTGGATCCGCATCGGCCGCTCCGGTGAGATCAGGGCTGACGTCAAACACTACCAGCTCGGTGTCGGTTTGTCCTCCGTCCACACTGAACACGCCGCTCCAGATCACCGGCGGCCCACCCGGGATCACCGAGGAGGCCACGAGTCTGCTGCCTTTACCACCATCAGAGATACTGAGAGTCGCGCCCCGCAGCGACCTGAGAGTCTCGGCTTTGCTTGTTTTTCCCTCAAGCCAAATGAGACGGACTTTGTTTCCTTTGTCCTCTGATGGCACGTTGGAGAAAAGATAAATGATTGAATTCTTTTGAAATCCATCCACAAACACCACCTCGCCTTCATGTATGATCACAGGTTTAGTATTCTCCCCCCTAATGGAAAATATTTCTCCCGTCTGCTTGTTGTTCGTATTATGAAGGTTCACAGAAGCTGTTTCAGAGAGGCAGCTGGTCTCTGTGGTTTTGTCGGGTTGCTGTAAGGCAGTCAGAATATAAGTCTCGGGCCGGGTCCGAGTCTTCTCCACATCTACCAGGAAGCCGACGGACGCGTTGCTGCGCCCTGCGGGCCCCACCTGGATGTGCTCCCTGTACAGCACGTTGGAAATGTTCTGCAGGTCCAGCAGCTCGCAGTAGCCGCACTTGATCACACCGCAGCTGATCACAGTGTTGTTCTCAACAAACGGCAATAAAATGTTGACACCGAAAGTTGCGTTCCATTCATCCGTCTCAGAAACCCGGTAAAACTGCTCATCACCGGACTCAGGCCCCACCTTCAAGATTCCTCTCTGGGTCAGACTCTGGATCAGAGTCAGGTCGTGGCTCAGCTGGTACAGCCTCTCCTCTGTAGCGATGTAAACCGTGTTGGTGGCCACGGCGAAGTGGCGGAAATCTCCATGAAATGTAAAGCTTCCTCCCTCTTCCAGGCACCGACCCGGTTCTCCCCAGAGAATGAGCAACAGACCAGACAGCAGGATCATCTTCTTGCAGCGGTGGCAGCAAAACGCTCACACAATGACGGTCTTCGTGGCACTTTGCTCTCTGTCACTGGAGTTGTGCGTAATTTGCGCAGTGTCCCTCAGTCAAAACATTCAAGAGAAAATGTGAGCGCATTAGATGAGGAAAAGGTCGCAGAGCAAATATGAGCAAGATTCTTTTGGTTAATAGAGTGGAGTAAAGCAGGTAAGCCTGTGAAATTAACAGCAAAACGGAAAGTCAGTTTTTGTTTGTGTTGAACAGCACAGGAACATAATGCTAATCATATCCTGGTCACAGTGGGCTGCTCCTACTCCTCCTCTCTCATCTCCATCACCTTCTCTCTTTCTTTTTCTCTAAGTCTAATCATCTTGTACCATATCTTTTTCCTTCCCAAAGCTGAGCTGTGACTGACAGAGTCTTTTTACAGTAGCTATTTTTATCTGTCTTAGTGAAGATGGTAATGGTAAGATAGTAAATGCATTGAAATCTTTTTATCAATGTTACCGGCCTTGGCTAGGATAATCTTCCAATGAAAATGAATAAATAAATCGGTTACTCATTTGAACATTCATTTCCACCCTTTACACAAACTGAATTTTAAAAAAGCATTTAAACTTTCATTGATTCTTTCATCAATCTACTATTGGATGGATGGAATTAACTTGAGCTGGATAGTTAAAGGTTCAGTGTGTAAGCTTGGGTGGCAACTAGTAGTGAGTGCTGCAAAATTGCAACCAATGGCTTACTCTGTATTCATTTGTTCCTGGCATGATCCCATTGCCCGTGTTGGAAGTTAGAAAGTGGAATCAACATGAACGTTACAAAGATGTGTTGGATTAGCATTATCGGAGCGTATATACAAAACGCAGACATCTACAATATATTATATCAATTTTTTTTCTAATTCAAACAACCTAAAGGCTGTCAACATATGGTCCTCTTTTAATATCTTTATATAATAATGACTTCCCCTGGCAAAGTTTTTATTATTTGTGTCTTCTTATAAATCTGTGTTCTGTATACTTCTTTATGCCCCATGTACACTTTATTCATCTTTTTGCAATAAAGAAAATAAAAACAATATTTTGATTATTCTGACACCACACCTACTTATAAAATGTAGTGACGAAACGAGCTCTGTAGAGAAATATGTCCTTTTGGGCTAATGTTGAAACATGGTTGGCACTACATGGCGACTTCCATGTAATAGTATGTAGATAGAAATGGCTCATTTTAAGGTAAAAAAAAAACCCCATAACAGTTCTTTATGTCTTTATACACTGCTGAAAACATAGTTATGTAGGGGAGACCAGGTATGGTTGTAAAACGGGGAGAGTTGTAACAACACCAATTCCACCAAATGGAGATGAGATGGGAGTTAGGTGATCATTTCAGTATTTACCCTTTTCCTCCCCAATCAGGCATGGTGGTTATCAAGTCTGGAAACAGGCATATTCAGAATATATAGAGAAAAAAATGATTTTGAGGTAAGAAAGTAAAGTTTTTGACTTTACTGACTATTTTAGTTTTTGACTATTTTTGTTTAGTATCTATACTATTGCAGATAGAATTGTTTCACTTATATTAGATTGGAATATAGGTTCTCAGGCAACATGTGATGTATTTTTTCCTTTCTAATTTCAAACCGCTATGGTAATACAGCTAGCTAAACATTGGCTGACAGGGGTGGGGTGGGTTGTAACACATCTTTAAAAAGTGTTACAACCATCCATGATACATAAAACTAGGTACTTTCTTGATTTGAATATTTACCATATTGCCCTATGCAGTCTGGGCCCGCCAAACCTGCACTCCAGGATTTCCAGCATTAGTTTGTCAGCACTGTGACCAGTCCTCCCCATTCACATGTTGGACACATGTTGGCGTGTGTATCGTCACTCGACCTGTTCCATACTCCATATGGTGGAGAGGGTAGAAAAGTGTATGGGCAGCTTGTGGGAAGTGCCTGTGCGCAAGAACGCCAAAGAGTAAAACATAGAAGTGCTGGTATACGTACCGGTGAATACCGGCCCACTTCAAGCACTGACTGTGACTGTGAATAAGAACACACACACACACACACACACACACACACACACACACACACACACACACACACACCTCTTTTTAGTTAGACCTAAAGATGTACAGAGATGTTCTTTAATTAATTACATTTTAGTAGTATGTATTAAGTATACTTTTAAGTAAGTTTATTCTATAGATAAATTACATACACATACTTGTACATGCGTGTGAGTCTGTTACAGCAAGAGAGAAACATTGTTCTTTTATTCTTTCTTTTAGTGTGGCATCTATTTCAGATTCTTTTGTGTGATTGTTACAACTTACCCCAGCATGTGTTACAACCTACCCTGCTATTGGGGTAGGTTCTAACAACAACACAATGCATTTGACATCAACTCACGAGGTCTGTGATATTCTTGTGCCATTTGTAGTGAACAAATGTGGGTACTTTGTATAAAAATTTGAGAACTCTAGCTAAAAAATTCAGTGAGTTATAGTTACTGAAGTAAAAAGTGTTACAACCATACTCGGTCTCCCCTACAGTATATTATATTACATTTCTACAAATAGATCCTCCTAAAGTTTTACACACTGGACATTTAAAGCAGGCATCATAATGGATGGCCACTGTTTAACTTAGTGTCGCTGAATTGTATCAAAAACCTGCTAGTAACATTCTCTAGTTACCCATATCATGCTTCACAGCAAGAATGTTTTGCTTCTGAGAGACTGAGCTGCTGTCTTTTGTTGTAGGTGCAAAGCAAAGCTGGACTGGAAAGAGGCAAAAAGGCATAATCAAACTAACAGCCTACTCCACTGAAAGTTGTCTATGATTTTGTGATATGTTACCTACATCCTGAAACTCAGCCTATTTAACCATTAAAACATTTTTCCAACCACAAATGCTGCTTCTGAAAAGTTAAATAAACATCATGGTCAACAACTAACACTGCATTTGCAACTTCTATAAATAGAACATCTGTAGGCGACTAGAAAACAGCAAAGCTATGCTTCCTGCCAGTTGAAATGCGGTGACTCTGTAGAAGTAGCATAGCTTTATGTGGTCTATCTGTGGCCTCACACTAAGCTGTAAACCTGACATGCATGCAACGCATTGGTTTCTGCGGTAGACGCTGGCAGGGATGAAGGTGGAGAATGTGTGTGAGAAAAGGTTCTTCTGGTGAAGAGAAGAAATGTATGAGGTCTACCGACATTCACAGTAAAGGTGCATAATGGCTGCTAATGTTTCATTAATGATGTTAATGAAACATTAACCTGCCATTCTGGAAAATGTGCATCATTGTTGTTATTACAAAAACAGTTAGATATGAAGATACACATAAGTTTAATTTCTGTGCGTTTAATACAGAGCTTTTTGAGACATTAAACTATCTTACTACAAACAGGGAGACAGACTAATTTAAAGTGAGGTGCATTCCAACAACAAGCTGTCTGATTTACATATTGTATGTGTGTGTTAATTGTCTAGACTGAAAATGAGACATTTTGGTTTAACAAGCAGTTATCTTAGCTAATTACTGATCAGCCACAACTGCTGACACTATGTTGCTTTAAAGTTGTTAAGAATTATAGTAGGCCTATGTCATGTCATGTCATGTTCAACAGTATTTAATATGACATTCTGTCAGCGCTGTTCCTGTACGGTTTGAAGTTAGCCCTGACGGCAACTGCATGGATAACTTCACAAGAGAACAGATTTGACACTGGTTTGTTGGTGACATAATAAATATTACTGTACATTGTTGTGAGAATGAGATAAATGTGAAGAAAAGGACATTGGAAGCAATTGGTTCTGCTTCTTGGGGGGCCTTCTTAGATACTGTTTGACTACCTGACACATATACAAGCGATAATTGTTGACTGCTTAGCTCAGATTGCAGAAGTACAAAGTTAAAATAAGAAAGATGTGTTGCTTGGTATACTGTTTTATATTTTAATGTGTCTCTGCAGTCTCTTTTGTGCTGACCTTTGCTTTGCCTCCGGAGACCTATGGTTGTACATGATCATATTTCAGATTAGACGTTGATGTCCAGTAAAGAGGAAGTGAAAGTCCGCTCTTGCAGGCAACTGGACCCTTTAGATAAATATGACAGAGGCGTGAAAGGAGGTGCGAAAATAAGAAGAGGGTCCAGAGTTTTCATTTTTTAAATCTATATTATTGGAGTTTATAATATTCATTAATACATTTAAAAACTTGTTTTTTGATGTCTGAATAATTGGTTTGATCATAAAAGAAGGCACTATATGCTAATGTGACATCAACAGTTGTTAAAAGATAAGCACCTTCATTTTGTGACTATAGGAGCAAGGGAGGCCTTTCTCTCCTTTTGAAGCCAGAAAGAAATGAGGAGAATGAGTGATGACATGAATTGACATGAATTTAATGTATTCTGCATTTGGAGTGATGCATTTAAAACTGATTTTGTTTTTTTTGTCCATGCATTTAAGATTATAGAAGAGAAGGGATGTTCATGTATTTTGTTTGAGAAGTGTGGCCTACTATATTTGGCCTTTATGTGTTAAACATTTAAAGGATTATACAAACATGAGTTCTAGAGACTTGCATGATATGTTTTATTACCTTATTTGGAAAATTGTTTGTGAACTGAGGCAAAGGGGTGTTGCAACTACTGGACAGAAGGACCATCTACCCATAAAATGAAAAGTAATGTAAAAACCAATCAATGTGATGATCAAGTCCTGATAGCCAGTGATTGTTTGAGAATTGTTGATTGTTGTCGATTTCTTTATTTAAGTTGCTGACCCTAGAGCTCTGAGTAAAACTTGTTGGGGCATGTTGAAAATAAATAAGTTTCTCTTTGGGTGGACGCCTTAAGAAAACTAGAAAGAGTTTTTCGTCTCTTTTTTGTCTTTGTTTTCTTCCCCCTCTTCTGGACTGGTAAGTTAGTATTTACTTACTTTAACATCCACCCTGCCTACATTAACACACCTCATTACAGATAATCAGCAAACTGGCCCTTTAAGGAGCTCATTCCAGGTTATGTGTTCAGTGCCCTGCTCTCTGGAGTCTAAAGCGAGTGGGGAAGGGGGGTTGACAAGGGAACTTTTGAATCTGGAGATACAAATTCAATACAGACGGTCAGGCCAGTACCTAGTGTTGAAACTAGCTTGTTATCAGAGGTCGGTGGTATCTGAATTCATAATGCACTAAGTTGCTACCTTACATTACTAAGGAGCCTACACACCTTCAGTCAGGACTCATGATGTCTAATCAATTATGTAACTGCCAGTTGAAAGTATTTTTGTGCAGCTCTCCACAGTTCAAAGTAAAACAAAATAAATCTATTTAACCCTCAATTAAGTTGACTTCTCACTTCTTTTAGACATAAAACTGTTTTGCTTTAATTTTGTAAGAACGATACTTCATCAAATAAGCTTTTAGAGAACTGCATTTGATAATGAATGTTTATCTCCATATTTTGTATGAATTGACATTGTGGGGGCAATGAGCACCAAGAACTGGCTTTAAGCACACATTGCATAATTCCATATAATCTTATATAGCATAATATATTCTTACATTTCCTTTAACTCCATTTAAGTCAATCAAGGTTCTTTGGGTTTTTATTGATGGAGAAAAGATAAATGACTAAATTGATCTGAAATCTGTCAACAAACTCCACCTTTCCTTCACGTTTGATTGCTGCATGAGTAAACTCGCCAATAGTGGAAAATATAAGCCTGCTCTGATTGTCATTCATATTATGAAGGTTCACAGCATCTGTAACTGTGTGCTAACAAGTTCGCCCTAACATTTTAAAAGGTTATATGTCAGCGTGTTGCCACGCGGGGGCAGAATTTCACTTTTGTTCGACTTTAACTGGGAGGATGTCCTGCAGCGGCCAATTGAAACACCGCTGCACTATGTATGGGAATAGAAAAGTTATTATTCTTTTCCATTTTAGTATATTATCATGCTACTAGACTACACACTACTACACTATACTACACTTCCATACACTTTTTGTTATTTGTTTGATTCATATTTTTTTTTACATGATGTTCTTTATACAGGAGCTGAGTGTGGGTTTATTGAAATGTCACCATGCCTTAACCTAAGGTCAGAAAGAATCAAGCACAGTCTGTACTGTGTAATTTTTAATTTGTAGATCGTTGGCTGTTTCACTTAACAATAAACACAGTGTGGAGCTATAAGTAGCCTATATAAAGCCATAAATACAGTTTAGCAATTGCAACATGAGTAGCCTACAAAGCACAATTTCAATTTAAGACATTTAAGAAACCTGATTAGTTCATAAAATAATCTACCTGACGACCATTTAATTGTTCCCGAATGGAGTGGAACTATAAAATAAGTCAAATTTCTTTCAGCTTTAGGAAACAGCAGCACAATTTGAGGCCAACAAACTGACTTTAGAGTCATATGGTTCTCTCTCAGAGCCTCACTGAAGAAAATGTTGAGGGAGCATTTTTCGTCAGCTTTTCACAAAACATAATCTGCCTCAGCCTTGGCTATTTATAGTCAGTTCATTATATTAAGGTACAATGCATGTTTAAATGGGTGGATTCCTCTTTATGAGCCTGGAGCTTGTGTTATTTCTTCCTTCCACTAGAGGTCGCTGTCCCCCCTCAGTGTGCAGCAGCGGCACGCAGCAGCCCGGTCAGAGGCAGCAGAGTGTCGGCAACTCCAGCAGCTCCGCTCTGTATATTTCAGCTGACCCTCCGTTTTAGGGATTCATTCATCTCAGTCAGAGCTGACTGAGGTCTGTCCGGACGGGATCTGTCCATCCATCCATCCATCTACCCGACTGTCTGTCCAGCTGTAACCTCTGCCGCTCTCCTTTCATCCAGCGGTGCGCCGCGTCCGCATCTGCATCTGCATCTGGGAAGGTCAGACATCAATTTTGATCAGCGGACCTGACAACTTTTTTATTTTTTTTTTTTGAGAAATTCCTCTCCTCCTGATCAGCGTTTCACCACGGGGAGATTATTACTGCGTTCAGCGGTTTGGTGAGTCCTCCTGCCGCTGTTTTCACGTGAGGTGGAGACAGCACTGCAACACTGAGGTGTGGAAATGATCAAACCTGTGGTCAGGCCGGGAGATTAATATTTTACTAACAGAATGAAACCTTGAAGGAGGGTCGCGTTTCCTCTGAGATGGAGCTGTCTATTTTGACAGGCGACATTCTTCATCTTAATTTAAATTGATTTAAATTTTCGTGCTTGATGTTCAGTTGTGTCACCTTCTACAGCGGTTCAGTTATCTTTATTTTCTTTAAGATGAAAGTACTGTAACATTTTTAAAGTTGGACAAATCTTTGCAGTCAGTCATGTGTATCTGTAATTCAATCACAAGGGTGTAGCTTATCTCCAGTTAGATCTTCGTGAATGTTATCTTACTTTGCCTCGATCCCTCTTCAGTCCCCTATTGAGTTCGCGGACGTAATTGGCATTCATAAGCAGCTCTGAGTGTTGCATAATAGCCCACATCTCAATGGGATTTAGGGTCAGTCAGCATGTCCTACATGGGTGCTTGCCAAACTGGTAGCCCAGGGGGACTCCCAAAAGTCCCGAACAAGGTGGGATGCCAGCAAAAATGACGATGGGTTTGATATGACTGTGTGTTTCTTTGATTACAGAAACTTCCTGGAAAGCAGCCCTCAGCTGACATGCACATATCAAGATAAAGTGCATCTGGTTTAAAGTACAATTCTGAGCTACTTGTACTTCCAGTGTTATAATACTCAATGAACTAGTTCATTTGTAGATGAAGATTTTACATAAAAAATATCTGATCATCTTAAAAAAATATGATGCAATTTTATAGATAATCTATACAGTAGTAAAGAAGTAAAACTATCTCCACTTTGACCCACTACGACACTTAATGCTGTTAACACATTAATGCATATATATACATATAGATAATATACCGTAATGCTTCCGCTGGAGCCATTCTGCACAATAAATACTTTGATACTTTAAAGGTACCCTGCGGAGTACTGAGAGCTAGTAGCGCTATGGAGGAATGTTTTTGGGAGTGGGTCCCACTTGTTTGTGTTGTGGTAAGAAACACTGAATGTAAATTTAACTTCTTTGTTTACAAGAACTCCCAAAGGCATCTTTAATTAATTTGTTGCAAATACTTAAGCTAAATAACATTTTTGAATAGAGGACTTTTACACATAACAAAGTAGATTTCATTGATGCTGTTATTTCAGTAAATAATTTGAATACTTCTCCCTCCTCGGATGACTCATAGCATAGCTTGTTTTCTTCCCTCCGCCAGTACTGAAAGACAAAATCCTCTCAGACAGGAGTGCCTTGCAATGAAAAGTTTTGATCAAACAGGGGAGAGTGAGTCTTTTACATTTAGATGACTAAAATATAATTTGTTCTGTTTGAGTAAGATAGCATTCTTCTCTGCACTGGTTTCACTGGTTTCTCTCCAGAGGCAGTGCATCTGTTCACTGTATGTATTTTGATGACAGGCCTGTGGTTTGCAGTCTTTCTATAGCCTGCGGTGCTGCAGGTCTCCTCCCTTGGTTTGGAGCTCAGAGGTCTGTAATCTCCCTGAACCACAGCACCACCACCCAGATTCATTTCTCAGGGTAAAAATGACACAAAACCCAGCTGGGCACACAGCAGGAAAGAAAGATACACGTGCCCAGTTTGACAGTTTGGATGAAGTCCCTGTAGAGCAGAGATCCATGGGTAGAAAAAAGCTAAATTGCGGAAACTTGACCGAGGGCATCAGGTTCTTTATTGGTCCAGGCTCTGGAATTATGACCCTCGGATCTCATGTATTTTTGGTGTGAAAATTAATTTCTTTCTTTCACCAACAACAATATTTAAAACACTTAAACACAGTCGCAGGCTGAATCCATTTTGTATCATGTTTATATCGTCATTGGTACGCTACCCTTTGGCTTCAGTCTGAAAAGCAGTAGCAGTACCAGCGCAGTTGAAACTCGTTTTCAGTTTGTGTCCTGGGTTCTTCCTTTATACATTTGTCTTGTGCTTCGTTTGAAACACTGTACTACTACTACTACTACTACTTTTGATTTGTGTTTATTGTAGCAATGTAGTTTGTAGGCCCTTCTAGTTGTTTTCATTGTGTCATTGTGAAGGTGTGAGTAGGTGTACATACAAATTGTTCATGTGGGAGAGACTGGTTGTTTTGAATTTTTGCAATACTCTGACTCATTTTAGAGAGAGAGAAAGAACTTTAGGATACTGATGCGTCACACATGGATTATTCCTTTTTCATAGACCTAATTTTAGGCCTACTTCTCAAAGCTGCTATAATCAATATTTTTGTATTAACAATGGCCCAAATGACTACGTGTATTTGGAAGTGGTGGCTGTAGTGAAGGAACAAAACATTACTCTTTTGGCTCGGTCTCTCTGCCCTCATCAGCCCCATTTCTAACAGCATCATCTAGCAGCGTATATAAGCTCCTAGGGTCCTATGTTCCCAGCTAAATATCCTCTTGATATGACACAATGAGCAGACATTTCAAATGGTTTTATGTTCTCTGCAATGTTTTTACTATTCAAACAGCATTTGAAACATCCATCTCAAGTTAGCCCATACCAATCTCTGACAGTTACTCTTAGGACTCTGGGAACACAGGGATGAGTCCCAGCTTAAGAGCCAGATCCTTCTCTCAGGAGATGGTGAAGTCAAGTTGCAGCTCTACAGTCAGCTAAGAAGATCAAAATCAGTTTGATTGTGGTTTCAGAAGCAGTTATGTGCCGCAACAAGAAACACCATGTAAATACATGCTTTGGAGTTGATGGCACTTTTAATGGAGCTATGCTAACAGTTTATCTATGCTCAGTCAACCATCATGGTGGTTCTATCTACGTACTGGATGCAGATGTAGCAAACAAGCATGCCAGTGTTCCCCAAAATGTTGGACTGCTCCTTTAAAATGCATGACTGCCTCTGGTGTACACTCATTTTTGTCTTGCATCTCTGTGGTAGCAACATATTCACCTTTCTGATAACATTCTATTCTATAATAATGTAATCTGGACCAGTATGGACAGTACTGTCACAATGTGCTCATTTCTGTTTGTCTTCGCTGTGTGTGCTGTAGCACTGTAGTTGACACATTTTATTGCAGTCAGTAGAACTTGCTCTCTCCTCAAGTAGAAAGTCCCAGATGTTTTGTGAGTTTTGCAGCCTTACTGGAGTCCTAAGGTGTGTGAGGGAGACCGTCAGGATGGTGGGTGGAGTGTGTGGAGGCCATAATTGGCAAAATATAAAGAAGAATGACCGTGTCGGTGCGGAGACACTGCCGTGTGTTCCTCTTCCTCGTCTCTTACTGGTGTTTCCCAGCTGCTGCGTGGGAGAGCGAGGGAACACTGCAGCGCTGTGTCCGCTCGCAGTAATGTGTGCGAGATGTAAAACAGATAGAAAAGAACGTACAAGCGAGAAGCAAGGGAGGGAGACAGCTGAACAAAGTCTTTTGTAATAGAAAAGAGCCATACAAGCTGTTTATGTGGGTTGATATTACTCCATTCATATTCTGTTTCCATTCAACACAATGTGTTCCAAAAAATGACTGAGGACATTCTCTCCTCCCTTCTGTTTTATTGCTGTTGTGGTTTACCCTTGTAAAATAGATGAGAGATTATTGGATGGGCTTTTTTAAAGGCAGTGGTGGAATGTTATTCAGTACTTTAACTCAATTACTGTACTTTACTTGAGTATTTCCATTTTATGCTACTTTAAACTTCTACTCCACCACATCTCAGAGCCAAATATTGTACTTTTTACTCCACTATATTTGTCTCATGTGCATTAATTACTCGTTTCTTTTTAAATTACAATTTTTCATACCTTTCCTGTCCAGTGAAAATCAATGTATCTCCAAATGTGGTGATTTTGATTTTAATTTTTCTGATAAACTATATGATGAACTGTTCCTTTAAGGGTTGAGAAAATGATTCTACTTCTTTATCTGAATAAAACTGACCTGAGATCAGCTGGAAACCGCTGGGCTGTTTTTCTGAGTTCTTGAAAAGTTTTTAGAGATACATGCTTCTCACAGGACAGTGATGCTACAAACACATGATGACCTTATAAAATATGATGCATTGCTGTAGATTAAACTGTATATAATGTAGTTAAAATCAACACAACCCTATACATCTACAGCTGCAAAATGCAACATACAAATGAATGCAGCAGTAATATGTATCCTGTTGCATGGTTGTTGCACAAACTGCACAAAATTATGAATAACGGTTCACATCCTCTGCATGAAATACAATCTATCTAATATTAATCCAAAAACATCCTAATATACTTTTGGTACTTTTAAGTACATTTAGCTGATAATACTTACATACTTTTACTTAAGCCAGATTTTGAATGCAAGACTGTTACTTGTACTGAAGTATTTTCTTAGTGTGATATTACTACTTTTACTTAAGTAAAGGATCTGAATACTTCTTCCACCACTGTTTAAAGGAATGGTTTGACATTTTGAGAATCCGCAAATTTTCCTTCCTGTTAGAACTGGGAGAAACAGCCATGCTGGCTCTGTCCAGAGGTAACAAAATCTGCCTACCGACACCTGATTAACATGTTATGTCTCATTTGTTTAATCTGATGTCATCCATCCATTGAATCTAAATTGGCTATCAAAATTTGTTGATTGTCCAAGACCTGACAAATACAAGCATTTTCAGATCTGACACTTCATCAGCATTTCAGTGCTTTCAAAAAACACCTTGTTTAGTGTTTGTTGGAAAAGGGTACGTAAACACATTGTTTTGGGGACTTGCTGAAATGACTGATTCTGTCGTTGTCCTTGGGATAACAGTCTCCAAAAGTATGTGGCACAGTTATTGCTCCTAGCCGTTGGACAGCCATAATCGAGGTGGTCCTGGAGAATTTAAAGATTACAGCTACCCAAGCTTTTCGACAATTGCTTGAACTCCGGTGGGAAAAGACCGTATCTCATAAATGCTCAAAACACCTCAAACTAAAGTGGAACGGCGGAACAAAAGATTACATTTGTCGACGTTATTACTATTACAACATTATATCACCCACTGTTTTGACTGTGCTGTCCGGCAGGTAGTCCACATTAATAATGATAAAAACAACAATATTTAAAGACGCTGACGGCTGCCATGATGACCCTTGCTGAGAGAGAGACATAGTGATGGATGATCGACCTCCACTTGAGCTGCACCAAGTGGCACACAGCCTCACCATATATGGGCCTGTGTGTTGGTAAAAGGGAAATGGTTTGCTTAAACTCTGAATGTATGTGAGTGTGAGTGTGGGTGTGGGTGTGGGTGTGTGTGTGTGTGTGTGTGCTGCAGTGTATGAAGAAGGAAAGCGCTGGAGGTTTGCCACTTCATAACTTCAACCAGTGTGAAGCTGGCTAACATGTTTCTGGCACTGACACACACACAAACACATTTTTCAGCTTTTATTTATCCAGACAGGGTGTACTGAACGTCTGTTTTCATTTTCCCTGCTATATCTAATTTCTACCAAAAGAGACTAACAGAAGGGGTGAGTGAGGAGATTTTCTTGTGCGGTTTAATTTACGTAACAGCCACCGCTGAGAGATCATTTCACAAACATGGCTGTCATACTTCAGCAGGCTACATATTGGTTTTTATGAATGTTTAGAAGCCAGTTTCCTGTCACCTTTGATCACTTTTTACGTGTTTCACTATAGTGTGTAACACAATACAATGAACAATTTTGAAATAACTGTTAGCTATTGATAGTCAGATATTGTCACTAGATCACATCAGATTTATTTTTGCCATTTGGTATGTAGTTGACCACAGAAACAGAAATATGTGTTAAAATATATTATCCATCCATCCATCCATCCATCCATCATCAACCGCTTATCCTGTGTACAGGGTCACGGGGAGCTGGCGATCTAACTGCTAACACGCTAGTCAGCATATAACTCCCCATGAAACCACACTGTTGTTTTTACATTTGTGTTTACCAAAAAAAAGTTGACACCGGGGTTTACTGTCATCAACATGCCAGACAATCAGTGGCGACAACGGAAAGTGACCGCACCCGACCAGGAATTATTCTGGCGCAAACCACAATGTGACGTTTTTACCGTTTGGTTTTTGTACGGACTGAACAGACAAGATAACATGTTAATCTGTGAGCTTAAGAAGTGCTGGTTGGTTGTTACCTTTGGAGAGTTTCCCACTGTTTCCAGTCTTTATGCTAAGCTAAGCTAACCGCCTGCTGGCCGTATCTTCATGTTTACCATGTCCAGCTATTCTTGAATGTTAGAAACAACATGCCATTTGGATAGTGATTGGCTAGCCACATTTCTGCAACGCAACATGTACAAAAACGCAGGAACACAAGGCAACAAAACACAGCACCAAAGTGTGTCTTTGCTTAATGTTAAATAATGGTCCATGACTTCTGGTTGCCACTGTGTTTCAGCTGCTTTATGGGTCAGGTCGAGGGCATGACATACATCTCCACAGCCATGTTGTGGTCAGAAATGACAAAATCATCTTATGTCTTATTTAGAAAATGCACTATTGAGCCTCTCCTCTGGAATCATTAAGATATAGATTAGATTCTAGCTGTTCTCGCTTGTTTTTGGTTAAAAGTTGGATGAGCAGCCAGGAGAAAAACAGAGTGTGTGTGTGAGGAAGAAGTTTAGAATCCATTACCTGGTGAGATAACTTCACAGTGGGTTGTTTTCTCATTAAACAGATCTGTGCTCGGGTGTTTTAACAGGCTGCAGTTGTGTTTTCTTTTAGAATACATGACTTCAGCTTAGTGCATGCTTAATTCTATGCTTCCCCGCTCCCTCTGTCATCTGCTCTCATTTTCTTTCATTCACATCTCTCACACACCTGCATGGAAAACCCCAGTCAACAACTCCCCAAAACAAACGACACGCTGTCTCTGTGCTACGTACTGCTCACTTTGGTGTTAAGAACTGAGGCCTTGCTGAATTTGTGATCTTGGTATGTTGTCTTCCTCCTGTGGATGGCCAGACAGCTGTTCACCTTCAGCTGATCAAATCTCTGCAGCCAGCAGCAGCAAGCGCACAGTGTGTGTTTCATCACGTTTAACTTGATGGACATGCTGTGTATTTGAAAGTACAGCACAGTTGCACATGACTAACACAGTGTGGGTGCCTTTATTATAGCAAACTAAGTGGATCTTTTTTTCTGTGTTTTTCACACACCAGAATGGTATTTCTTGGTTTCACATTACTGTGCACATGCAGAAATGCCCAAACATAAATACATTAATCACAGAAAAAAATAAACCCATGCTTGACGTTAGGCCTGAAACTAGTATAAAAACATTAGTATGCATATACTTTTCAGATATCAGATATCCAGAAATAACATTTTTAATTATTAATATTTCAATATAAATCAATATTTAATTATCCCTTAACATGTACTGTAACTTCACAGATCCTATTGTCTTCTGAAGTAACATAAACATAATGGGAGTGCCGAGAAAATGTAGCAAAAACGTTTTTTTCAACGAAAAGAGTGGTTCCCTGAACACCCTGTTGTGCATGCAAACGCACTGCATTTCCCTGCCTTTTTAACACCATTGTGTTTACAAACTTGTCGCAGCTGATTGGGTAACACTTGTGTCATGCCCACCAAACAGGACAAAACATACCTCAAAGCCCGTGGAACGGTGCACAACGTTGGAAACATGTCGTTCAGTTGCACTGTCTGCATCTTTCTGAATATTCCTATAACGCCTGAAAACATGACTGGTAGTAGCAACAGGTACATGTGGACCAATGAGTAGACCAAATTATTTCTCATCTGGTTTTGTTTCTTCTTCACTTTGAGGTTTGATGGGTGGTTGGCAAACAACTGTTTTTGTTTCCGTTTTGCAACATCTACTTCTTCTTCTCTGTACATCCATGCGTAACGTAGCCTATACCACCAACTTATGATCAAACTAGCCTAGTTTATTCGCTTCAAACCAGTTGATGGATATGCACTTCTTTTTCTGTTGCAACATTTCAAAAAGATTGCTTCTAATTTGCCTTGCAATTAGATGGAAACCAGCCAATGACTTGGACATGTGACAGGATGTATTTGCTTCATTTACATTTAACCGAAATCCAGATTTTCCCTGTAACTGTAACCAAAGTGGTTTTGTTTCAGGATGTGATACGGGGTCTCAAAGTCCTACATTTTCCTATGCCCATTTTAGGGTAGAAGGACAGCATTTCCTTCCCTAAAAAATATGTAATACTAATTCGTAGTGTACAGATGTAACTGCCAGGGTTCTTTATCCTGATATCCCCGACTATGAGCCTTTTTCAGTCCAGTCATTCCTAATCTGGCACTTCTTCTATTGTAAGCCCGGCAACTTGCTGAGAAATGACTGTATTACTTACAAATGGCAGAGAAAGAAAGCCGAAATAACTTCAATAAATATCATCATAACAATCAGATTGTTAGCAAATCCACTGTAACATATAAACTTGTGTCCTGCATGTTTCCTTTAGACGCTGCTTCCTCCTGTGTGGACGAGAGGATGGATGGCTGACCTCGGAGCTCACTGACTGGTTCGCTGATCTTCGCTGGCCGTAGCTGCAGTCATGGCCAAAAGTCCGGAGGTGAAGCTGGCCGTCTTCGGCAGAGCGGGGGTGGGCAAGTCAGGTAAACTGCTGTGTGTGTTTGTGTATGTGTGGGTGTGTGTGTGCATTGAGGCTTCTCTCAATCTGAGGCTTGTTAAAGAAAAGTTTGTGTAGGTCATCACTGACTTATTTTCCCATTATTTTGGTACTTAGAAGCAACATTTAAAAGGCTTAAATCATTTATGTTGCCACTGTGCGTCTCCTCATGACCTCTGCTTTCTAATTTTTCTAGTTTTCCTCCATCATCCTGTCACTATTTTTATAACTCTCCATCATTCCTCCTCTTACTCAGTTTGTTTGCGTAGTCAATATAACAGTAGGAGGTTGTTTTCGGTCTGGCTTAAATAACTTCACTCCCACTGATAAGTTAGCTGAGTCATTATCATTTGGTTTCAGCATTCCTCTATAAGCTGCTGCAGCTCGGCCTCAGCTGGCGCCCTGGATGTTTTCTCCAGTAGCTAACACAATAACAAAGACCATATGTTTCTTGCCAGCTGCAAAGCTTCTGCGTAGCAATCAGCTGTTGGAAAACATACTTCGGGACCTCTTCCATGTTGAAGGAGGAAGGAGGCCTGAGGTGGTCAATTCGTTACTGTACTGAAAAGAATAATGACTGAGGAAGGTAGAACCTTCAGCTGAAAGGAGAGCGGTTGTAAAACATGGCAGTGAGGCTGACAGTGTTTTGTTCGGGAACCTGGAAACCTGACCTTGGACCTCCAATCTGCAACTTCTTTCCTTGAACTAAGAAGCGTACTGTTAGCCCTGCTGATCTCCTAATGAAGTTCTTCCCCAAAACTTAGTGATTATTATTGAATTTGAAAAGTCACTCAACATAATGACAGCTGATGATTTTTAAGCAAAAATATGGAAGCAAATAACCAGTTGAGGTTGCACTACATTGGATCTTACTTTGCGTCCGTGCGTGGTTGATTTGGTCCCAAAACATTTCCTACGCAAAACTTAGGGGAATACTCAATATGTGACTTTTTCACGATGGTCAAATCAAGATTTCCATTTCCACAGAATGTGCCCCATCTCGCAGCAATCCTGACGTATGTCCAATGAAGAAGAGGAGCAAAGTGTAGGTGCACAGTAGTGGAAATATTGGATTTACACATTGGTTTTAGGCATTACCTTTCAAGAGCAAACATTTTATCATTCCTGGCAGACAGTAGACATCTTTGGGATCTGGAAAATATACCTTTGAAGATGCAACCTGGAGATAGATAACAGGTTAAACAAGATTAGAAGTCTACAGCCTAGCACCTCTGAAAGGCTGCATTGGCTTGTTGATGTCAGCATATCAACATCCTCCAGTGACAATGTTCAAATGCTGATGTTCCGCATGTTACCATGTTCACCATCTTAGTTTACATTTCCTAATTAGCCCTAAACACAAAGTACATCTGAGGCTGATGTAATGTCAAATTATAATGTTGACCTGATGATGGGGCAAAATGAAAAGTCAGGTAAACACCAAAGTCATTACAGTTCATCCTGAGGGGAACATGAATGTTTGCACCAAAGTTCATGGCAACCTATGCAATAGTTTTTAAGACATTTCACTCAAAACCACAGATGTGAACCTCATGGTGGTGCTAGAGGGAAAGTCAGGTGATAATCAAATCCACTGGGGACTATGAATGTGTACACAATTTTAGGCCACCTGTTTAGTAGTTGCTGAGATATTTCAGTCCTGACCAGTGTTTCCTATAAGGTGTGCAGAGGGAACTATATGGCCGAGGTCACAAATTGGGCTATGGCTGATAGAGATTGTTGTAGTTAAAACAGGGACAGGACAGTTCTCTCATGTCACTGCTGAAGGCAGTGAGGAACAGAGGAAATAAACTGACAAGCCTCAAGTCAAATGAGAATGTGGCTATTCCAGTTTTCAACCTACTTGTGGTCTAGTTCTGGTGATGAACTCATTATTTGCCTGCTGGAAAACGCTCATCAATACCAACAGCCTCCCTGTTCACGAGGACGCTTGATCCACGCAGCTCTGCAGTTGCCTGATCCTCTTCCGGTAGCCGCATGCCTCCCTTTGTTTTTTTTTTAATGCATAAAAACAGACACACAGCAGGATGGTAGTCCTTGTTGTCACATCTGAAGCTACATGCAGCCCCGGTGATCCCTTCAACAATGAACAGCTCTCATCTAAACATAGCCCCTTCGTGGAAGCCCACAGATGCTAATGAATCAGCCCTCTCCTCAACAGGCAAACAACAGGACTCAGATGGTAAAACACACTCCCACTTTATGCACAATATGACAGAGAGGGAAAAAAACAATAACGTTTAACAGATTTTACTTGTTGTTTTTAGCATTCTAGTGTGTTGAAGTGAGCATTCCTTAGTTCATAAATCCTTGTGTACTGTTCCATTTCAGCCAAAGAAGTTATATGCCTTGCATCAAAGCTTTTAGAGAGGGCTGCAGTTCAACCTCCCACCTGCCTACCCAGCTGAAGCGTCCCTGAGTAAGACACTATATCCCTGCTAGTTCTCTGACCCCTGACCTCCTTGTGTAGGAGGTGTTAGATAGGCCTACTGTAATAAGTACAATCTCATTACATTTCATCTAACAGAGCTAGATAATGCTGACAGGACTAGTCGATTAATCAGTTAGCCAACCGGCATAAAGTTAATCAACACCTTTGGTGATGATCAATTAATCAGTAAAAAAAGGAGATGTCTATGAAGATTCTCAGTCATCCAGGTAATAGTTATCCAACGAAGGTTAAGTCCAGTTGCCCTTGATTTTAACCTTCGTTGGATAAAAAAAGGAGAGAAATTTCAGTTTTTCTCTGTTTTTGTAAGACTATAAATCTTTTGGTTTTACTGGTCTTGCAAAACAAACTATTTTTAAACATCCTCTTGGGTTAAGGGAACTTTTGATGTGTAGTTTTTATTATTGTTAGTGAAATTTTATAGGCTAAACAATTTATAAAACAAGACTAAGAATCTACAGCCATGCCATCGACGTACTTGTACATGTACTTAGACATAGCTGTGCTTTGAGCTAAGTCAGCATGCTAACATGCTTAAAATGACAATGCAAGCATGCTGATGTTTAGCAAGCATAATGTTTACCATGTTCACCATCTTAATTTAGCAAGCTAACATTTACGAATTAGCGCTAAACATAATGTACAGCTGAAGGTGATGGCAATTAGGGCTGGATGATTAATCGAAAAGTAATTGACACCGCAATTCAGAGCCTCTAACCGACATGGTTTTCCCATGGACAGCAGTACACGTTCTTGTGAGTTAGTGTTCATGTGATGCTCAGGTTCCTTATTTTAGTTAGACTTCAGTGTATTTGTACTTTAGTGGTGCTAAGTCACATCCAGAAGCTGTTTGTTCCCTGCTGGGAGGGAAAAAATGTGTTCCTAATGAGCGAGAGCAGACCTGCTGGGTGTCTTGGCGTCGTTGGGGGCTTGCTGGGGCCCTTCGTGATGTCTGACCTGGACTCCAGCAGAGCAATCCAGCCCTAATAACGAGCAGAGTGTATTAACTGAGTGTGGCTGTTCTGGCACTTTGCAGTTGTTTGTTTTATTGACTCAGCGGATGGAAACTGGGTTAGGAAATAAGATAAATTTGTCCAATTACTGTACCTTTGACTTGGTCTCCTCTAAACACACACTCATGTGTACACAAGCATGCACACACACACACACACACACACACACACACACACACACACCCATAAAATGAAGTACTCACTTGCAAAGTTTTGGGGAGTAAGTTGAGTAAATACTCTGTCCATTGACCATATTGTAATCATTTTATTTGACTTTATAATTGACAAATATATGAGGAACTACTGCAGAGATCCAGACACAATATCTGAGCTTGAAGCCACTCTTTCCCACTGTTGTCTTCAGCACCTTCCAGCACAGTGGAGCATTCAGCATCTAAACAGCTAAATATTTCCACTATGTGTTGGTGGATACCAAAAACAGAGCTGAAAGGAGAATGAATACTGGACTTGAATTCACCAGGTGGTCAGAGACACTCCAACTGAATGCTAATGTTGGCCAATGTCTGCTGGGTGTGTAAATAGGAAATGGTTTGCTAGTTTGCTTCTAGTCTTCTTCTACCTCATCTCATTCAGAAACTCCACAATGTACCTTTAAGGTCAAACAGTAAGCTGCTTAAATGCAAATGTTGTGTGGCAAAAAAAAAAATCAGGTTTAAGGTAAAAACAAAGCCTAGTTTCTCAGAAGCTGAAGAAAAAAATGTAGTGGTGTTGTTTTTCAGCTATAATTTAATAAAGTACAAACTAATAATTCATTATAATAATAGCTTACAGAAAACGTTAGTCATAACTGACTTTCATCAAATGATAAGAATAAAATCTGGCTGTTTATTGCTGTGACAACACTGACACACATACACATTCACATAGAGTGAAAAATGTTCTTTGAGAGTAATGGATGGATCCTCTTTTGGGAAATCAGCTTTATGGGGTGCGAAGCGCCAGCTCGTAAAACATCTCGTCTCGTTGTTCCTCAAACATTCCGCCTCCCCTCCTCCCCTCAGCCTGTCTGACGGCCAAAAAGCAGAACAATAACAAAGGAGCAGGCCAACATGTGTCTGCCTCAGAAAATACTACTACTGTTTACCACCTCAAACGCCAGGAAGGGACCATGAATCAGGCTAATGTACGCGTGGGTCTGGAACGTGATGTGAACAGTCATTCAGAGGGCAGGCAGGCCAGGAGAAGCCACAAAAACAACAACAACGCTAGAGAGACTGACAGCTACTGTGTTGGACTGAGAAGTGACACTAAAATCCATGCTTTTTTATCGCTTAGTCACTATCTCAGGCGTTGACTATTACTGTGGTTCATCTATAGTCCACTTGTCAAACAAATTCTGTCAGCTGATGTCTTCCTGAAATTACATCGGGAACAAAGACTCCTTGCTGGACCAAAACAAAGAGAAAGTCATATTCCTTCACCATGAAAGCAATAAGTGACAGAAACACCAGCTGGATCTGCCTTTTTGTTTATCACATAAAAGGTTCTTGTCATGTCTCCTCTGTGTAATCCTTTACTGCAGGGAAAACACATTACTTTCACTTTACCTCCATGCTCCTTATTTGCATTTTTCCAGTTAATGAGTTGTGGCAAGGCACTTGGAAAGGAACAAGACATTTATTAATATGGAAATGGCTTTGATTATTAGTCTAAGTACTTTCTGGCTAAGGGAACATTTCTATGAGGTAGAGTTTTCCTTTTTCTTTTTTTTTGGTAAATGCTTATAACTTGCAGTTTACACCCAATCTCTTCAGCCTCCCTAAACCCTCCTCCTACCACCAGACCATGTCTACACAAATCCCTGAGGCTCTATAGAGCAGTGTACAGTAAAATAAAGTGAAAGATCAAAGTATAACTGGGAAAGTAAAATATACACGGCACCTTTATTATCTTCACACAACACTGAGTTGCGGTTCACCAAATACCACTAATCACACACAGGACAGGACATTATCTAGGGAGGGACAGACCTTCCACACAGCGTGACTGGGTGATGTTGATTTTTTCCTCTTGTTTTACATCTAATGTAGCTACAACTTTACTTACAGCAGCACTGATAGCATGTCCTCCACCCAACATTTAAATACGGGGGATTTTATCAGACTACAGTGGAGAAGAATCACTGTGTAGTGAAGCAGTAGTTCAGTACATTCAGGACTAATGTTAGGGTAGGTTTTGATTAACTTGTCATTCGAATAGTGTAGGCGTTTAAATATTTTAAATGGTACAAAATTGTATTATATTGTGGACCTCAAATTCCTTTCAATTTAATATAGTCTATGAAGACGACAGTGTACAAGATAACAGCATGCCTCCAGATGATTTTGACAGTATTACTTTGTGAGCTCATGCTGAAAGATGGCACAGCCAACCTTTTACACTCAAATCACTGTTTCAGTGATCACGCTGCTTCCAAAATCAACTTCCTGTGATGCCTGCTGGAGGAAATGAAAGTCCTGGAAAGTAATTAAGGAAAGGAAGAGGTCCATCAGACTTTCTGTATGTAGCTCCTCGCTCTGCACCGCCTAGCAATTAACGGGATGCACATGCACGGGGACAGTAGCTCATCCTGCTGCTCGGGTTTCCAGGCACATCTTTGGCCTTTGACAGCTTAGAGAGCCCACAGCAGGGAAGTTGGCTGGCTGTTTGACTCCCCTGATTGTATTCTCTGTGCCAGACCCGGCGGGCAGCCATAAGGTATGACTCACAGAATGCATTATACTGTGGCACAAGAGCTCTAATCAGCATGTTGGAGGTAGATTTTAGTCTTTTAGATAAGAAATCTAAAAAGGTTCACGAGTGGCTTTCAGAGAACTGGAATGACATGAATGTTCTGATAAGGGGTGTATGCTGTATAGAATGTTAAGTGACTTCTATGTACTTGAGTTTTGCTTATTTGTTCAATTTGAGTCGAGTTCAGACTCAGAGGCCTTGGCAACAGTAAATCCAGGCCCAGGTGAAGATGAAATTGCCAACATTTCTTTAAAACTATGTAGTTTCAGGGCTATGTTGTGTTGCTGTGGGGAAGCTATGAATTTTTGTTATCTTTGTGACACACAGGGAAAGAAAAAATGTTGGGATTAGGACAGATAGGAACCTGCTGAAGCGAGACAAAGTTTTTAATTCTTTGCACAAGAGTTTTTCCCAAGCTGCCTGCAATATGGAAAACTGGCACAGAGAAGCAAAAATGACTTCAGCTTCAGGTGTCAGCGTTTTCGTTCTTGGCATTTGGCGTTTACATGTAGCTTTTGCTGTGTGTGAAAGAAATTATGTTTTTAGTGCTTCTTTCCATAAATAATCCCTCCTTGATTTTTATATTGGGGGACAAAAATTGATGAACATTATGTGTGATGTAAATGTTTTACATTATGGACTATGTGTAATGTCAAAGGGGTTGCTTGTAGTGATGAACCCACAGAGGATTATCATACAACTTTGTTACCCTTAACTCTACGGGGTGTTTTAGCATCTTTCGGCTCATTGTTTTGGTTTAACAGCCCACAACTTAAATATATTGGTCTCATTCACTCTCATCAACTTTATTTCCATCCTCAGCGGGCAGCTATTTTCAGTGAAAAAGCCCTAAAACCCAGCTAGCACCAGACAGCAAACATTCAGAGTTAGAGGCTAGCTGGTGAACATAGATGAGTACTTAACCACATATTGTCCTGAAGAGTTGTGTCGAAGAGCAAAAGAGAGTAAAACAGGGTGAATATTGGACTGTGTGTAAATAAGCATCTTTTTGCAAACACGTTCACGCCTCTCCTTTTACAGTCACCAGTGTAAGAAAGAAGAGCATTGACTCATTTATTTTCCTAATTATGCATAGATTATAAAATGTTAGCATCAAGCCTCTTACTATATAGGGGTTGTAACACTTATTGCTTCAGGAACTGTAACGTATTGATTTTTTTAGCTAGAGTTCTCAAACTTTTATACAGTAACCACATTTGTTTACTACAAATGGCACCAATTCTGTCCTCTGAGAGACCTCGTGAGTTGATGTCAAATGCATTGTTTGTTTTGTTTGTTACAACCTACCCCAGTGCCGGGGTAGGTTGCAGTACTGGCACTTCTATAATTTACACTTTGGTGGCTTTATCTTGCACACCGGCACTTCTCACAAGCTGTCGGTAATCTTTTCTGCCTTCTCCAGAGGTGGAGACTGAGTAGGGAAAAGATTGGGTCAATATGTGAACAACATGCGAATGGGGAGTACTGGTCACGGTTCTGACAAATAAATGCTGGTAACCCTGGAGTGCAGGCTTGGTGGGCTCAGAGACTGTAAAAGGCATTATGTAAAAATAAAATCAAGAAGCCCTAGTATGTATGGATGGTTGTAACACATTTTAGTGTTACGCTACTGCCCGGCACTGAAGCTAGCTAGCAATTTTTCTCCAGTTGCTCTCCTTCTTCTTCTATTTGTCTGTGTGTTTATGTCTTTCTATTTACTTTTCATGCATTCATGCCACATCAAAGCTTGTTACTGTACATGAATGTTTATAGTTTTGAGAGACACAGAGCAGGTATGACCATGAACAAATGCCTAAATTGCATTTTTTCATTCCACCTACAACAACATACAATCTAACCATAGAATGTTTAAAAGAAGTGAATGTAGCCACCGTGACATCACCCATTGGTTGGTGGACTACCATTTTGAAACCTAAAGTTTGGCATTTTGGCCGTCGCCATCTTGTTTTTTTTTTGGAACCAGAAGTGACCATATTTGGACGAGAGGGTGGAGCTAGGGATACATTGTTACGTCTTCAATCACAAGGTAGCCAGACCCTGAAGTATACCCTGCTTTGTCATCTATTTTCCTCTAAATGGGATCATAATTTACAAAATGAACATCATGCTGTATTAGAGAAGACTTCAAACTAGCGATTGAGACCATGATCACATTAGGAAAGTGTTTACTGAGGTAATAAATCAAGTTAGAAGTAGGGTCATTATAGACTATTATTATTATACAATCTGACTTCTTTTTGCAAACAGTGAAGTTGCCCCCTGCTGGCTATTTAAAAAAATGCAGGTTTAAGGCACTTCTGCATTGGCTTCACTTTTCATATGTGGAGGCTAAGTCCACTTTTTTATACAGTCTATGAATGTAACTAAGGAGCAGCACTTTTTGGGCAGCAGTCTCTCTTATTGCAACATAACAGCTCTGAGCTGTCATTAAAGAGAACCTGAATTCCCTCGGCGTGCCCGCACTCTGCTTGTCTGTCATCTTCCTGCTCCACTTCCTCTTCTCCTGTACACATTATCAGCTGCCCGGAGCTTCCTTTTGTCCACAGAAAAGAACAGGGTGTCTCTGATATTCACCTTACATGTTTGAGCTTTCTGGAGGTCTCTGAAGGCCACCTGCCTGTTTTGGTATGCATACCTCCCCCACTGAGTGTTCCTCAGCTCTGCACACACACATTTGGCCAAAGACAGGATTTATTTCTGGAGTGAAGTTCTTGGTAGCCAATGTTCTGTGGCTCTAGTCAGCATAAATATCAGAAATTTAATCCGTGATTCCTTGACACGCGCAAACATATGAGTAGTAGACCCATAAAGGGAAATGACTATGTCACAGGAAGGTGGGTTTCTCGAATGGTCACGCTTATTTCTACTGTATTTTTAGAGCACACCTCCGACTCTTCTCAGCCTCCACATGTTGTCCATTCTCCATGTGTGTACTCTGCCGTTGTCCTTAGGCCAGCGTGTGAGTCATCGCTGGTTATCTCCCTCCTTGCTTTCAACAACCTTACTCCCTGGTGATTCGCAGCGCTTTTAAAATTTCATGACAGATCCATTAAGTATTTTCTTTTTTGCTTCTGAAGGTGCGTTATCTGCCGAGGTCCAAGTTAATGTTTTATATTCAGGGCCATTTTCAGCGACATTTGATTCATTCACATTCAATACTGCTTCCTCCCACCTCAAACCATTTTTGTTTTTGTGTTCTTTAGATCAGTTATGCAACACTTTCTCCTTTCCTGTTAATCATCTCTAAACTTTACTTTAAGTCTCTACTCTGCATACATTCATTCATGTCTTCTGGGAGGCCAACTTATATATCAGTGAGTGATTGCACAGCCTACGAAGACATTACAACAAACTGAGCTGCAAAACCAAGATCAGTCAAGACTGTCCTCACATAATAATGGAAAGCAACTGACACTGACAAACTACTTATTTAGGATCAGTCTCAGATACATCATATGCACTGACCTTTCCTCTTTATTTTAAATAGTGTGTAAGATTTTCCCGTCATCTGTTGTCAATTTCAATCTGTTCTTTGTTTTTCAAGTTTGTGCCATCAGGACTGCATTAAAATTGTTCAAATACTACACGGCTTTACATGTGTTCAGTTTACCAGAAGAGACTGGGTATCATAGAAAGTTTTCTAAGCCCATATTAGAGTTCTGTGCATACACAATTGACAAATTGTCCAATGTGATGATGTGAAAATTTCCTTTGAAACTCTGCAGTGTGTACTTAAAAAAACAACAAAAATCCCCATCTGCCTCAAAAGTATGTTAAAAATGTCTTAAAAATAGTACTTAGCACTGCGTAGCATCTTAGCCTAGCTATCTTTGCTGTCCAACAGCAAAGGCTAACCTAGCAATTATGAGTGCTTGAAATTTGTTCTATTGACATCCTTGCTCTACCTACAGCAATATATTGCTTTTTCACTTTCTCCTGACAAATGTACATATTGTAAGTCACTTTGGACAAAAGTGTCTACTAAATGCCCTAAATGTAAATGTAGCTCTAATGTGGACAAGGCCATTGTATATAAAAGCTGTAATACCCAGGTTGACAGTCTTCATGGTGAAAATAGGCACCTTGAACACAGTGAAGATCGCTCTCTAAGGTGTGGTTGCCCTCATCTGCCTCACATACGGCTCTTTATGAATAGTGCTGTGGCACTATTGTTAGAGACTAAATTAAAGGGATGAATGCGGTGTTAGAATCCTCACACCCTTCCCATTTTAACCCCACATCTGCGCGCTTCTGTCCTTTTGCATCTTCAGACATGTGAAATCAAAGCCTCTCTGGTGTCCCATTTTACAGAGCCGCGGGGCCCCGAGGAAATGACTGCCTCTCTCTCTCCCATTGTGTGTCCATGGAGCTTGTCCAAAGTGGAGCTTGTCTGACCTTTACTGTCATTCAAAGTGAACTTGATACATACAGTCACTTGTTGGGTTCAAACAAAGAGACGCCCATCTGCATAGTACAGAGGCAAAGTGTGTTCAACCAGAGGTGAATTGAAAAGTTGAAGCATTATATATATATATAGGCAGACTAGTGCTTCTCAGAGGGTGGACAGAAACACAAAGAACTAGTTGCATGACAGTTATCAGTATATGTCAAGTTTCAACTATTTGTCTGTCACAGCTCTCATGGTTAGCTGTTGAGCAGTTGTAACATGTTGAGCTCCTCTGGACTGTTTCTCTCAGAGACTTGGAAGTAGTGATTTGCTATTTTTGGAGCTCTGTTAATTGTGTCATACTGGTTCCTAAATTCAAACTCAAAGTGCTGATGGCCAAACCTCCTGACAAAGCTAATTGCTAATCAGTCCTTGCAAGACTGGCTGTCTTATCGCTGTAATCATGTTTCTTCCATCTATCCATGATGTGTTTACATTATGTTGTCCACCCCCTGTGGTCAGAAAGTCATTTCCCAGAGATGGAGCTGCTGTGATTACAGAAATAATTTCATTAGTTGAGTCAAATCACGGTGGACCTCTGTGTTATTTAATCAGAGGGCTCACAGTACCGGACTCTGATTGGCTGACAACAGCAGGTCATCTAATTCACATTAATTAAAATTCTCAAATTTTGAAAACTAATTTGGTTAGACAAAATTATAGCAAGTTCTTTTCTGAGAGGCCCAGAATCAACAAGTACAGATGTGAAGTACTAAAAATTAAAAAGTAGATGCAACAGAACCAGAGATATTCTCTTTTTTATTCCACACATTATTTTTCAAAAATGTCAAAATCTGGCACCAACATTAGCCAAAATGATGAGTGACTAATGTCACACTAGTCTCAAGCAGAGATGCTCTCTGCTGTCTCTAACGACTTTAGATGGCCAATAATGTCAAAAAGGTTTTTTATGTTAGCATTAACCTCTTAGCAAACAACTGCCAAGTTACACTTAGTTACAGACAAAGCAGACACGCAGAGTCACATTAGCATTCATTTGTAGTCATGTTAATGGTGACAGATGTACTTCTCTAGCTAGTTTCTAACTTTGTCTGTCTGCCGTTTGGTGCTGAGCAGGTAGTGTACAGTGTACAGTGAGTCTACTCTGTATGGAAACATGGTTTAACCTGGAGGGAATCATGTGTTTGGTCGCGTGTGTGCATTTATGACTGTATGCTCAAGGACATCTTGTGGTTGCAGTGATTCACAATTTTAAAAAAAAAAACTCTGCCTGAGGGTATCGTAAAGTTTAGACTTTTGTCTTTGCAGCAGTATTTAACGATATGGCAATCAGCTAGGCAAAAAAAAAGGCTTAGCTAGTCTGTTGCAGGCCACATGTTGGGCTTTGTCCTGACTCAACAACTGGCATCCATAGAAAAGTTTGGTCTCATCTTGAACAAAGCATTTGCAGGTTAATTACATACCCAATATGTTATGATCCACTAATGTTAGTCATAATATGAGATGAATAAATCCCCGTTTTTGTTATCTTCACTGCCATCATGACTGTATGGGAGCCGGGAGGGAAAACTGAGCGAGCTGTAACTATTTGGGAGGGTAGATGGAGTAAGGGTGGCGATTTATTTTGTGTGTGGTCTGTTACAACAAAATGTTTAAAAAAAAAAAAAAAAAAAGGATTTATCGTTTCCTTATTAAGGAAACAATAAACTTAGGTCAACCAAATACCATTCACCATTTCTCTCATGCCTGGACACACGACAAGTTCCCCACCCACCGACATGCCCCCAGACACACCTGGCGGAGATACTGAGTGTGTAGAAGGCAATTTCAATTCCTATAACAGGGATGTTATTGTTTACCAATCTGTCAAAACAATGCAAAGATTATCTTTCCGTCTAACCAACATTACCAGTGTAATTACACCGCTCATTATTGCAGTAAATCCCTCGGCCTTAGAGATTTATGGAGAAACCGATTTAATGGCTCAGGAGAGTAAAACACTGCGCCTGATGGTTTAATTGCAGTTTGATTTATTATGAGAACTTGGCTTGAGGTGGCAAAACCAATCTAGCTGCCAAAATGCCATCTCGTGACCCAGGGAAGGTGTTCTCTGCACAACAAATTTAAATTTAAACACTGGAGGCTGTTCACAACTGATATTAAGAGAGATGTATTAATTTTCACTGCTGGTGTTCTCCTGGGCAACACTAGGTGATGGGTTATGATTGTTTGTTGTTTCAGAAAGCAATTAGCTTAATACTACAGCTTAAAAGGCAACTCCTTTGGTCAGTTTTGGAGGTAGGAAAAGTGTGTGGGATTGAAAGGGGTTATTCATTTAAAACATGTAATTTACCTAACTAACCCTAACCGTAACCCTGTTTTACAAAAATAGCCTAATTATTAATTATCCCTTAGCTAATCACTAATTATGCATGGCAGAAAGCTGATCTATTATTATTCTCAGTTGCACTGATTAAGCCCCACATCTCATTCATTTAAAAGGGGTATGATAGCCTAGAGTATAGAGTAACTAATGAGTTTACAGGCACGGAGAAGAAAAGTGATGAGTCATGTGCTGATAATTGGCCAGCAGTCATCTGATCTGGAGAACTAGAGAGATGATGAGATTTCTTATTACTGGTTTGGTATTTTTGGAAACAACATTGTTCCTCAAGGATGCATGTTACTCAAATCTTTTATTTTCTGATCATTGTGAACGGCAAGAATTGCATTTTTTCCATTTCCCATCTGGATCACACGGATAATCAAATTCCTGAGGCGTAGCTAAGCAGCATGGAAAGCAATGACTAACAACAAAGGAGGGCAGAGTAGATAGCTGATGGTTCAATTTGCCTTCCACTTAACTTAGTGTTGCTAGGGCTGTCAAGCCTTCTATTCTCACATGGCTCAAATGCAGATGCAGAACACTGGGCCCTTGATTTCAGACAAAAGCAGTTCTGTAGCAGGCGAGCATCAAAAATTGCTGCCAAATTTCATCAGCTGCACCTAGTTAATTAAGCTAACGTTAGCTCCATGAGTTGGTTAAAAACACTGTCCCTGGCTGACTTTTTAATGTTTCCAGCTGACTCGGATCTTATAAAAGGGTCTTAAATATGCATGTGATGGCTGCATTTATAAGGCACTGAAAGATTGAGGCTAGAGCTGCATGTCCCAGACAATCAGTCTCATCCTCACAGGCTGATGATTCATGCAGAAGACATGGAAATAAACAGTTTTTAGTTTACTTTGCCTCGTGTGTTATTGTTACTCTGCTCACTTTAGACTTCCCACATCCCTTCTTAGGGGCTATTGGTTAAATGCTAAAATAAATATGAATGCAGCTTGATTGATGAGCTGTAATCTGATTTGGAAATAGGACGTCTGAGACTTGATCTCATTTGTATTTTGGTAGTAAACGAAGAGATTGAATACTTCCCCTGGGGACTCCTTCTCCACACACATAAATACATTTCCTTCCTTACAATGAGAAATATGGTTTAGATCTATCCAGAGAGACTTGGTGTTGGTGGTTTAGGATGCAGACGTGCCCCTTAGAGAGAGACTGGTGGTGAAAGGATCTCTGGGAAAGCTTTGAGAACGGGAGCAGTGGTCTGACCTCCTGTTCAGGAAATTGTTTGGGTGCTTTTTTAGCCAATTTGTTTGCCTGTTTCTAGCACCAGGGCTGTCACTACAATTATGTATGCATATTACACAGACTTGTATATCATGCAGACACAAATGCTGCTACACTCTACTAACAACTTTCTCCTGTGTCCTTCACTTGGTTCACATCATGCTGATTCTCTCTGGCGCTCTACAGATGATCGGGGATTAATGCTTGAGATTTGACACAACTGGCTCTGTAATGCTGCAGGACTTAACTGTTGTCCTAATTTTCTCAGTTTCCTGTCAACTTGAAGGAAATCTCAAATCAATAGTTGCTGCACAAAGTGGTGCAATCTATAAGCCTGTTCCAACATCTCTGGTAATAAGTGGAGAGGATATGGATTAGAAATGAGGGCCTGCTAAAAATATAGTATCATAGTCATTTAAGGAGCTATTTATGAGTCTTATAATCTCAAAATAATTGACATGATTAAAACAAAAATATAAGTCACTTGTGTTTTGAAGTGTAAATGTTATGCTGTGTGGCATATATTGCATGGATTTATTGGTGGAAGTTTCCTGTTAACATCATATTTCACTGTCTTAGTCCTTTACAAGCATTTGGGGCCACATTGTGCATACATTGTAGCTTCCTGTCTGCCAACACAGCAGCAAGACAGCGATTCTTCTGACAGAAATGCAGTAAAACCCCAGAAACTGCTTGTGTGGTTAATGATTCACCTCTCTTCTATTCACATAAAACATGAGCTAAAACTCTGTGTTTCCTGCCAGCACAGGAGCACATTCTGACGACATCATCAGTCTAAATGAAATGCAAGATTAAATTCTATATATGCACTGAATTGGATTTTTCCTGGCTTATTGCCAGAGATCTTGTCACTGATGAATATTATTAATATTTCTGAGCTCTCATGAGCTTCATAGAGATGAACTTATTCATGAAGTCAATGAGAACATTCATTCCAGTATGTATTTATACAATATAAATATGGATCAAGCTAAATGTATATACAATTTGGTTTTAGTTTTAGCTAAGGCTATCCACAGCTATCTCACCAGCTAGCTTTTGCTTGATATAAAAGCAACAATACAAACAATTACTGCAGTTTAGCTTTGCATTTAGTTTTGTAGCTTTAGTAGTTTTGTAATTGCTACAAATTTGTACAAGCATTTCTTTGAAAATTCTCACAGAAATTACACTTTCCTATGTCAAAATCTATATACAGTAAATCAGATTCACAGCGTTTTCCCTTGGTTTTTCACATAAAGCTGGTACTCTTTTGCTTCTGTGGTCAGTTTTTCTGTCAGACCCAGTCTTATCATTTCCCTTCTAGTCTACACAGCTGGCCTGTATGACATGAACTGACATGACATGAACACAATAGGTACAAAACTTGACTACAGCTGTGCAGCACTGAGAGAGGTCTGCCAGCCAGTAAAGGGGTGTTTATGTAGCTGAAGGAACCAAAGAACCGTGGGTGTCCGTCTGATGGCCGTGGGGAATCAATAGAACCGTTCAATGAGTAACACAGTGCCGGCTCAGAACAGGGCCATGAGCGCTGCTAATTGCTCGTACTTTGTTTATAATTAGTCCAACATTCTGCTGCTAATGTGATTAGGTCACTTTGGACAAAAGCAGCTTTTGGCAAACACCTACCATGGATGATGTGTTTGATGTAAATCTGAAAGTTCAGCACTCCTCTGTCCATCCACTCTGTGAAGTCTGGGCTGGAGAATTTAATAAAATCTTTTTTTCTACTCAGATTTCAGCTGCAGTATTTGTTGGGAAATATCAAGTTATGAAAAAACAGCTTGCAGCTTGATGATGTGGGAAACGCAACAGCCCATCTTTAGAAAGTGGCGGGGTATTGATTTTGTCAGCATGACAGATACCAGATATTATATGGAAACAGCTCCAATTAACATGGCAGGGGATTTTTACAGCCATAAGTAGCACACTGTATGTGTTGGACTGAGGCGACACAGCCATGTTGGAAGAGTAATATTAGGGAATAAACACGACACAGCGGCTCCTCCTCCACTCCGTACAAAATTTCAGATTGTCATTTTTATTCATTAAGCCTCACCACTCGGACAAACAATGCCGACCACATTTGTAGGTGCATATGTTTTTCCATTATGATCTGACATGCTTCAATTTTGGTACCTCTGCACTCTTTATAACTGCAGCACACTGAGCTGAAATTTGTCACCTCAGCTGTTTTTTTGAATGACCAAATCTTTTTGCCACTTCTTTACACAGACTTTCAAAAATATGATTGTGCTACAGTAAATAAGGGGAGTTGCAAAGTTTGAAAATGTGGCACCATTTAAATAAATGCAATTCTTTAGTGAAATTGAAAAAAAGAACAACAACAAAACTGGTGCTATGAGGTTTCCACAGCAGTCATATATATGACCATGACAGTTGCAAAGAGACTTCATTTTGTTACCAGCACTGTTATCAGCTTTCCTCTCACTGCACACAGTAAGTGAATTGCCCGCCTTTGTGATCCGCTCCGCTTGGTGATAAAGTGCACATTATTCCCGCTGCAAACCTTTAGTGAATCTGGGCCACAATGCCATATTGACGCACATTAACAAAGGCGCCTCTCTTCCATGTGTACATTTTCCAGTGGCAGTGAAAAGCAGGAGATACAGTTACCTCTAATGAGGAACAAACTTCACACCCCATTGGTTGTTCTGTCTACCTGGAATCCAGGCCACTGTAGCAAAACTCCACGAAATACCTCAGTGGGAAATTCAGCGCTGAACAAGAGAAGTAATGTGCCTGGAGAAAGAAACGTGCGTGTCAGTCTGCCTTCTCAACAGCGTGACAGATGATCTGCTGAATTCAGGGAATAATTGATAGTTGCATGACATGTTCCTTTGCCTGAAAGCACAACTAGTGTGTTAGGGAAGGGAAATGTGTTTTACAGAGGAACAAACTCAACAAAAAAAGATGAAAAAAGCTATGTGTAAGATTAAAAGACCTGCCTGACTCTCTGTACGTGCTGTTGTATTGAGTCTAAGGGCACATGCTGATGAACAGGCAAACTGATATAACGTTGTGAAGTAAAAGAAATGTTTTGGCTGATAAAAAGAGACTAGGGTGAAGCTTTCCACAGTTACTCCACATGTGCGAATGACAAATTGAAACATTCTAGCACCAGACTCTCTGTGATCATCAAACACTGCCCTGAGCTCAAAGGCTAGACTTGAGTTCTTTAGGAGCGAAATGAAACGTGGCAGCGACACTCTGGCCAACATAATAGGTTTCATCCTTTTCTTTGTCATAGATAATTATGAGGAAAAAAGGCCTGGCCAAGATGGATCTTTTTTTCCTCCCAGTTCAAAGACTAACCTGTTTCCCCATTGTCTCGTTTCTACAAGCAGCAGCTCAGACAGTTGACAGGAGGACACAGATAAACGCCTGGACCACTCAGGCCCATTTAGAGTCACTCAGGCACATGACAGCTCCTGCAGAGAAGCAGATTGAAAGTGTGAACACTTTCTTGTTGGCGTATGTTAGCAAACAATTACCAAAAGCACATAAATGGGTTCCTGTACAGGTCCCCAAAAGTCTGGAAAGTATGTTTGAAAAGTGTGACCAAATGGACTTTTGAAAGAGAAAATAATAAATATTCCTCTTACAAAAGTTGAATTCACGCGCAAGAAACGCACCAATGCCCATCTCAATACACAGGGTGTTGCTGCCACTGTTTAGTTGGTCTGGTATGACCAGTAGATCAACATGCCATTGCTTCTACTGCATAAAGTGCTGTCGGAACATATCTGACATCTGACAATATGAATGCCTTCCAGAAGAGTAATGTGCGTTTGATTTCCATATGTAAACAATGTCGCATGAACAACACGAGCATACAGTAGCTAATGTTAGCAAACTTTAGATAGACCTGTGTTCTTCTTAAGCATCACAAACAGAATTAGACAGTTTGGGAAAGTAGCTCATTTGCTGAGACTGAGATGAGATGAATACCACTGTGCTTTAGCTGTGGAGCTAAAGCCAGAAGACAGTTAGCCTAGCTTACTGGTCCGGTGTTCTGACGCTATATGCTGCCTTGTCGAAATATGCTCAAAAAGCGCAAATCGATAGTCTATCAAGTCGTTCTGGCTATTGAAAAATGCTACCTTATGTGTTCCATTTTCCAATCCCATAAAGTTATAACTCTCACAGTATTATGACATATTCTGTTTTTGATTATATTGTGACATCATTTCAGAGGTAGCGTATTCTGATATCTATCAAATAATGCTCCCACTATGTGTAGCCTACCATGTGTAGGGTAAGGAGATGGGGAGCATGTTGAAAAACTGTATTATGCCTCTTTATTTAAGATGTAGCGTATTCTGATAATACTAACTATAATGATTTTATTTTTTGATATTGTTTGACGAACAGCCACTGTGCCACGGCATGCCCAACAGCAAGGTTGCACAGATTTATGGACGCGGAAACCGCCCACGCTTGTGGATCATACGCATGCGCAGAACCGCTAAGTAGCACATCTCGATAGGTAGTATAAATCGATTAGAACACCGGCTCTACGTAAAAAAAATTAATAAATCGCCACTCAATTGCTAGCTGTTTCCCCTGCTTCCACTCTTTATGATAAGCTAAGTCCCCCCGGCTTTATCTCCATATTCATGCCTATACATGAGAGTGGTATCATATTTTCATCTCACTCTTGCGAGAATGCAAAGTGTTTCCAACTTTTAGAACATTATATAAACTCTTCATATATTTACTTTCTCTGGAAAGACATTATAGATAGCCACATTGACATGTGCTTATGCCCATGAAACCTCATTTAGCCTTTAATATTACGGTTGTATGCTGATCCTGCTGGGAGTACATTTGCACTCTCCTAGAGGACAAGAGTCTCAGTTGCATCATGCCTACCTATTAATCCTACTAAATGGAGAAACACTGCAGTGTTCAGATAACGCTGCAGACAAAGAGGCACACACCTCCTGCAGTGACCCTAGGAGGCGAAGGAGAGCATGATGCTCTGTGTTTTAATTGGATATCATTAAATTGCTCAGTAGTAAAGTACCAGGGGATGATAACATTATAATAAGCATGAGAGGGGGCACAAGGGTTTGTGTGGCCTGTTGATCAAATAGAAGTGTGAATTTGGCTTATAGATGAGACAGGCCA